>NC_142545.1:16730833-17074166 GCF_056151865.1 Erythranthe guttata | reverse complement strand
GCTCTAGCTTCGGCCGCACTGATTAGGGTATACATTTTATCCTCCGGCAATGGTTTCGAAAGACTCATCCCCTATTATTTACAAAGATTAAATTAAAAATTTATATAAAATTATATATTTTTTATTACCAAAATAATAGTAACCTGAAAAATCGATCCATTTTTCAACTGGACGTTAGCTTGGAACTTGCGATCGAGAGTACTAGCACCAACGGTAATAAACCACGGGGCCACATTCTCAACGGACCCCGGGGTGGGGCCCGAATTCCCGGCAGATGCGACGACAACGATCCCATTTTTCACGGCGTGGAAGGCGCCAATGGCGGTGCCGTCGTTGATGTAGTCCACCGAATCTGAGCCAAGGGAGACGGACAGCACGCCGACGCCGTCGGCAATCGCGGCGTCGAATCCCTTCATGATGTCGGCATCGTAGCACTCGCCGCTGCTCTCGTTCATCTTTGGATAGCACACCCTGTATGCAGCCACGCGGGCCCTGGGGGACCCGCCCTTCGCTGTTCCGTTGCCGAAACCGAACACGTTGGCGCCAGCAACGAAGTTGCCGGCGGCCGTGGACAGTGTGTGGGTCCCGTGTCCGTCGACGTCGCGAGGTGTGTTGTACGTGGAGTTGAGTGGTACGCCGGCGTAGGCGGCGTAGCCTTTGTTGTAGTACCTTGCTCCAATTAGTTTCCTGTTAAAAAAAATTAATGATTAGATAAACATGTAATTATGTAATTAAATTAAATTAATTAATTAAATAATTAAACCTGTTGCAAAGGGGGCCTTCTTTGTGATCAAACTGACAGATTCCTTTCCACTTTGAGGGAATGGGACCAAACCCTTTGCCACTAAAGCTTTTCGATTCGGGCCAAACACCTTTGTAGACAGCCGATAATTAAATCATATTTTTTTTTCTTTCGATTTTATAAATTTTATAAAATCATATATATAATTAACAAGAGATTCATGATTTTAATTAAATTAAATGAAATGAATTACCGGTATCGAGATTAGCAATGATGGTATCTTGGCCGAATCTAGCTTTATTCCATATTGAAGAGGAGGGAATCACACCTTCATTTTCAAGCATAAGAAAATCCCAAGAGTGTGTTGTGTGCAATTTTCTGCCCTGATTCAAGAACACCGACGCCACATCCGGATGCTCTGCAAATTAAATAAATATAAATAATTAATTAGCAAAAAAAATGTGCATGAATATAATGCAAGCAATTAATAATCATCGTACTACTTACCTGCAATTCTGGCAGCCTCTTCATCTTCAAGAAGAGCAGCAAATCCATTTATGTGTCTCTTGTACGAGTAAAATATTACGTCCTTCGCCTTCTCTTCGCTGTTTTAATTAATTATAAATGTTAAGCAACAATATATATATATATATATATATATATATATATATATATATATATATATATATATATATGTGTGTGCAATTATAAGATCATTATTATTATAAGGATTAATTCAATAAATAAAAATTATGAAAAATGCAGACTGTACCTTCCCAAGAAGGAGGCAAGCAACTGAGTGTGGGAATCGGCGACTCGGCGAAGATCGGCACTAGTGACATCAGCGCCGTGAGAGTGTCCTCCCAAGTATACAATATAAGACTGCACCTTTCATCAATTTAAACATTATTAATTCACTTCATTATTATTACAGCTATACATATATAAAATGTGTATATGTAAATGACAATGTGCACCTTTTTAAAGGCTAAAGCTGGTTGTTGGAGTACACAAAAAAGAATCAACAGTGAAAGAAAAACTGAAAGCATATCTGCTTTTCTTCTTTAATAATTCTTCTTCAGTGGTGAGTGGTTTTTATTTATATGTATACTTTATATATTTTATTATTATTGTGCTCGATCAATAATTATATATATATGAAGAAGAGAGACCATTAAATTAATTAATGAAGGAAACCCTAATGAAAAGATATTCTCTGAACTATATCAAAAACTTAACCGATTGGAGAGATTCATGCAATGCGATTTTTTCTTTAATTTTGGATAACAAACTGCGTTTTTTGTGGGGATGGGATTATGTTTATTTTTGCACTATTGCATGCACATACATATAATCTTTATTATATGGTTAATTAATCTTTGACTTATAATGGTCATTTAATTGAATTCATTGGATTTAAATCCTATTTTATTACATTTTTTGAACATTCATAATTTATGGGTGATCAGATTCATTCTTGCCAAAATTTTCCTTTGCCCTACTAATCATCATTCTCTTGAGTTATTTTAAATTAAAATAAAATAAAATTTTAAATGTTTATTTTTTGGTTACGCAACTTAATTAATCCAGAATTATATTTATTTATAAAATTCAGTATTTTTTTTGTGTATATATGTGTGATTGGTTACGAATTCAAATTAAGGGGGATCAGTTACATATTTTACGTACAATACATGAAAATTTGCAACAATCACAAATTAGATCTATCATTCAATCCCGTGATATCTGTATACATTTACACATAATATTCTTTTTTCCCATTATAAAATAAAACAATTGATAAGCATGTTCTTAAATGACGAAAATGTCCTTTTTAAACAATCGGTTTTTATGAAGAAATGGCTATTGGGGGCAATGTGCAACTATTCTCTTTTGACTTTTGTCCAAAACTTATTATTACCTTTATTTTTGGAAATATTTCGAAATTATAAGATATATATATATTTCTTTTTTTTTTTTCAAAAAAATATTCTCTTCAATAGAATGAAGATATCATCCACTATTTCTTATACTAATAATAATAAAAAAAAAAAAAAAAAAAATTCCCAATGTACGGTGCTTCTTTTTTAGCTATAAATTTACTTCAAATGACTACAAATTATGATCACATTCTAACTTATACAAGAGTGACCAATTAAGGAGAAAATTATACACCTCATTACTTAGCTATTTAAATTATTAATAATTAACCTCTCCTCAAAAAAAAAAAAAATTTATTAATAATTAACCTACAAATCTTTAAAGTTTCATTTAATTAACCTCGTTATTTACACTCGTTGGATTGTATTCGAACCGAACCCAAAGGAAATAGTACCCTTGACCTAAATTTACTTTCCTCACCCCGATACCACTCCGACAATCGCCCCAAGTACCTTAATTAATCAAGGAAAAACAAAAATCTTTGGAAAATAATAAATTAAAAGGAAATGTGACTTAATTAATAGCAAATTGGGTAATTAATTTACACGAGTATACTAATTAGTTCATTTTACAAGAAAAAAAAAAGAGTAGAATATTCGTACCAAATATCTACAATCATTTTATTTCCATCACGTAAAATTAAATTTGAATTAAATTAAATTAAATTAAACTAAACTAAATCCCAGCTTCCTTTTTTTTCTCAATTAATTGTGTAATTATGCTTGGAGTTGGGAAACAGTAACAACGTCCGTACAACCGACCTTCCTCCTCAGTCGAGCAGCGAGCTTGATTATATCGATATTATTTCCGACCACAACAATTTCATTTCTCTGCTGCCCCTCTACTGCAATTGAATCCACCCCTATAACAAAAGTTCTAACTAAATTGGAATTTAATTGTAACAAAAAATATAAGAGACACATGCACAATATGAGAGCATCAGTTGCATGCATATACATATGTTGTACTAACCGTTGGCTTCGGCGGCAACCTTCATTGCTTTTTTGGGGCATTTTGAGCAAGGTAGTTGTACTCGAAACACGATTCTTTGCTGCATGTAAATACATAAATAAATAAAATAAATAATATATAATAGAAAAGGGAAATTCATAATTAACTAATATTGATAATACGAAACCACAAAGAGAATTAAACGAAACTCGAGTAGTTCGATTTCTGGACCTTCATATTCGAAGAGTCGATCGACTCCAGATAAAAGATGAAGAGAATGTGATTTAAGTACAATGGTTAGAAGATGAGAAATGGAGTGAATTTATCTCAATTATTTGTCAAATATTCATATATTATATATAGATACAAAAAGAAAATAAAATTAAAAAAAGGGAAAAAAATGGGTAGTGGAGAATATATATTTTTTTTATCTATTTTTCGGTTGGAGTTGAATTGAAGGGGAAGTCGAAAAAGTCAATAAAATAAAATAAAATCAGTTACCTTTTGTTTTTTGTACTATTTTTTTGGTAATTAATAATATTGACGTTTATTCAAAAAGTGCACTTAGAAAAAAAAGAAGATGAAATTGACCTTAATTTGAATACAAAATTAGTTTAAAATTGATTGAAACAAAATAAAAGAATATATTCTTTATTACAATTATCATCCATCTATATTGCTCTCACTTAGGGCAATTTTCTCTTTTATAATATATAGTTAATTTCAATTAAAGGTGATCTTCTCATAAATGGAATTGAACAAATATAATATTCCCATCACTTTAGTTGCTCTTTCTTTTGCAACAACCACATGTCACACCACCCCCACCTTACTTCGTGGACATTGTTTTCCTTTCTGTGGTAGTTAAGTTATGGTATGTCATTGAAAAATTAGTTACTAAAGTCATCCATGAAGCAAGGTCAAATTACGAAAAAAATCGTTAATTTCAACCACTCTTATCGTCTTACATGTTAATTTTTACGCTATCAAATTTACATACTGAATGAGGTATCTTTTCATAAGACAGTACATCGTTGATGTGGTGGTCATAATTACCCAAATAAGAGATGATTTTTCGTAATTTGACCTTATCCCAGTAGTACTCGTACTTTGCCCTAAAAATTAATTAAATATATATTTTATCTCTTTTTTTAATTAGAACTAGAATCCAACATTGGGTAGTAAGGATGGCCCAAATATGATTCCAGCCCATATCAAAGATCCAATTTCCAGTGGTTAGTCACCCTCCAAAAGCTCACCACGTGGTACCCACGTGTCACCCGTTCCACGTTGATATAAGAAAATGGCAGTAGCAATACACATGGTTTTTGCTTCACTTCACACACCGATCAACTGAAAATTAAGCAGGACACCGATTTAGCTATGGCGTTCCCGATGGACAATGCTGCCGGCGCCGGCGAAGACCGCCGCACGGAAGAAGGCAGCATCACAATCCCAAACATCAAGCTGCACCGCCTGCCGCACCTGAAAGACTACCTACCCGACCTCAAAACCCACCCGAACCCGCTAGACAACAACCCGTTTTTCCACCCCGTATCCGAGTTCTACATCACCCCCTCTGACGTCATACTGCGCCACATCCTCCACGATCTCTCCGATATCCCTTCACCGGGGCCCCACCCGGCTTACCACCGGGCCGGGCCGAGGAAGTGGGTATACTTCGACCCGGCCGACGTCCGGGCCGCCATAGTGACGTGTGGGGGCCTCTGCCCCGGAATGAACACGGTGATCAGGGAGCTGGTGGTGGGCCTGTGGGAGCTGTACGGCGTGCGCGAGATCTTCGGGATACGGGCCGGGTACCGGGGGTTTTATTCGGGTCAACCCGTGCCGTTGAACCCTAAGCTGGTTCACGGCTGGCACAAAATGGGCGGCACCGTTCTCGAAACCTCCAGAGGTGGGTTCCACCTGGACAAGATCGTCAACGCAATTCAGGATCGTGGTTTCAACCAGGTTATTTTAGTAATTTCCATTTCCTTTAATTTTGTTTACTCTTTAAAATTTCGTGCTATTGTATTATGGGTAAATTATGAAAAACCCCTTAACTTAGGCTGAATAACATAAAACACATAAAACACCCCATTTATCCGTAATAACCAAAATCCTCATCTGATTAACTGTTGATCGAGTTTTTTAATAGAAATATGTACAATCTATTATGAAGTCAATTTTCTGAAATCTAAGAAAAATCCGTGAAAACTGACACTGTATGTACTTGTAAGACTGAAACAAATCTAGGGGGTTATTGGTAATAATGAGTAGGTGGATGCGTAATTTACCTTTTAATTATTTGGATTTACTCCCTCTGTACCATATTATATCTCTTTTTAGAGAGTTTTTTTTCCCAAATTATTTGTCATTTTAGATTTTCAATGCATCATTAATTGCATTATTTTTAATTTTACCCTTTCTCACTCTTGATTTGTTAGTTGTAAAATAATTAATGTCAAGGCTATATTAGTATTTTTCTATATTAGTATTTTTCTATGCTTTTCACTGTAGTCTATACACATTTAATTTTCTTAATATGTGTGTAACAACTCAAAACGTCATTTAAATTGGGACGGAGGGAGTATTTAATAATAATTAATACAGATATACATTGTCGGCGGCGATGGCACTATGCGCGGGATGGTGGAGATATTCAACGAGATCAAACGCCGTGGATTGAACATCGCCGTCGCCGGAATCCCGAAGACGGTGGACAACGACGTCGGCATCATCGACAGGTCGTTCGGGTTCCAAACGGCGGTGGAGATGGCTCAGCAAGCCATCAACGCAGCTCACACGGAAGCGGAGAGCGCCGTCAACGGAATCGGCCTGGTAAAACTAATGGGGCGGAGCACCGGCCACATTGCCCTCCACGCCACCCTTAGCAGCCGTGACGTGGACTGCTGTTTGATCCCGGAGAACGACTTCTACCTGGAAGGCGAGAACGGCCTGTTCGATTTCCTCGGCAAGCGGCTGAAAGAAAACGGCCACGCGGTGGTGGTGGTGGCGGAGGGCGCCGGCCAGGACATGATCATACCGAAAGCCGACGGGTCGCACGTGCAGGAGAAGGACGAATCGGGTAACCCGGTTTTTTCGGACGTGGGCGGGTGGCTGAAGTCGGAGCTGAAGAGGTGGTGGGATAGGGACCACCCGGGGGAGCTTTTCACGGTGAAGTACATTGATCCGACGTACATGATACGCGCCGTTCCGGCGAATGCGACGGATAATATGTACTGCACGCTGTTGGCGCACTCGGCGATTCATGGGGCGATGGGTGGGTATACGGGGTTTGTTTGTGGTCCGATCAACGGGAACTATGGGTATATTCCGGTGGATGAGGTGGCAAGAGCCAAGAATGTAGTTAATACAAGGGATCATAAGTGGGCTTGGGTTAGATCTATTACCAATCAGCCTGATTTTCAGATTACTTAGGCCCACTTACAGGCCCGAACACTTTATTTTTTTTTTTTTGGAAAAAACAAAATTAGAAATTAGTGCCAAAAGCTAAATAAGGGTAAAAGTAAAAAAGTTAATCCACAAAGTAATGTATGATAAAAGACTAAAAGGAAGAAATGCCAAGAAGTGTTAGGAGGATGAATAATTGAATATTCCATAAGTTGATGGGTTGCATGTGATATTATATTTGTTTATGTTTATTTGCCTTTTATGGTTACTACTTAATTATTTTCGTAATTCTTTGGGTAAATAGCACTGAACCATTATGTGGTTATGGACTTTTGCAGATAACCCTCTTATGCTTGTAATACCAGCAGCATACACCACATAATACATTGTGATTGATAGGGTTAGTGTTCGTCTTTACCACATAATCCATTGTGCTTGATAGGGTTAGTGTTCGTCTTTAATCACTGCTGGCTAAATCGTCAATTAATTATCAACATCTTTACAATAAAAAAAGAAAAAAGAAAAGCTTCGATCTTTATCAAAAGCTAAATCGTCATTTTCTTTGGCAAAAATAGCAAACAGTTGGCCGTACATTGCATGAATTTGAACCGTAAATTTACACATACAGTAGAACTTCGATAAATTAATACCCGATAAATTAATAACTTCGCTTAAATAATAAATTTTCCCGGTCTCGACTCGGGGACAACGTGCTAAATTAATAATTCGCTAAATTTATAAGATAATACACATTCGAAAATTTTAAGAAGCCCCATATAATATATAAATTAATAATGCATAATAATAATCCTTAAATTACATGGTAAAATACATATTTTATAGATCTATGAAGGTCTAATGCAATGTAATTTAATTGTCGCTTGTTTCTTGTTGAAGTTCACATTACCATCAATCTCGTCCCTCACTTTTGTTAACATGGTTAGAACTTTCGGTATAATTTTTTCATAACTTAGCATAAAATGGTTTTATACCATTGCTGCATTAAGAGCTTCCGTTTGTGAAACGGACTCTATAATGCATTGAACTAATGGTACAATGAATAATATTCACGTAAAAAAAATTAAAAAATGCATTTATTGAAAATAATAATAAAAGTAATTTCATAAATTAATAAGTTATTAATTAATGTATAAATTAATAATTATTAATTTATCAATAAGTTAATATTTCGCTAAATTAATGAAACTAGTAATTCACCCGTGCGATGCACGAGATCATTTTTTTCAAAAAAAATATTTTGGATAAAATAAAACGAACAAAACTTTGAACAGTTGACATACATGTAAATAATACAAAATATTCATTTGTTTGTGATTTACCTTCATATTCGCTGAAAATCTTTTGTCACACAACATTGCTCGTAATTTTAGTTATATCGCCCGATTTTGAGTTGATAATTATTTTTTATCTCAAATCTACTTTTATCTCTGGACATTGCGGCGTACATTGCCTATCCATCCTAATATTAACACTAATATTCCACTAACAACTACTACTACTAATACTAAAACCAACATTGATAATACTAATACCAATACTAATATTAATACTAAAATCAACACTAATAATACTAATATTAATACTAATTTTAATATTAATACGATGATTAATACTAATAGTCTAATACTAATATTAATATCAACACTAATATTAATAATAATACGCCACTTCTAATATGAATATTTAATGTTTAAACTAATACGCCAATACTAATAAGAAAACTAATACTAATACTAATGTTAATGCTAATAGGCCAAGACTAATATGAATTTGAATACTAATACTAATACTAATAATGATAATAATACTGATATTGGTATTGATACTGATACTAATATTAATTTGATACGAATATTAATACACATACTGATACACATACACATATTGATACTGATACCGATACCGATACCGATACTGATACTAATATTATTATTAATATTTATACCAATACTAATACCGATACTAATATTCATACCAATATTCATACCAATAATCATACCAATACTCATACCAATACTCATATAGATATAGATATTGATACATATATTGATACTGATATGGATACTCATACTCATACTCATACTGATGTTGTTATTGATAAATACTAATACTGATAGTGATACTGATACTAATACTGATACTAATACTGATACTGATATTGATACTGATACTCATACTCATACTCATACTAATACTAATACTAATACTAATACTAATACTAATACTAATACTAATACTAATACTAATACTAATACTAATACTAATACTAATATAAATAATACTAATACTAATACTAATACTAATACTAATACTAATACTAATACTAATACTAATACTAATACTAATACTAATACTAATACTAATACTAATACTAATACTAATATAACTAATATTAATATTAATATTGATATTGATATTGATATTGATATTGATATTAATATTAATACTGATATTGATATTGATATTGATACTATTGATGATACTGCTACTGATATTATACTGATACTTATACTGATATTGATACTGATACGAATATTGATACTGATATTTATACCCATACTCATACTCATACTCATACTCATACTCATACTCATACTCATACTCATAGTGATATTGATACTGTTATTAATACTGATACTAATATTGATATTGATATTGATATTAATACTAATACTAATACTAATACTAATACTAATACTAATACTAATACTAATACTAATACTAATACTAATACTAATACTAATACTAATACTAATACTAATATTAATACTAATACTAATACCAATACTAAAACTAATAATAATATTAATACTAATACTAATATTAATACTAATACTAATACTAATACTAATATTAATACTCATACTCAGAGAGATCTTCCTCAAATTTCAGTTTGCAATCTCAACAAATCCGTAATCGAGACCTACTTCATAAAAATCAATCTCGTAATATTGTACGTCGATTTCTTTTCATTGGAATATCAAACCATTTTGTTTTAGGGAAAGAGATAATTTCTCTAAAATGTTTTTAATGATCCAAAGAATACACACACATAATGTCCTCGTTGGATTGACAACATCGATTTTCACATATGTATATTTTACTATATATTTCGCACATTATTTTTAATGTGTTTTTTTCCTTCCCTGATCAATGTAGAATTTTTGCTATATAATTTATATATTTCTCTAGTTAGTATAGGTTTTTCTGCAAAAACATTACTTCTAAATCCTAATATGCTTGCATAAATAATTATTCCTATTTCAAAACATACAAAATCAAATATTGTCACAAATACATCTAGGCACAATGTTGCTAATATATCATAATATGGAATTACAGTGCATGAAGAAGGGTGAATCTAATGTCATGTATGTACATAAAGATTCAAAAGATTAACAGCAAAAAAAAAATTATGAACGTACAAACTAATAATATTTTACATAAATATTAAAAAATGATAAAAATAAAAGAATTATTACGATACGTACAAATTAATATTGTAACATAAAAATATAAAAACTAAAGAAGATTTATTTAAATATATTCAACAAATTATATAAGAATCTCTATTACAAATTACGAAATACATACATGAGTTACTTTAGTATTTTTTTATTACATTATCACCTTCATTAAACTCAACTTCTTCATCGAAACTAAACTTACAATTATTGAATGTATAATCAAAGATGGAAAACCAGAAGTAAAAGTTTTTAAAACCCATCCATATAATATATCTAAATCATATATTTGTATTCTACGCAACGCCACAATGCTTCTTTCCCTTGCGGACGTCGCCGCATATAGCACACACGATGTTATCCATAGATCTGAAAATTAAAAGGAAAGCAAAACAATGATTTGTTAGATTATTATACATACGCATACATAATAAACACTTGGCGATAAATAAAATGCTTCAAAGCGAGCATGCACATCGCACAATACTGATCGCATTATGAAATTACAAAACATAAATATGAAGAAAAAAAAGTTTTAAGGTAAGGACCTTGGTTTAGCATGATCATAACAAAACGTGTTGAGAAAGAATGAGATAAATGATCAGTTTGTGTTGATGGTGTTTATATTTCATTTTCACATACTAAATAAGTTAATAAAATAACTTTAAGCAAACAATATATTTTATTATTTTTTGTGTTACTCGGTTAGAACAAATCAAACAAATTTAAACAATTAGAATTAATAAGAATCCGAAATTATTGAGATGTATAATAAATAAATGCGATTGTTTGGGGTTACAAAAAAAAATATTCAAATCACATGTATTGATTTGATAATAACATTAAATAGTAATGAATTAATCAGAATCAGAAATAACATAACCAAGGAAACATAACAAAAGTAACCAATTTTAATATAACATGGCTTTTAAAATATTACCACTTTTACGTGTTTATTAGGTATAAAATATTATGCTCATAATTTATTTAGCATAATACACACATTGATTTGATACAGTAATACATAGAAACCTAAATAATATCAATTTGTATATAACAAAGACAAACATAACAAAAAATAAATAAACAAATAAAATCAGTGATCAATCATATCCTTAAAATTCATACTTTAAATTACAAATAATCATTACAAAATGCTTTATATGCAAAATAATCATTACAAATACTTATGTTACAACATTATCGAAAATACAAAAAAAAATCATAATGACAAAATGCTAGGAAAATTAAATAAATAAAGTAATTTATATAATTAAAAATTATTAAAATAATTAATTCGTAATAAATGTAATAAAAAATAAAAATCTAGTTCATAATGCGTTTTATTACTTCATTAAATATTTAATGGAATAATATTGATATATATTACTTATATATACCATTTATTAAATTATTTATGACAATTTAAATATATTTCATTCCATTAATTGACATATTACTATTCAATTAATATATGTATAATTTCCTAAGATTGAGTATATAAAAAGGACAACTCGATACAATATTTTATTCCATTAATTGACATATTACCATTCCATTAATATAATAATGCATTAATAAACTAAATAAATGAACAATTATAAAACAATATAATTACTGTATAATGAATTAGTGATAATATATTAGCACTCAACATTTCAATGTAGTTAAGTGAAACAAATCAAGAAAAAAAGACGAAAACAATAAGTTTCCAAAAACAAAAACGACAGATGATCCAACTTTACACGAATTAAAAAATGAAATATATAAAATTTTAAATAGCGAAATTGCATATATAACCATATACTAAATGAGCTTGATGAAACAATATTAAAAATAATTACTGACATATATAAAGAATAGAAAATTGATAATTGCATATAATGTTTTACATTTATCACTTCGATGACGGTCTTTTAAGGATTGAAAAAAATGAGTATTTTTTCTCGCACAATTCATATGAGATTCACGAAATTCTTTCTATTCCTTTGACGCAACCAATGTCGTCACACATAGCCCATATGTCGATGTTATCCATAATATCTACAAAAATAACATAAACAAACAACAAATAACATGTTAGACTAAATACATGTATATGTGTAAATAACCATTAGACACATACATTATATCAAAATAATGAAATAAAGAACATGTAAAACTATGAATATATTAACAACAAAAAAATACAATATTTCCTCTTTGCAGCCATTTCGGGCTGACCTATTTTTTTATTTTTATGCGAGTGTAAAATTCGGGTGGAGAGTATGAGTGAGTGAAATGGATTGGAATGAGGGGTATTTATACTTGAATTTTATATAATAAAAAAGTAAATAGTAAGTTCTTATGGAAATACACATTTAATGTTATAATCTTACCAATTATTTGATTAGATATTTTCCATGAATTAACCATATGAATCAAAACCAATCAACTTAAATATGTAAGAAATCAAATTATATGACATAAAATTGGGGAATGATTGATAATTTATAGTAAAAAAATATTTGAAATTCAAAATTTGGAATACAAAAATTTTAATTTCAAATTTTAAATGTTGTTTAGTTATTAATATTTATAAAATTAAATTAATACATATACATTAAGTTGGCAAAATATTTAAACAAAAAAAATCCATGTATAGTGATTAATAATTATTAATGATTAGTAAAAATAATAATTATTAGTATTATTATTATTATTTTCGAATATTATTATTAAAAAAACTAAATTCCAAAATATATATCATAAAAAATGAGTGTTCTATTTTAAAAAAAAAAAAGACATTCGAAAAATATATTTCGGAAAATTAAATTAAAAACGTGAGATAAAAAACAATTAATCAACCGTGTATAGATAATTAAATATAATAATAATTATTTCGCTATAAAAAAATAGTGTGTAAAATATGATATAAAAAATCGAATACTCGTTAAAAAATTGAGTGTTCTGAATTTAAAAAAAAAAAGAACAGACGAAAAATATAGTTCAGAAAATTAAAATTATAAAAAATATAATATTTTTAGAAATGATAGGAAATTAAATTCCTGAAATATTATATATAAATATGTGGTAATTATTAAATGATTGTGTAAATGTGAAATAGGAAATAACTTAAAAACATACCTAAATAAAAATGACACCTAATCAATTGAAGAATCCACCTCATCAATTGAACTCCAACTAAGCAATTTTGACAAATGACATCATCATTTGCCACATGTCAATCATTGAGGGCATAGATTCTCTTTTTATATTATATATAGATTTTGATGATTAATTTATAGAGGTTTAATGTAATTGTCTTATTTTCTTATATAATTATAAAATAAGTAAAAAGGATCTCATTTTATTTTTGATTATTTAATAAATAAAATTCGAATTTAGAGTGGCTCTACTTTTGTCACTGAAAAAGCCTGAAACCCCTCTCAACTCGGCGTTCCCACCCACCGCCTTCCAATCAATGAACAAACCGTTTATCCAATATTTCCAATGAAAATGGCAACAGCCCATCTTTCAAGCAAAATCATGCGCCTCCTACTCTGTGTTTCAGTGTCGGCGGTGGTGGTTGAATCAGGTATTGGTGTTAACTGGGGCACGGTGGCGCTCCACCGCCTCGCGCCGGACACGGTGGTGGATCTCCTGAAGGACAACAATATAGCGAAAGTGAAGCTCTTCGATGCCGATCCGACAGTGATGAAGGCGCTAATGGGAAGTGGAATTGAAGCGATGGTTGGAATCCCTAACGAAATGCTGTCTCTGCTTAGCACTTCTCCTTCCGCTTCTGATTTGTGGGTTTCTCTCAATGTTTCCAGATATATGGTTAAACGCGGTGTTCATATCAAGTATGCTTCTTCTTTCAACTTTTTTTTTTTTTTTTTTTTTTTTGATTTTTTTTTTAAATGTGGGTTGTATTTTGATCTTGATGCTTGGTTAATTTATACTAATTATTTTCACATTTACGCTTCTTTCAATTTTCTTTTTCTTTTTATATTTTTTTTTGGTTTTTTTTTAAATGTGGGGTATATTTTGATCTTGATACTTGGTTTATTTATATACTAATTATTTTTACATTTGTGGGTTTTTGAATTTTGATTTGTTAATAAGAGAAAGAACTGATCTTTCTTGGCTTGATTAATGTTGTTAGTAATTTTAATATTATGTTTATAATAATGAGTCAAGAATTTGGGAAGTAGCTAGTTTTGGTTGTGCATATATTTTTTCGATATTCAATCAAGCGAAAAAAACCCTACCCGGATTCTAATTAGAGCTGATTCTGCTCAGTTCTCGATTGAATTGGAAGATCGGATATCTCGGTTTGTGCACGTCGGCTCGTTTTTAGTTGGGACTTGCTATGTTTAATTAAGTATTCATGCGTGAATTATGGCTTAAAAATTAACTCTCTGCAAATATTGCAGGTTTGTTGCTGTGGGAAACGAACCATTTCTGAGTAGCTACTCGGGTCAATTTCAACCGTACGTTATACCTGCTCTAATGAATTTACAACAATCTCTTGCAAAAGCAAATCTTGCTGGCGCGGTAAAGCTCGTTGTACCCTGCAATGCCGATGCCTACGAATCTTCTCTACCTTCGCAAGGAACCTTCCGAACCGATCTCACTGAAATCATCACACAGCTCGTTTCTTTCCTTAATTCAAACAATGCCCCTTTCGTGGTCAACATCTATCCCTTTTTGAGCCTCTACGCAAACTCCGATTTCCCTCAAGACTACGCTTTTTTCAACGGCACAGCGCATGCGGTTACAGACGGGCCGAATGTTTACTACAACGCGTTCGATGGAAATTTCGACACTTTAGTCGCAGCACTCGGGAAACTCGGATTCCCACAGATGCCGATTGTTGTGGGGGAGGTGGGCTGGCCCACAGACGGTGCGCCGAGTGCTAATCTCACTGCCGCAAAGTCTTTCAATCAGGGTCTCGTGAGAAGTGTTTTAAGCAACAAAGGGACACCTCTAAGGCCAGGTGTACCCCCCATGGATGTCTATCTTTTCAGTCTTTTTGACGAGGGGGGCAAAAGCGTCCTTCCCGGGAACTTCGAGAGGCATTGGGGAATATTCTCGTTCGACGGGCAGGCGAAATATCCGTTGAATCTTGGAAATGGGATGTTGAAAAATGCGAGAGAAGTTGGTTATCTCCCTTCGAGATGGTGTGTGGCGAATCCTACGAGAGATCTTTCTGCCGTGGAGGATCACTTCAAACTCGCGTGTAGTTACGCCGATTGCACTACACTTAGCTATGGTGGATCTTGTAATGGTATTGGGGAGAAGGGGAATGTGTCGTACGCTTTCAATAGTTACTATCAGTTGCAGAAACAGAATCCAAGGAGCTGCGAATTTGATGGGCTTGGTCTCGTCACTTTCTTGGATCCTTCTGTGGGTGATTGCAGATTTCTTGTCGGAGTTACGGATGTGAAATCTTTAGGGTTTCGTTTTAACGGTGGCGGGAGTATACTCTCGTTAATCATTTTTTGGGGGGGTTTGCTTGTTTATCGTATAATTTAGAGGTTTTTGAAAGGGGGATTTCCAGGGTTCTGATTCGAAAGGATCAAAAAAGGTGAAAGAATACTGCACAGAGATATCATTACAACTTATAGGTGTGTTAGTCTTAGAAATTGTTTCGGGTTTATTGGTTTGCTCTTCTTGTGGAGTTAGTTATAAGCGAAAGTTTCGGAGATTCTGTACCGTTTTCAATATATATACATTGAAATATTTATTACACGGCGGCTAATGATTGGTAATGCTGTGATGATCAGGAATATCATTCATTTGATTTTTTGAGAACAACATAGAGAAAAACAAGGGAAAACATTTCAGAAATTTTTATTTGGATACTCGAAAAACTACAACCTCGGTTTTCAAGAATTTTTGCTTTGGACATTGTGGTAGCTGTTGTGAGGTGGTCTAACAGCAATTCTGCCCACAGCAAACTCTAGCACAAGAGATCAACGGCTTCGAGAAATCAAACATGCAGCAGCGGCAACCTTCACATTCAAAGATACACAGCTCAATTAACAGAGCATTCTTCTTCTTCAAAAAAAAAATATATCGCAATTTCATAAGCAAGAAATGTAACTTATTTTTTCGAGGAAAAAAAAGACACTACCTTGGGGGTACACAACGTGTTTGCTGGGTTTCGATGTAGCTCCATACGAACATGTGGCGAAGTAAGCGACTAGTAGTAGCCATGTCAGAGAGATGAACAAAGCTTTATTTCTCAACATTTTTTTTAAACTTGTTTGTAGCAAATGCAGGTTTGATAAGATAAAACATTCTCTTTCATTTGGTCCTATTTATATGGAGAAAATGTCTATTGTCATGAAAAAAGGACAGATACTGAGGTGGTGAGATTTCCACTGGCTGTTTAATTTGACTGAATACACTCTAAAGTCAACCACTAGACAAACTGGAGTCAATCTACCTGTGAATCTTATTTTGCACTGTGCTTTTGGAGTATTACATGACTTTGTTTATTTGCTATTTATATACTTCCCACATTGTCTGTATTTCCAAGTTTTATTACATTCATTGGATTTTAGTAACACCTTTAAAGGATATGACTTTTGAACCACAACAATAAAAAAAGTTTAAATTATTGGCACCGCTGAGTTACAAATCTTCTTACACGTCTATTCTTATGGTGCAAATTTAATAGAGATTCCGTGAAATGTTCTCTACTTTGTATTAGTTTTGTGCAAAAATGCAATTCATGATGCACCACAATATAATATTTAGGAGCTAAGAGACACATCTTATGGTTATCTTGTTTTAAAATGTGGAGCTCGAATTGGATAAAACGGGTACAAATTGGAGAGTATTCCACATAATCGAGTAGATTTCACTAAATTTGACACCGCAAGGGTAGACGTGTAAGAAGATTCATAGTTGAGGGTGGTTGCAATTACCCAAACATGAAGGGATTTCTGTAATTTGACCTTACCTCAGGGGTTGGCCGTAATTTACCCAAAAGAAAAAAGCAAAAAAAAAAAAAAGATCTACAATCATTTTGCAGAAAAAGAACAAACGGATGACATTGAGTTGTGAAACATGTGATCTGGAAAAACAGTATATATTTATTTGGATTTTCAGTGTAAAAATGAAAGTGCTGCAAACAAACAATATATGTTCAGTACATTTCCAAAGACAAGCGTCAGAAAATACAAACATTTTGGTTTAGGGAAACAAGCAGCCAAATCTTGATACCTTGACTTTGAGCAGTGGCTTCAGTTACTAGTGTTTTTTTAGTCATAAAGCCTTATCCTGTTGGTTATCTCTGTTCGACAAATAGGGCACCAGACGAGATCATGACCGCACTCACTGCACGTCTGCAAACAAACAATGTGTATCCGAAGTATTAGAAAAAAAAAAGCGATCAATCGACAGAAATGCCACCTTCCAAGAAAATTCACACTTCTGTGCATATATATATACATATATGTGTATGTATGTATTTACCTGATGTCCACATCCAAGTACAAGATCTCGTTTACTCCATTCACAAACAGGGCAATTCTGATGAGGAGCGTCACGCAACTTATTGTCAGCAAAATCAAGAAAATACAAACTCATACGGCATGAATGGTAAAAAAACACATTACTAATGGAAAGAAACTGCATGGTAAAAAAACCCGACATAATTCACTGTCGTGGAGGGGAAGTACAAGAAAATGTACCCTATTACTTGAAGATCCTTCTGAAGGGCTGGGAGACGATGGACGGGATGAAGCAAAGCTGGGAAAACGTGACGAGTTGGAGTAAGGATTTGGCGACCTCATATTTCGTGCTTGATATGGGTGCATGTTTTGTGGTCTCGGGTTTCGGCTAGTTGGAGGTGGTAGTGGAACCACTGTGCTGTTTCCTATCTGCTTGCTGCACGACAAAAAAAAAACGCGAAAGTGAATGAAAATTTATGCTAATTTGATGATTATCAATCTTATATGAAGGTTATTTTATATACCCCAAGAGGTGGAGTTCGAGTGTTGCCCTGTATTGTAAAGGGATCTCCATTAGTGCAGCCAGGGCAAACTCCGTTTCCTTCTGGGAAAGTGGCACATTTCTTGACATGATTTCTGTGAAGTTCACAAACTGCATTTTTCCACCACGTATTATTATATATAACACTTATATTTATTGCTGGATTCTTGGTTTCAAGAATTGGATTTTGTTACCTGAATATTGTCGAAATCTCTGGCTGGAATATTATCATCAAACTCATGCATCATGTCCCACGGCCCGTCACCAACTCCAACCACAATTATGGACAACGCGTATTTGCTGAAAAATATATACATAAGCAAATGAAAAAAGGTGTCCTTTATTACTCTCTATTAACTCGAACCAAATCTGTTGCATAAAAAAGAAGTCCAAGTTTTGTATGTAAGAAACCTTGCTTTGACAATTGCGTTAACCGTGCTTTGCTCTTGAGGACTTAGCTTCCCGGCTTTGGTGTCGACACTTCGTGTCACCTTTTTTGGAAGAAATTGAAAATTTAATGGGTCGAATTGAAATTTATTTTTTTAGTTTGAAAAAATAATGAATTACCTGGCCATCAGCTATAATCAGAAGAACATGATATTGGCCACCACTTTGATCAACTATCCCAATAGCAGTTTCAATTATTGGGGCAAACGATGTAGGCCCTATTACACAATTCACAGAAGAAGATTTTCTTGAACAGATCATGCCAACATTTTATAAACTTTTTCACAAACCAATTCAGACAAGAAAAAAAAAAAGGACAAACCTGCTAGACGAACATTTGGAACAATCTCTTTGTAACGAGAAAGTGCCTCCCCAAATCCATTACAAGGCCTGTTGCCTTGATAAAAGCTGAACACATCTTGATCATGAGTGCTAACTGCAACATCAAATCCAAAGAAACATTCTTACAAGTTTCTAAAATTCGTAGACAAATATATCTATATATAGTCATCAGTCATCACATACCATCACCAAAGCCAAAACAAGGTATAAGATTATCCTCATCATAAGGCGAAAGTGTCCTTCCTATGATTGAGATTGCGTGTTCATACGGGTTCAATATTTCACTGATGTGGTGCAGGCTTTTCCCATTGAACGAGTTTTTCCCTGCATGTTCATTGCTCTTTGTGAAGTCAATCCCCACAATAAGGTTCGATGACTCCAAACCAGCATCCAAAAGAGCCTTTCTCACCTAAACAATCCGTAAAATATTCGTACAACATAAATTAAAGCATCATAGTATACATCAGATGCACCAAAAAGAGAAGAGAAACTTAGGATCTATCACGAATATAAGGTTTTGACCAAATGAAAATCACCTGGTCCAGAGACCTATAGTTGTCCCCGATGAATCCAAATTCGGAATGCATCTCCCTTCTTCTCCCAGCCCCAGCACTGAAGCTACTTTCACCGTAATTTGAAGAACCCGACTGAGATATACGACTAGACGGATTCCTACGAACATAACTTCCATCTTTGCTCTGTTTTCCTCCCATGTCACCTCTCAATATAGTCTTTACTTGTCGTAATAATTCGTAAATATTAAGGAACAGAAGAAAACTGAAACGAGAGAATGAATCCTGGCAGTGGGGAGGTGATAGTTAAGGCAAACAACTAATAGCAATAAGAAACTAAAATGTTTATTAAAGCAGCCATTTTTATACATCAAGGGTCAGCTTTTACAAGATATTGTCGAGAATTGGTTCATAAATTTCAGCTGACTTTTTCCCAGTTACTACTTTTCTTTCACAAACATCACACTCAACAAATCATTTTTAAAAAAAAAATCTTCGTCTACAAGAAACCGTGTAGAAACTAATTGAGAGAAGAGATTAAAAATTAGTTGTATTAGTAAATCAATATTAGTTCACTGGAATGTTAGGTTATCAAATCACTAATCATTGCCCAACTATAAGATAAGTAGATAATATGATTCAGTTCCAAATCAATTTCGAGCACAAGGATATGAACATCTCTATTCCTCCGTTACTTTTTCGAGCACAAGGATATGAGCACATCGATAATGTTAGGCTCGATCTTTGGGGGTACAGGCAATGGCCCAGTACAAGTTGACTTCTGCACGGAGTAGGAAATTGCCAAAACACTAAATAAAACTACCAAAAAAAAAATTGAAAGTAATTTAGTTTTGATTCATTCTAATGATGTTGACATTCTACGGAACATAGTCAACTTGCTCTTAGGCAGAAGAGATAAGTAAAAATAAGGTTTCACGCAAAGAGAAATAAAACAATGCTCAAAACTGATTCGAGACCAAGTGATGTTATCTTATAGTCGACCGATTAATTATTTTGATGATATAAGAGTCAATTAAATTCATAAGGATATACTGATGTGATGCTGCAACTAATTACTCTATCGAAATTTACGTGTGACTGAAGTTTCTTTGTTAACCAAAAATAAAAGAAAAAAAATTAATATGTTGATTAAGTCTTGATAATAGTTGGTTTTCCTTGATTCTTATTATAATTAATTGTTGGCCACTTGGCCTCAACTACCTCTCCCTAAGATTCATTCTTTCGTTTTAGGTTAGCAAAAATGACTCTAGTATTACACATCCCTGATTCATGTAAGAGACATTCTAATATCTTTTTTTACAGATATATACTTACGAAAAATTCTTGGTCTGAAAATTTTATCTAATACACTGTTTGTTAACATGTTAACAGATGAGCAGCTTGTGAACAAGTGCTAGTTTCTTTTTTTAGCGTTTATGATCGAGACAAGACAAGTAATGCGAGATGGGAGCAAAAAAGAGCAAGGAGGTGGGAGAAAAACTGAGCGAAGAATCGGAAGATTATAATTCCGCTGACAGTAACTTTGGTTCTGACACAGAGGCTGGATATACAAGAATTGGGGACAACTATACTTCTCTGGATCAGGTAATAAACGAGTTTCATCATTTGGTTAACTCACATTAGTTAATTAGTAATCTCTAATTAGCAAAGATCCCCTGTTTTATATACTACACCGTCCCTTAAGCCAGATTTGAATCTTGACAGACAAAATGAAAGAAACTATGTTAATTAAATTTTGATTCTATCTAAATATACCTTCTTCCTCCACCCCATATATCTCGCAAATTCGTGATCTGTAGAAGCAACTATCCGTCTTTGCCGGAGAAATAAACGGTGCCCTCGCCGGAGCAGTCAAATTCCGGCGGTGCCATTTGAGATCTTCCCTTTCAGTGGTGTTACCCACCCCCACCTTCTCTTCCCAATTCATCATCTTCTAGTGGGCCACCATCTTCACGGAGGTCAACCCCAAAATCTTCGATTCAGAAGTTACCAATCAATTGGATCTCTGCCTTCAAAATAGTGTAAGTACCAGTTATCATACTTGCCTTCCAATATACATGGCAGCACATTCAATCTTCTCGTGTGATCAGCCATCTTATTCATGCAGAAATACTTCTGACATTTCCGGATCCAAACCCTAGGGTTTTCCCCCATTAAAACGCGGAAACTCAAGCTTTGGACCTTCGTGAAAATTCTATCCCAGAAGGACTCTCATTATGCCTATAAATGATAATGGTATACGTATTACCTCCCTCAGTTCTTCCTCGTGTCGTCGTCGTCGTCGCCGCCGGTTGATTTGAAGGTGATGCGCTGTGTTGCATCGGCTCCTTTCCGCGATTTCCGATCGTTAATCGCCCTAATTCCTCCAAATTCTTCGACATTTCAATCAAATCGTTGATCGGATCTCTTCTAGTTGCTTCGGCGATCTTCTCCTCAATATCAAATTCAAACCAGCTAACAATCTCTATTCCCGCCGGAAAACTGTCTGCCTCTGGAAAAGAAGCTCTTCAGCCGGCAAAGTACCAAAGTACCCTTTAAGCAAAAAAAAAAAAACAAAAATTACAAATTAACCCCGAAATTTTCATAAGCCCCAAAAATGAAACTTTGAGAAATTTCAATTCAGTCCTTGATAATATATTTTGTGTTGTATTGAAGGTTGAAAGTGCTCTTAGGAAATATGGTTGGGATTCGTCGAACCTGATAGTAGGCATCGACTTCACAAAGAGCAATGAGCAATCGGGGAGGGAATCTTTCGGCGGGAGATGCCTTCATCACATCACTGATAATAATAATAATGATGAAGCGAACAATAATCTTTTGAATCCCTACGAACACGCGATTCAAATCATCGGAAGCACGCTTTCGTCTTATGATGAGGATAATCAAATCCCTTGTTTTGGCTTCGGTGATGGTATGCGCTTTACAACGTCTGTATATATGTATGTATGTATGCATATAGAGGGTATGAATTTGATGCAGGTTTGGATTTGATTCTGCAGTTAGTACAAATGATCAACATGTGTTCAGCTTTTATCCAGACAGCCGTCCCTGTAATGGATTTGAGGAGGCGCTTTCTCGTTATAGAGAGATCGTTCCAAATGTTCAATTATCAGGTTCTTTTTATTTATTTATTTATTTATTTATTTATTTATTATCAAGTTTGTTAATGTTGGCAAAAAAAATGTGTAATAGGGCCTTCGTCATTTGCACCAATAATCGAAACCGCTATTGGGATAGTTGATCAAAGTGGTGGCCAATATCATATTCTTCTGATTATAGCTGATGGCCAGGTAATTAATTATCTTTAAAAAATCGAAAAGATAAATCGATTCTGCTAAAGATATCACTTGCTGTGAAAGGTGACACGAAGTGTGAATACGGAAGCAGGGAAGCTAAGCCCTCAAGAGCAAAGCACGGTTAACGCAATTGTCGAAGCAAGGTAAAAATCTGGACTTGTTTTTATGCAAGAATTTTTTGTTTTAGTAAAAATGCTTTCTTGATTTGTTTATGTTTTACATTTTGCAGCAAATACCCGTTGTCGATTATCTTTGTTGGAGTTGGAGACGGGCCGTGGGATAAATTGATCGAGTTCGATGATAATATTCCAATACGGGCTTTCGACAATATTCAGGTTAGAAAATTTAATCCTTGAGACCAACAATCCATGGAAGAACAAATTTGTTTTTTTTTTTTTTTGTTTTTTTTTCGCCAAATAATAAAATAAAAGTTGGTGGTGAAAAATGCAGTTTGTGAACTTCACAGAAATCATGTCAAGTAATGTTGACCTGCCGGAGAAGGAAGCAAAGTTTGCTCTGGCTGCACTAATGGAAATCCCTATACAATACAAGGCAATACGTGAACTCGACCTCTTAAGGTACACCTTCGATTATTTGTATACAAAAGAGTGATAAACAATCACCAAATCAAATCATCAGTACGTCATTTTTAATCGAGACAACAATTTGTTACTTATTCTTGCAGCAAACATATAGGAAGTAGAATGAGGACTCCGTTACCACCTCCGTCAGAAAATCTTTACCCGGATTTGACGGAGTTGGACAGCCACTATAGCCCACATTTTGGAGGAAGTTCTTCGAGTCACAAGGTACATTCTCTTACAACTCCCCTTAATGACTGTGAATCATGTCCGTAATTATTTAGTATTGTGTTTTTAGCATATTAATATGATATGAATTTAGTAAATTGATTTCTTGATTTTGCTGACGAAAAAAAAATATCCTGTGATGCTTTCTCGTCCTAAGTGTCCGGTTTGTTATCGGAGTGAACGAGAACTTGTACTGAGATGTGGACATCAGATTTGCCATGACTGTGGAAGTGATCTCTTCTGGTGCCCTATTTGCCTCGAAAAGATACAGAAAGAGTAAAGCTTTACGACCAAGAACAATAATAATTAAAAAAAAAAAAACAGCCTAAACTCAAAGAGTCAAAATCAGTGCATATCAATCAGTATATGAGTCCTTTTTTTTTTTTTTTTTTGTTGAAAAATATGAGTTGTTGTTTAAGTCATAAACAATACGTTGTTGACATGGAATTTATTGCATTATATACCATGTAGGGGTGGAAATTGGAACATAATTTCCGATTTCCGCCGATTCTGATTGGAAATTTTCTGATTTTGGAACAATATTTTTCATTTCGAATTCCGAACATTCCAGTTCCGACTTTATCCGAATTTTGTTGGAACGGAATTAAAATATATATGAGATTATGATTTCGATCCGATTTTAATTTTCGATAATTCCCATTTTTTGTCCAAAAATTACACTTCAAATACAATATATTATATTTTAGGTGACTAAAAAAATGGAAGTTTTCGAATTATGCAGATTTCGATCCGACAATTTCCGATTTTGGAATGAGTTTTTTTGTTCCAAGTTCCAAAGTTCCGATTTTTTCAAACGTAGTTGGAATTAATTATTCACTTCCGAAAAAATCGGATTTTTCCCGATACAGCTAATTCCGATCCGATCTGTCTAATTTCCATCCTTAATACCATGTGTTACATTAAGTTGCTAAAAAAAATCACATTTTTCTAGCTTTAATTTGAAAAAAGAAATTGCTGCAGTATTTTTCATATTACAGAAGAGAAATGAAAGTTGCACTTGCAAATACTCTAAAATGGGTTATAAAAAATAAAATAAAATAATCATAATCTCTTTTGAAAATCATTTGCAAACACTCCTAAATCACATTTAGTGCCAAATTTAACAAACTCATATTCGGTTGTGAGTTGAGGCTAACAACATATATCAGTTAATCTAAAATTTAAATGGAATAACAGATGTTTGACTTTTGGGCTGTACAGGCAATGGCTCAGACAGTTGACTTTCTGCATAGAATAAGAAAAGACCTAGAAGAATAATTGCGATTAGTTTAGTTTTGATTCATTCTAACAATGAGTTGACATTCTATGGAAATAGTCAACATGCTTGTTGGCAGAAGGCAACTATTTTTTTTTTTATCATTATCATATATCCCTGAGTAACGGATTAGCCAATGAAAAAAAGATTTCGTGCACATGAAAAGGTGAAACAGATAGAATCCGAGTTGTTCGAAGTTGATACCTTTATGGTCGTATTTGATTCGAGACGAAGTGCTGTTA
The DNA here is from genome assembly GCF_056151865.1 of Erythranthe guttata. Taxonomy (NCBI): domain Eukaryota; kingdom Viridiplantae; phylum Streptophyta; class Magnoliopsida; order Lamiales; family Phrymaceae; genus Erythranthe; species Erythranthe guttata. The sequence goes on along the minus strand of NC_142545.1, from coordinate 17,048,699 downwards.
GCTTATAGTTATGGTGGGCCATTGCTTAATTATTCTAATGATATTAAGATTCTATTGAATTGGTAAAAATACACTTATTGGATGATGCAGTGCAACTAATTATTCTCTTCTCTCGTCATCTTATACCGATGTGATGACGCAACTAGTTATTCTATGAATTTATTGATCGAGTTTTGATGCATAAAAATGGCTGATTTAGCTTTCCTTCTTATTATAATTGGTTCTTGGCCACTTGGCCTCAACTGAGTCACTCTCAATTAAATTCATTTGTTTTTCTTTTCTCCATGTTGGGCAAAGAAAACGACTCCGATATGACACTTTTCTTTTCTTTTCTCTATATTATATATAGATATATGTATAACAACCCTTTACTCTGATAATTGTATCTAAATACATTGTGTTAGTGATAATCTCTCCAAGAACTATTTGAAGTGTGAGAATATGGGAGGAGAACAGTCCAAACATTCAAGAATCGGGGACAACTACAAGTCTCTGGACCAGGTGATTTTCATTTGATCCACACTTACATTTGTTGTTTGTCTTGCATATGACAAATTATTTACGTTGAGTTTTCGGTATTTACCCTTTTTTTTTTTTGTTTTAGGTGACAAAAGCTGTTTTGGACGCTGGGTTGGAGTCGTCGAATTTCATAGTGGGGATTGACTTCACAAAAAGCAACGAGAATGCAGGGAAAAAATCATTCAATGGGAAATGCCTGCACCACATTAGCGATGTCGTGAACCCGTACGAGCACGCGATTTCGATAATCGGAAGGACGCTTTCGTCTTTTGACGAGGATAATCTTATACCTTGCTTTGGCTTTGGCGATGGTATGCATGCTATTACTATACGTCTGCGTACATGTCAAAGAATTTAGATACTGATTAATGAACGTTTGGATTTGCTATTGCAGTTACTACACATGATGAAGCTGTATTCAGCTTTTATCCAGACCACAGGCCCTGTAACGGATTTGATGAGGTGCTTTCTCGTTATAGAGAGATCGTTCCAAATGTTCAGCTAGCAGGTTCGTGTTTTTTCTTTTCTTTTCTTTTTTTTTTAATGTCGGCAAAAAATTTCAAAAAAATCTGTTTTTTTTTTGTTTGTTTGTTAGGGCCTTCGTCGTTTGCACCAATAATTGAAACTGCTATGGAGATAACTGATCAAAGTGGGGGCAAATATCATATTCTTCTGGTTCTAGTTGATGGCCAGGTAATTTATTTCGTCATCCATTCGTTCATTCTCTTCGAAAAAACCAAAAGGAAACTTCAATTCTCCGATTAAAATATATAACTTGCTATGAAAGGTGACACGAAGCGCGGACACCAAACCAGGGGAGCTAAGTACTCAAGAGCGAAGCACTTTTACTGCAATTGTGAAAGCAAGGTTATATATATATACATATATATATATATATATATATATATATATATATATATATATATATATATATATATATATATATATATATATATATATATATATATATATCTGGACTTGCTTTTATGCAATAAACTCTTGTTTCAATATAAACCCTGTTTTTTTTTCCTCGTTTTTTTTTCAGCAAATACCCGTTGTCCATAATCTTTGTCGGAGTTGGAGACGGGCCGTGGCAGATAATGAAGAAGATGGATGATAATATTCGAGGCAGGGCTTTTGACAATATTCAGGTTTGATTACAACATTTATTATAACTAACATTCAAGAATCTAATTTATTTATTTTTACCAATAATTGAAAATAATAATTGGTGATGCAAAAATGCAGTTTGTCAACTTCACAGAAATCATGTCAAGAAATAAGCCTATGGCAGAGAAGGAAGCAGAGTTTGCCCTGGCTGCAGTAATGGAAGTCCCTATGCAATACAAGGCAACGATCGAACTCAAGCTCTTAAGGTAAAAACTAAAATGTTCCCGTAAACTAAAATATTCGTAAAAGATTGATATCCATCAAAATCAAATCATAAGTTTGCATCAATATATCATTTTTCGATTCAAAACCAACCGCTACAAGGTACTTAGTTTGTCGTATTTTCTTGCAGCAAACAGGTAGGAGGAAATAGCGCGAAGGTTCCGCTACCACCTCCGCCACCAAATCTTTACCCACATTTGGGAGGCGGCTTTTTCCCAACTTTTCCGGTAAGACTATGAATTTAGTTTTTTTTTTCTTTTCTTGATTTTGCTGACGTAAAAAAAAAGAAAAAAGAAATAAAAATCCTCCGATGCTTCTCTCTCTTCAGACATGTCCGGTTTGTTTACGGAGCAAAAGGAATCTTGCACTTGGATGTGGGCATCAGACTTGCCATGAATGTGGAAGTGATCTAAACTGGTGCCCTGTTTGCCACACGAGGATAACGAACAAGATAAGACTTTATGACCAAGACCAATAAATAAAACAGCCTATTCTCAAAATCAATGTATCGAGACACAACTCGTTTTATCAGTTAATTAATTCGTATCATGTGTGTTTATGTTATTGTAAGATATCGTGAGGTCGAGTAATAAGGCCAATTTTTTTTTTACTTTTTCTTCCTTTTCATGAGAGGTTTTGTGTTCGAATTCGATCACATGTGTGTTATGTGTGTTTACTGTATTGTGAGGTCAAGTTATAAGGCCAATATTCTTTTTTTTTTTTTAATAATACGTTACATTTTAAAACGATCGAAGCAATGAACCAATGGCGTCTGACTAAATTTCGATAATTAAGGTTCCAAGTTACAAATCAGATGCACAGTATTTGCTGCTGTCTTAATAGCCAGTAATTACAGTAGCCAAAGTATCACAGTGCTATACAACATAGGAAAATTACGACTGTTAGAAAAATTGGTCTCCGTTAATTCAGAAGAAAAAAAATGGAGACATCATCATCGACGAAGCGTCAAATTTCAGCAAAACCTGGGTACTACTACTATCCCTGCCAAGATTAATGTCGCAAAAGAATCCGATTAGTGACATATGAGAATCACAATTTTACTTTCTACTTAAACACAAGATCAACGCATCGAAATAATTTACCACAATCTTCTATATCGATTCTTTCAGTTTAGCCAACGCATCTTTGAGAATGGCTAGTTCATCCAACGCAATTCTGAGGGGACCTTTTAACGTGCTCATCTTCGGCTATAAAAAAAAACACAAAACATCATCTTAGTGTCGGTTGACAAAGAAGCTCTGGACAAGAAAAAGGAAACTGAGTCAACTCTAGCATCCTAAAACATGTGTTAGCTGGATATTAGTCTTTATTTAATTAACGAATACGGAAACCAACTACTGTAACCCAACATTTAGAACAAATCTCGCTATTTTTAAACGAAGCATTCAGCACCAATGACCCAATCAGTTTACACCATGATTTCTGCTGCTATTCCTTATAAGTTTTTTTTTTTTTTTGACGGGATATGCCTTATAAGTTTGAGAAATCCCAAAACGTAACATCAGCCAAAAGAACTATGGACAGTTGCCATTTAGACAGTTATCTCGTTGAAAAGTATTCGTTTTTTTTTTTCATTTTTAAAACACCAATACAAAAAGACAGCAAAAAAAAAAAAACAGTACCGTATTTAAAATTGAACCAAATGTAGAAGAGATAACTCTGAGCATTTTCAGCAGATAAATAATGATACAAAACCAACATAGAGCGACAAGCTATCTGTTACAATACCTTCAAGGCTGGGACAAGCGCAAAAACTTCATCCACCGTTTCAGGGCCCACGTTAGAAATCAGGCAAATCTGAAGACACAGAAATTTTGTTAAATCCACTACATGGCATAAGTATCGTAAGAACGACTCTCCAGTCTAAACACCTACCTCGCTTTCAGAAACACCGTGCTTCTTCAGAGGCCTGATCCGAGTTAATGGCAAACAATTTGTAGGAAAGAAAAGACATAAAAATATCATCCAAGGTTTCTAGACATATATGAATATTAGAAAATCAAAGTTAGTACAAAACAAGGATACTCGAATATTTTCTTCACAGTCTGAGGCTTTGCAAGGTTTCCACCTCTCTTGGCGTATGACAGTCCCATATCAAATGACCTAAAAGATAACAGTGTCCAGCACTTTTAACTTGCTGAATCTTTTTATCTCACATCATGAAAATTAACGATAATCATGAAAACTATTTAAACTTTGCCACTCACACTGGGAGTTTTATATCTGGATCTTGAGACAATACGACCATCTGATCTTGGATGCCTTGCAAGATTTCTGCGGCTTCACAGTCCATCAAACAGACAGAATTTGGAGGAAGCCCTGCACATTAATTATCAGTTCTATTAGGGAGACTAGAAGAACAATGACCTCAAAAAACATGTCAAGAATTATCATCCAAAACATATTTTGCATGCTTACCTACAATCTGGTCAAACCTAGTGCTTTTAATTCTTGACTAAAAAAATTAAATGACACAGCAAGCTTTGGGACCCAATAAACTAAATATAGCATTACTAGACATACATTAGATTACTGGTCAATTAAGGTAAATACAGAATACACACACACACACACACACACACACACACACACACACACACACACACACACACACACACACACACACACACACACACACACACACACACACACACACACACACACACATATATGCATAGCAGGATATACATCATTGAGAGAGAAGAGAATAGATAACATGAAACATTGATGAACTAACCATCCACAAGTGTTTTCTCGGTCGACGAAGGTGCTTTTGCTGTGGGTTTTTTAGTGCCATTTGCAACTTTTTCTCCTTTTCCACCTTTTCCACCTTAACCCCATTGAGTAATGATAAATATAATGTATGCATTGAGAAAAGTGAAAACTATAATCAAATTGCAAGTCCCAAGAAACGTGGCTCTCAGTTGAACATAGTAAAGAGTTTGCGAGGCGAACCTTTCCCAGCTGGTGCACTGCCCTTCTCACCATTAGATTTTGGAATATCGCTCTCAAAAGAATCTAAATCATTTGGAATAACACAAAGATTAACATAACAAGCGAGTTAAAGTCATAACAAATATAATGAATTATATTGCACACAAGGTGAGTTGTTAACAAATTTAACCTTCGGAATCAAAGTGAACTGCTTTTCCTTTCTTTGACTTGTCTCCGTTGCTAACTGATTATGTTGCAAAAGGCGTGTGAACAAAAAGGAATAGATAAAAATAAATAAAAACGGAACACACAGTTAATAAGTATGATACATAAGCAGATAAAGCCAGTGGTGAAAGGGATCACTAACAATATGCTAGAAGATTCACAATAATGGGAAAGTCGGTTGAGTAAATAGCGATTACACTGATTAACCAGAAATTGATTGCGACTTAAATATACGCAAAATCTTGGTAAAATCGGGTAAGCATGATGGAGCAAGGACCGCAAACAAAAAAAGAGAGAGATAGAGTTACTTTTAGTAAGTTGAACATCAATTTATTTACTATCCAAACCTAATCCACAGGCCGTGTCCCAGCTCGCCCAAATTAGGAATTTCTAAGACGTATACAAGCAGCATGCCGATTCTCCTGATACCACTTAAAGCCCCAAGAAATAAAATTCTCAAATGTGGACAGCATAAAAACAAATATTTCATGTTTACAACTCATAAATGCAAAATCAAAAGTAAGAAGAAAAAAAAAACATAAACCTGTGAATTTCACATACGTTGTCAGAGTCTTTAATAAGTATTAAATACTAAACCTATATGCCAACGATTCATCACCACATCCCACGCCAAGTAGAATGACAAAAAGAAACAGTACACATATACATACAGCCAACACTTAACCTTCACATACATACACGAAACCGCAAAATCGGCAACCAAAAATCCAAAACCTAAGTAAGCAAAAAAAAACCGATTACCGGGTGATTTGAGAGCAGATTTTCCACCTTTGGGCGGTACATACCCTTTTCCTCCTTTTTCTGCCATTCTATTTATCTTGGACCTAAGAGGTACAAATTAACCCCAATTAATCATATAAGGGGTTTTACTGAATGTATGTTCTTAATCGGGGGAAAACAGAAAAAGATAAAGTAAAGCTAAATTGACATGCAAAATATTGAACGGAAGATGGGCTGACCAAACACCACAGACGAAATCAAAATTCCAATTTTGTTGGTTAAATAGGAAAAAAAATCCGAACAGAAAAATGAAGAACAAATGTCGCATGCATCAATTCTTACCTGAAAAGAATGGCGGCGAATGCGGAAAGTCCGGTGGGAGTCTACGGCAGCAGAGTGAGAAATTGTGGGTTTAAAGGGCTTGCAGACTGCCAGTGGCAAATAAATTTTGGGAATAAATGATGGCTGTATTTTTTGTGGGAATAAATTTGTGGGTTTAATCTCGATTTTGGTGAGAGTGCTGGGGTCAAACTATAATTTTCCTTAATTAAATAGCGCTCTCTCTCTCTCTCTCTTAGTTCTCAGTACAATGCGTACTGTTGAACTGAAAAGCTAACACGACTTTGTCATTTTATCGCTTAAGGGTTCGCACTCGATTCACTTGAACACGATTATAATCAATTTTCAACAGACCATTTAAATTAAATCTGAATTTTACTTGTTCCAATTTCTTCAATTAAAGATTTGTATTATTAAATTTTTCACCTTGTCACGTTTTTCCTTTGACTAATTTACTCCACCAGATAAATTAAATATTATTAAAAAAATATTATATAACAATTTGTAAACACGCAAAATTAATTTTGAAGGCAAAAAAATATTATATAACAGCTTGTTATCAGGTGAACTATTTCTTTCTTTCTTCCAAAAATATATCATATATAAATTCATTAAAATCCAATCAGTGCCTTAAATAGGACTTACTGTAAGTCCACAGAACTGAAGAGAAAACAACTGATGCATTCTTACAGATTCAAAGGAACCCGAAGAGAGAAGGATTACAAATTGTGCACAAATTTCTAGAATCGACCGTAACAGAAGGAAGGTTTTAGCCATCAAAATATAAAGCAGATAAATATAGTCACGTCGCATAGTGAAGTAACAAACAAATCCAGCATTTTCATCTTCTGCATCCAATCGGGATTTACGTTACTTTTGTAGACCTTTATACCCAGAAAAAAATTCAAAATGCTGCCTTGATTCGAAAAGCCACACTATGCATCATCAACTTGTGAGTGAAATACAAAGCTGGGGAATGTGGTTGTAATGTCTCTGCATCAAACAAAAATTGAATTCAGGGACTCAAAACTATGTTCATAGCATGTAAGCTAATAGTCGCATAAAATTGTTCCGAAGCAAATAAGTTAAACGTACACGGGTAATGCATCAATGTGTCACATTTTCTCCAAGAAATCATTTGTATTAAATGATGGCCATAATATCTCGTAAATAATTGTACAAATACACTTACTTGAGGTATTGCAGGGTCATATTCTTTAACAAAGATGGATGTCGCATGACAAGGCTCCTCCATTCTTCTTTGTCAATCTTCCCATCGTGCTTGGTGTCCGCTTCCTCAAATGTCTGAAACCAATTAATGGTACAATGACAGGTTTTAATTACCTCGTCATAGATTTGAGAAAACTTATTTAAGTCTGAACAAAATTATGGGAAAATAGATAACATGTACAGGTGCGACTTGCGAGTGCAATGAATGGAGACAAAAGTAACTGCAAGACTCGTATATTTCGATCTTGATGCACATAAATAGAGTGTCATATCTAATAACGTGAGAAGAAAAAAAATCGCCCACCCCTGGTCTTCTTTTTTAGTCATAGCTCTAAGTATTAGAGCTTCAAGCCTACCATTTACGAGTAAAATGCAAATGGAGAAATAAAAAAGAGTGATAGAACTCTAGAAGTTAAATATAATAATAAGGCTAGGGGGCTCCACCTTGTCAATGATACTCTCTATAACATCATCCGAGAGGTTCATACCAGATTCAGCCAGTGTGGCCACCACCATTTGCTTTACCTACAATAACCGAATGAGAAATCATGACTCCCCGCAGCATAGTATGGAACATGTTGGTTTTTTCTCCAAGGGAAAAAAGATTTACCTCCTGTCTTTCAATGAATCCTTGTTGCTTGAGATCATATAATTGGAATGAAACTGTAACAGTAAAAGTTTGGAATCATCAACTCGAAGAAAATGATACGTGATATAGCTGTAAGCAAATAATATGCATAATTTCAACAGCCCCATACCCGCACGCATCCCGAAGAAGAAAAGCTAGTAATAAGCCAAAATGGCCAAAAATGAAACATAAAGAACACTAGGTGCTAAACTTCCAAAATTTTTAATCTATACTTTTGCTTCGGCATAATTATATAAATTATTGAAGACAAAATCTGCCACAGCACTGACTTAAGAACCAACAACGAAAATATGATACTTACAATCAATCTTATCTTCAATGGGAGCATTTGGGTGAAATACTGAAAGAGCACGAGCAAACTCTTCAAAGTCTAATATCCCATTGTGCTTTGTATCAAACAAGTCGAATACCTTGAGAATATGACAATTGTATGATCAAACTAACAATCACAACAACAACAAAAACAACCGTGATGGTGATGATAGCAAAAACTACAACGACGATGATTACAACAACAAAACAGAAGAAAAGTTCAGTTAGAAGGCAAAGATGTAGTCATGCACAACAAAAAAGGGAAATATGTTGGACTGAGCCACTCAAGATTTATAAAGCTTAGGTGGATTACACTTGAGCTGCAGTGTATCTTTAAAAAAGATGGATAGAGAAATGTATTGTGAAGCAATTTGCAGTATTTGGTGCGTGAAACTAACCCTGTCTGCTATTTTTAAGCAATTTGCAGTATTTGGCGCATGAAAACTAACCCTGTCGGCAAATAGGCTCTCCTTTTTGTTTGTTTTAAATAGCGCAAGCTGAAACTCTTCCTGAATATGAATATATACAAGAGACAGAAATACCAAATTAAGATACAGTAAGTGAAACGATACAAATAAAAGAAGTGCACGAAAAATATAAGTTACCTTGTTAATCAGGCCGTCATCGATTACAGCACTACTGATCTTCTTAAATAATTCATATAATGCTTCAATTTCACTAACACTAACTGCGTCACGGCATCAATGAGGTAAACAAAACAAAAAAAAAAGGTGTTACTTGGCAGCAAACATAGAGCTTGACTGGGAAAATGTACGATCGAAAAACTAATACAAACTGCAAGATGCTACTTATGCAATTTACCAAACCAATCTTTCTTTTATTTTACATAAAAGTAGTTGGTGCCAGAATGAGTTTTCATTACCCGCTTGAATTTAATATTTGTCCGTAACACATAAATGAAATAAGAGAACCTTAAAAACAGGAAAACTGAGCAACTCGAAAGGAGTAAATAATTAAATCACAAAAGAGACTAAGTTCCACCAACTGCCATTTCGAGTGCTCAGAAGACATATCTCGCAAAGATTGACTCGTGATTTTATTTGACTTGTTTATCCCCAGAGAAGATTCTCAATCGCTGTTTTCTTCTCATAAGAAACAACCCAATAAGATGCATCTTCTGCTCCCTCTCTTTCAACGTGGAAAAAAAACAGGATATAGAGTGCATGCTGATTTGTTCTTGTATTTTTCTACGTATTTTCCCCCATATCCAGAATTCCCAACAAAGATATTTCAAAAGAAAAAAGGAAACAAAAATGCAAAGAAATACAGTAGCATTATTATTGACTTGCACTTTCAAAACATGACAAAATTCAAGTAATAAGATGACATACATACTGTCTCCCTTGCTAGAGCTTCAGGATTTTCCAGACCCCAGGGTTGCTTGTATATCTCAGAGTCACAGCAATTTACAATAGCAGAAAGCAAATGTTTCACTCCGTCTAAGCACTGCACCATCATCTTCTCCAGAAATCATAACACTCCATACCTTTACACCAATAAAGTGATTTTTTTGTCATTTACATAAGAAAGATTACTAGGACTACATCAAAAGAACTTTTACCTTGCCCCAGATTGATTGATGTACAATAATTTACAGCATAGAGCGAAAAAATCTCAGGAGGGTAAAAAGGGAGTATTTGCATGTAATGTTTTCCATATTAATAAACAGTTAATTTATCCTTTCATCCAGAAATGACTACCAGCTTTAATTCTTGTCATTTATCTTTACAGTTAAAGTGAGAAGAAATCAGATTTAAAATGGAAACTTACCTCTGCTCATCGTAATGAGATGCAAAAACAGTACAGCAAATCCCAAAAAAAATTCAAGGCAATATATCCCTCGGGGAATTGATATGTTTCTACAATTAAACATGTTAATCAACGGTCGGGGATTCGAACAAGTAATTGTCAAATTCCGAGAAAGAACCTACTGGATTACATTTAATATCAACCTGTAATCAATAAAAGTGACAACTGACAACAGGCCAAACGCATAGCTGAAAGACGAATTGGAATTAACAAGCAGTATTGAACATACATGCATTGATCCAGCGATCCATCTATAAAAAGTTCTCTACTTTCCGAGGCATGTATGCAGTGAAATTCAACAAGGAATCAGCATAATAGATACGGATATACGATAAACAGTAATGGAAGTATGCTTGTTTACCTTTCAATAAAAAATTAGACGCACGTAGAAAGAATAACAAACCATTTTCTGCACTGATTATTCACTTTGAATTCGAATAAATAGATTGCTATTTCGAGGGTTTTCTGATTTTCTATCTGTTTTTCCCCAAAAAAATAGGAGAACAAACACACAAGTCACAAATAATTGGAATTGATTAAGAACTGTTGATTGGTGAAAAAGGGGGAAATTGGAAATTGGAGAGAAAAAATAAAAAATTGATGGGAGAATATTAATTAAATTGGAGAATTGGGGGAATACTGCCTACTGGTACGGAAACCTAGGTAGAGAAAGTGGTGGCGGAAGCGATGACGATCGGCGTTCTGTTGTATGTATAGTGTATACGTAGATGCTGCGGTGTATATTGCAGCAAATATATGTGCAGTAGGTGTCTTCCCGGAACAGAAAGCATCAATCACCATTGGCTGTTGCCTGTTTGCGTGGCGCTTAGCTGGTAAAACTCACATTTTTCACGTGTGGTGCTGAGCATGCTATTTAACGTGGTCGCGCTTACTCTGCACTTTCCGATGGTGCTTTTTTGACTCTTTGATTCGGAACGTACGGTGGAGATGATTAACAGCTGGTTATGTTGTTATTTGATAGAAAGTTGCACGGATGTGATTTAATCCAAGTCCTGTATTAGTATTTAATTTATTTTTTTTCTATACTTTCTTCATAATTAAATCAAAATTTTCTGTATTTATAGAAAACTATTAGATATATCGATTGCAATTGTCTCTACAAAAAAGTTTGTCCAAAATTGAAGTTGATTAAGTTTTACATAAGAATAATCACGTGGTAATAAATATTAGACGAACTAGTTATATTTATATTTAACTTCCATCGGATTTTAAGAGGCCCTGAAAACCGAGCTGACACGTGTTAATCACTACTCAAATCGTCGTCTGTCTACTATGCGCACGTCCCGTGGTAATCTAGGGCATCATCATCGATCTAGTGGCTTAATCACCGTTTAGGCATGGCCTATAGGTACATGATCATGTCCTTCTCCAAATTTTTGGCCGTCTTCGGACACTTTAAGCATTAAAATGCTCGTGCCAGGCCATTTAATGTGCATATCTATGCATTAATGTGTTTGTCAAGAGTAATAAATGTGTCTATATATTCGCCGTGGATCGAGCTCGGCACTAGCTTGTAAGGTCGCCCACGTTCACGCGATCTACCGAGGATAGACTTTCTGGTGGTGCTCGTGGGCCTAGGCCTCCTTGTTTCATTGGGCCTGCGCGAATCGGGCTTCTTTAACGGACTATACATAGGTGATATTTGCTGTCCAAATCACATACTTAAACTTAAAATTTTGAAATGCCCAATTTGCTGTCCAAGTGTTTTATATACCATACCTAAAACAAAAATCTTGAACTTATTTTGATTTTTTTTTTAATTTTTTTTTTTTGGTTCAGAAAACAATATTGTATTTGATTGTGGAGTTGGGCAATTTTAATTGGCTGGGGCACGTGTCCTACTATTGGGCCTGGGTTCTGTGATGGTCCATATGATCGTTGAAATGGAAACTTAGGAAGATGTCACCAAAAAAAAAAAAAAAAAAAAAAAACTTTTGAGTTAGATATTTTAGGTATAGATATTTTGGGCTAGATATTTATTTTCTGGTGTGAGTGATTTCTTTATTCTTTTTTACCAAAAACAGCGTATTCTCCAGGCTGGGGTAGATGAGATTTATGTCCCAATCAAGATCAAAGATTAAATTAATCATAATAATTACAAAAGTGACAAATTTACAATTTTATTTTTCCACCATTCCTCATCTATATAATAATAAAAAAAAAATATTAATAATGATTACAACTAAATATTATTATTATTATTATTATTAAAAGATATTTCTTATTAAATTGAAACAATCAGCACTTTGTGGTTAAATATCTGGAAGTCTATCCCCAAGCAAGTGTGTGATGAGATGCGTGAGTTCTAATAAAGAAAAGTGCATTATTCGCTTCATCTAAATTAGATATTTCCGTGAGATATTAAAATTTAGGGTAAATTACACACACCCCCCTGAGGTAAGCTTAAATAACTGTAAGGTCCCTATGGTATCGATAATTACACTTAGCCCCCTGAAACGTAGTCAGAAACTCTAATAGGATAATGAATTGGATACGTTATTCCGATAGGGTTCTAACGGACTATTGGTTTCAGAAAGTGGTGAAGACAACAAAGAGCTATGGGGTAACATGGCTCCCCGAACATTCCCGAACATTTCTTAAATCACCCATAGCTCTTTGTTGTCTCCACCACTTTCTGAAACCAATAGTCCGTTAGAACCCTATCGGAATAACGTATCCAATTCATTATCCCATTAGAGTTTCTGACTACGTTTCAGGGGGCTGAGTGTAATTATCGATACCACAGGGACCTTACAGTTATTTAAGCTTACCTCAGGGGGGTGTGTGTAATTTACCCTAAAATTTAAAATATCAGCACTTTTTGGATACAATAATACAACTAAAGTACTTCAATTTCACATAATGAATAGTTTTTAAAGAACAATTTAAATATTTTTAATTTAGTTTTGACTTTTGAGATTTTCCATACTCATATGGTTTCTTGTCATATTTTTTACCTATTTATATATATATATATTTTTTTTTGAGAAAATTACCTATTTATAAGCTGATTAATTATTAATAAAAAGTCATTGTTTTTTTTTCTTAAAGCAAACAACATAAGCACACAAAAAAAAATTACGGCCACCCCTCAAATTAGGAAAATTTTGATAATGTTTTGGGTAACTACAATCACATCTCAGCTCTAAATCTTGTTAACGTTCATCATTGCGGTGTTAAATTTAGTGAAATTTTATAGATTATGTGAAATACTCTTCAGTTTGCACCCGTTTTACCATGTTCGAACCTAACATTTTGAAACTATATTTAGAGAACGTTCCACAGGAATCTACAAGATTTTGTTGACTTCTACACCATAATAGTGTTCGTGCAAGAAGATTTAGTTGATGAATAATCATAATTATCGAAATAGAAGGAGTTTTTTGTCATAATCGGACAATACTGAGGAGGCGGCCGTAATTTAGCCTAAAATAAATAAAAATAAAAATAAAACTACAATTCTGTAAAACCTGGCGATGTTTCATACCTTTTAAATTAACATAGAAGTGCCCTATAAATGGAACTTGTTTATAAAATTACATTCATAAAAAAATAAAAAATATATTAATTTATCTTGATTCAGACAGTAATGCAGTAAACATTAAATAAAATAGATAAAGAGAGATAGGATCGATACCAAGTTGGCAGAAAAGCGACATGGCCTTTCAGGCACCAATCAAGACAGAAAAAGTGGAAATAAAAAAGTGCAAAAAAGGTATCTTTGTAATTAATTCCCACATCTACCCCTCCCCTGCACACCCACCCACCATATCTCAAGCTCGTATTAATATTGCCTGCTGACCTTTCGTTCTAACTTGCCCAACTCTGTTTGCTCTACCCCAAGAAAAACCCACAACAACCTTCCGCCACCTGAGATCCGCCGTGCTCTGCTACTCCTCCGCCGCCGCGTTTCTGCTTTGTTGGTTCTTGATTTATACTGTCCGGAGTTTTTTTGTTACAGTTTCACCCCTGGTGTTGACATCAAGAACGTATTCAGATACTGGTGAGCTCTTCTTTAATTTCTTGTATTTTTGGCTTCTGTGGTACCATGAATCGGATCTTTAGTTCATTAGTAGTTTTACTCTTTCTCTGTTTTTCTAAGTTGTAATAAGTTGAAATTTATGGATCTTCTCATGTGTGTGTATTAATATATCATTTGATGCTGTAAATCTCACTTCTTGATTAAAAAATTTAGAGCTTTATCTTGCAAAATTAGCTGCAAGCACATGTTAATTGTTTACTGAACTTTTTGTCACCCCTTTGCTGTGTAGTAGTTCCTTTAAACATCTGTTCTTGCTGTATAAAAGTCAACGCTTTATGGTTGTGGTCAACTCTGTTTTATCTTCTTTTGGCAAGTTTTGTGATTCAATCCGTCAAAGATTTAATTTTTATTTTATTTTTTTGATTTTTTTTAAATCAAGTTCACAAGCTAACCAGCTAACTGCTAAGCTAAGTGGCAAAGTTTTACGGAATCTAGTTCAAAAATAAAAAAGAATCAATTATTAATTTCTTCGATTTGCTCTGATTGCAGAAACAAAATCAGCATCGATACACAAAAAAAAAATGGGTCAATTATGTGATTTCTGTGGTGATCAAAGACCGATGATCTATTGTAGATCCGACGCCGCTTCACTATGCCTATCCTGCGACCGAAATGTTCATTCCGCAAACGCCCTTTCGAAGCGCCACACGAGAACCCTCTTATGCGAACGATGCAACTGTCAGCCTGCAACTGTAAGGTGCAGCGAAGAAAAGATGTCGCTTTGTCAAAACTGCGATTGGTCGGAGCATTCTTCCACCACTGCTTCAACGGCCGACCACAAAAGACAAACAATCAATTCTTACACGGGTTGTCCCACGGCAACCGAGTTTTCAAGATTCTGGTCCTTCTTCTCGGTTGACAGTTCGATTCACGACCCTGAAGAAGGATCGATGATTCTTGAAGAAGGCAAAAGCATGCCGATTGATTGTACGATAGAAGATGCTTCTGACGTCGAGCAATTTCGTGACAGTGGATCGTTGAATCCTCTTAATCAGAAGGTAATTATCGATCTATAAGATGTTTGTAAATAACCCCCGACTTGAAACACGAACAGGAACGTAGGTTTGGAGCTGTTCTTCGACACACCAACAGCGTTGTAGGGGAAAAGGGTTCGTCGATTTTTATTTTTCACCCAATCAAAAATAGATTTTCGTAAATCTTGGAAAACGAGGTTTTTTAAGTATTTACACTAACTCATTTTAATGGATCGGTAGTATTACTTTTCTCTGCTTTTCGTTTCCGAAAAGGCAGAAGTAGTAGCCTGAATTTATTATATAATAGGTCCGATTTTCCCCTGCAATTCATCCTCTTTGACTGTTGCTGTTGGTTGAGTGGGACTAAACGACAAGAAGGTACGTTTTTGCTAACCTCGATTTATTTCGAAGCTTAACTCTCACAAAAACCATTTCATCTGTGACTAGACGAAATTTTATTCAAAGCACTAAAGGATCTCTTGAGGTAACTTTGAAACTTTTGGCTTAACCAATTCAAGCTATATTTGTATTCAACAATGACCGGACGAAGGTCAATGGCTACAGTAAACTGGCCATTACGTGTTTATCGACATCTTTTTCCGTCTGCCTCGCTCGAGTTTTTACCCTGTCCTGTTATTCTAATCATTTGGCATCATTTGATGGAATGTTTATGGTTCGTTTATGTAGGCATCTTCAACAAGAGTAAAGCATCTCGAACCAGTTAACAATGCTCTCTACCAAGAACTCGAGATCTCGGATATGGAGTTGAGTATGGAGGACTACGACGCTATTTTTGACGAATCTTTTGATGGCTCCCAACAATTTTTCGAGAACGGTGGAATTAATAGCCTGTTCGAAATCGGAAACTCGAATAACGATGAATGCAAACCTCAGCGTCTACAAGTGCCGAAGGTACGCCATCGTTTAAGCCTTCTTCTTTCAATGACCCTGAATCTTGACGTTTCAAAAGTTTGACATTTCGAAACTAATTTCAGGTCTCGAGCTCAAAGAGTGAAACTGCAGACTCAATTACTAGCTCGGATTTAAACGTTTGCTTTCCGAGACCAGCGCAATCTACTCTATCGGTTTCAAATGGGTGTGACATTGGAGATTACCCGGAGTGCGGAGACTTTTCGATGGTTATGACGGACGAACATCCGTCTAATAGTCTTTATCCCGATAACCAGCTGCCGTCGGCTTGGAGGGATGGTGCAGTTTTGCGGTACAGAGAGAAAAAGAAGGCTCGTAAGTAAGTATATAGTTTCCGGAAGAAAAATATTTCAATCTCCTTTTTTCACGGCATGGTGTCGTATCTAAATTGTTCTAATTTTTAAATTGTTTATTGTAAACAGGTTCGACAAAAAAATAAGGTACGCCTCGCGCAAGGAGAGAGCTGATGTAAGGAAGCGTGTGAAGGGTCGTTTTGTGAAAGCGGGCGATCCGTATGATTATGATCCTTTGGACTCGACAGTAAACCAGTGAGAATATTCGGGTTTTTTTTCACTCGGCAAGACATTTTCTGGAGGTTCAGACAACCTATTTTTTTGTTTTGGAGGAAATACAAAGAGACAGATCGTACGATTTCCCTGTTGTGTGTACTTTCGATTGTACATAAAGACCCGCACCTCGATCGCGGTGGTGATGGAAGATTGTAACTTAATGTAGAAAATCAGAAACACAAAATTTTGTCTTGCTACTTCTGTGCGTTTGCGTTACGCCATTGCACGGTTGTGTTTAGTGACTGAGACGCGTTTGTAATATCGAAACTAACTGCTTAGTTATTCTGTATACCAAACATGAAAGTTGTATATATTTTCGCCATGTATGATTATTTTCTTGGCAGCGATTTTTCGATTGAAAATGTTGATCGAGTAGACTAGACTAGTATTGTTGCGACTTGTGTGGCGCCAACATGTTCGTAGATTGAAGCAACATTAACATCAATAATAATAATAATTATAATAATAATAATAATAATAATAATAATAATAATAATAATAATAATAAATAATAATAAAATGACTTTACACAATAATAAATCACACTCTACATGCTAATGTGCATGGTATACTATACTCACAGGGCAAATGATAATGAAGAGCATAAAAGAATCCTGCTGTGGCTTACTTGTAAGTTCTCTCGTATATTCGTCTCATTTGAGCTTTCTCGTGTGAATTCAACTTAGCCCCGAAACCACTCTTCTCCGTTTCTGGTTCCGTAACTTGTCTTATTTTAAAGCTCGGTTCTTGTCTTAGTTCCATCTTATCATCGGACATCCTCAGATTTTCTTGAACTCCACTTGTGCCAGGTGTCGAAGCTCTATTGCCTCTGGCTTTGAGTGACTTCTCATCACCGCTCGATTTTATTTTTCTCAGGTCGTTTCTATTAAGCTGGTCTTGCTCGATATCTGTTGCGGAGTTGACTTTCTCCTGTTCGAAGAAGAGAACCTGCACAACTGTTCTAAGTGGCAAACGCTCGTTCCTCACAGCATGACCTCGTACTTGTGGAGACAATTTCTGACAATCTAAAACCCGACAGAGCTGTTTCTTGTCCGCTTTGCTAAGATCAGGATGCTCCTGCAGTAAATGTGCATGTAAATATATTAATCTAGTTTCGAAAAAGATATACGCGGAAGCACCAGAAATCCATATTAACCTTGAGATAAGTGTTGACTGCCATGTAGAGATCGTCATGAATTGGCCGAGCAATTCGAGGCAAAGTTTCAGCGAGAGATGCCAATTTTTGAACCGGCATATCGGCAGCTTTTGCTGCCACCTGGAGGTAAGAATCCACGAGCTTTCCAATCTTACGTATGGCGTCTGATGACGGGGCGGCTTGTCTCTTCCACTGCCTCAAGAAACTGTCTAAAACTGTCTGAACCAAATCAATGTCGTAAACGGAGTTTTGGGACGGAATCAGCAAATCATTCAATGCTGCCTCCTCGAGCTGCAAACCAGACAGCCTTAAAAGCTCTGTTTTTGTGACGGTAGAAACTGCGAGAAAATTGGCGGTACTAAGAAGTCTCAGCAAGAACTTAATCGAGACAGACCCTTTATAATCCGATGGAATCAAGCCCACAACAGTCTCGAGCATATTCCGTTGTCTGTCCGGAGAATATTCAGTTTTAGAAGTCGAAGCCTCCTTATTCGGCTTATTATGTTCTGTGATCTCTGGTAGCCAACGGCACGCGTACACATGCAAAGCCTCTCCAATGAGCTGAGGTGGCAGCGTATTAGTCGATTTTATTGCAGTAACTATGCATCTGAACATGTCTATGTTAAGGAAAGATATGTCCTCTGTCCACCAATCCTTTGGCACCGACTGGTTGCGTTTTTTCTCGTACCCTGGTCTTGTATACGTATAAGACCACGTAACCTGAAAAGGGCTTTTTCTTTATGTCGAAATTACGACAGCAAAACATAAATAAATAGATAAATAATACATAAAAATCCAACCTTTGTGGGAGGTGTTAGTATCTTGTCAACAATTGATTCTATGCATCTTCTTACAATACCGAGATTTTCAGACCACTCGTAAACTCTCTCACTGTTCTGCAGAGTCAAAATGGGATCTTTCCAACTTTCAAGAATGCATGACGAGAAGAAAGCTTCCAATTTTACGATGAAGTTTCCGTTTTCGACTGCTTCAGTCATTCGAAGGAACTTTGCAGCACAAAAGGCGAAAACGAAATTGTGGGCACTGAGATTGATTGTGATACCATAGCAGAACTTGGCACACAGCTCAAAAGCTTCGTCTCCACCTGGAATATCGGTTAGGTCAAGGGTGACGACGTGGCCAGAGATGGAATCTTCCGACTCGGTGTACAGGCGTTGTAATAATCCGCACTTTGGAAGAAGAGGAAACTGTAGCTTAGGAAAAAAAGACGAAACATCTGAGTACTGTGTTTTTTTCGTTTCTTACGATACATTTTTACCTCTAAAAAAGTTTACCTTGTGGAGAAGGTAACTGACGTTGTTTATCCGAATGGTGACATCGCTCGGTACATCTGATATAACCGTCCTGAAAATTCGAGACAAGAATTCCGAATCAGGTTATAATTATTTACAGGCCAGCAATTTAGTGATGTCTCTGAAACATTTTGCATACACATATTATTTATTACCTAGTGGCTTCCTCTGTGTAGAATGTGTCCGGCCGAGTCCCTAGTTTCATAAACTTCATTCTCGAAGGTATTCGTTACGTTCTTGCAAGAAACTTTTTAGTCCAGAAACAACAGCAAATTAAATTATATAACAAAGATGGTTAAAAAAAATTTGAAGAAAGAACATACATACATATATATATACATATTAATTCTGCTGAACTGAAAATACTTCACACGTATATATATATATACATACAGAATGTAATGGTATTGGTGTACTTGGAATCTTGATTAAAGACCCATGCTTTTGGGAAGGAGATGGTGAATGGAATAATAGTGGATGGTGCAAATTGAAACCAAGTGTTATCTTTTTTAATCACTAGAAGAAATAAAAAAAAAAATTAAATAAAAAAATTTAAAAAATGCAAAAATTGTGGAGTAGCAAAGAGAAAAGCACAGTGTCTGAGTGGCTTTACAATATACATGTAAATGTGGTAGTTTAGCTAAATTTGGGTGTAATACTTTTGGAACTGATAAGGAAGCTTAGCAGATTTCTGCAATGCAAGTTTTTTATTTATTTAATTTGAAAATTACTTTCACATTTGTCCATACTCTATTGGAATTGCATTAAAAAAGTTGACAGCACCATTCATTTGTTTTCTTTCTTTTCTTTTGCAAAGAATAGCAGAACAGAAACATAAAGATATAAAGTGCATTGAGCTTTTATTCTTTGGAAAGAGATACCGAAAATGGCCATTAATTCATATAGCATAGGACGCAACACGATTCATCGGGCGACATTATCGATCATCGGTCTAAAACAAAATTCAAAAGATAATTAACAACTTACCTCAATAGCAGCTGCTGAATAATCAAATTGAAGAAGCCATTGATCATTACTTATAATATATATGATCATACATGCATGTTATATATATATATATATATATATACACACGATATCGACGAGAAAAAGGCTCGAAGATCGGTCCATGCTTATAGGCAACAGAAACACACACACACACACATACACACAGAGAAGTGAAAACCCTACCATAATTAATAATGCTGGAAACATATGAGCTAGCTAGAGAAAAAAATTGCATAGATTGTGCTCATAGTCAACCTACTCATCAATGAAAGATAATGATAATCTTCTTGAAATACATATACATCAGTCTTTTTCATCAAGAAAATAAAATAAAATAATTACCTATTTTACACGAGTGGAATTTTTTTTTATTTTTTTATTTTAATTTTCTTTAAGCATGCAATATAATGCAAGTGGGTAGTGGGGAAGAGCCCCCACAAGAAGTGGGACCCACGGTGGAAAGATCCTTCTTTAGTTTATAATTTATCAAAGATTGCTTTCTCATCATAGTTTTTCCCACTACTTTTGGTTTAGTCTTTCTTTCTTTCTTCTTCATCTTTTGCTATACAGTTTGATGGACGTTGGTTTTTTTCCTTGTATTCTTTGTCGGCCACGTGTCTTGTCCGATACCGTCTGATTGTACTGGTCGGAGTTGACACCTTAGACGGTGATCGATCGATGAATCGATATATGTGGGAGTTGAGATTAGATGCCATTGCCTACTTTTGTTGGTGGTTTTGGAGGCCACCCGATTACTACGCGTGCTGTTTATTATCTTAATTACCAAATAAATAATCTTGGTTACACTCGATTTTAATTTGTTTATAATAAGACATATATGTTAGAGAATCAAGCTAAACTTAGTGCAAAAAGAAAAAAAAAACAATTAAATTGAGATCTTCATTCACTCACTAAAGAGCAATAGATTTACAGAATACAATCACAAAGAAAATATAATGGGTGCTTATAACCACAATTACTAAAATATGATGGCTTAAAGTTATAATAATATTTAAATGTTATTTATAATTTCTTAAACCCTAAAAAATAGATGTTATGATTACAAGGTGTAGATGATGGTCATGATGGCGATAATCATATTAATAACATGATCATCATCATAATTCAATTCATGCATAGTTTTACACGAAAGATTTTGTCATCATTAATTTTTTTGCTTTTTATTTTAAGATTAAACCATGTGCTCCTAAGAATATTCCCTTCTTCTTAAAGAGAATTCATAGCCGCTCGAAACTCGAAGTAAATTGAACAAACTCGTAACGTTTTTACACCTATATAATAAAAACATAAAAACATAAAAATATAATTAAATAAAAAAAAATATATATATATATATATATATTCAACATTTGTAGTGAGTGAGTATCCATCCATCCCACTTTGATAAGATGGGTCTACAAAGTATTGAGTTGGTGCCACCACATTTTCCAACGTTTAGCCCTAAAATTTTGGCACACACAAACACGCCTTTGTCCTAAGATACCCAATGTCGCGTTTCACACAACCAAATGTTCCCCACCTGTTTATTTGTTTGTTAATAAGAATATCCACTTTTACCAACCTAATACTACTTATTTACATAGAAAATTAGGCGTACATTACGGTCACCTCTGAGGTAAGGTTAAATCTATCCTACTTATAAAAGTATGAATACTTAACTAGTTTCTTCCCTTTTTTGTATGGACAAAATTACCCTATAAAATAACCTTTAGATATAGAATTTTTTGGATAACATGGTCATTTGACTAATATACTTTAATAATTGTAATAACTAATAATAACTCTTCCTTAAATAATTTAGTTTGATTGTATTTATAAATAAAAACAAAACCACGCATTTAATTAAAAGTGACATTTAAAATTGGCAAAAGAAATATAAAATGGTGTACTTTAGCTAGATAAGATTTAGGGTAATTAGAAAATATATGTTGGTACTAAGATAACCATATGAATATATTTTCGAAAAAAATGATAAAATTTAAAGGGTAATTAAGTAATATTGATTTCAAATCAATTTCCCAAAAAAATTATAACCAATCAGTAGTATATTGTATATCAATTAGAGTAATTGGTTTTTAGGATTCACTTGACAAAAGCACATAAAAACAATAAACAATACAATGGTGTTTAGCAACCAACGTTTAGAAAGAAGCAGGCGAAAATGATTCATGAATTTACAAATTATATGTATTAATGTAAAGTTTAAATGACATTCAATACACAAAACTCAAACGGTCTTTTTAATTTGTTATGAATTTTAATTTTAAAGCAGTTACAACTTACAAGTTACAGCATATAATCAATTTAATATTAATTTATCAATAAAATGTCTATATGGATGCATGTAGACATGACCACGGATCGGTTTGGTTCCGCTTCAGGCTCTGAATTTGGAGTAATCGTAACTGAATCGGATATTTCTGGTTCTTTACGGTTCGATTCCAGACAGTTCCCGGTTCTAATCGGTAGAACCGGTCGGTTCTTGATAATATATATTTTTTTTTAATTTTTTGTTATTATTATATTTAACTTAAAAAGAGAGTAAATTTTCTTTTTTTTAAACAGTGGAAAGAATACTTAACAAATGTAATTTTTTTTTTAATACTGAAAGTTTTTTTAAAAATACTTCAAAAATATTTTTGTACTTTCAAAAAGTAAAAGGAATTAGTTATAAAAATTAAAAGAAAAAAGGAAAGAAATCAAAAGGGCTTAAAAATGAAAAGGAAAGAATTAGTTGTAATTATAATTAATATCTAAATTATTATTTTTAAACCGGTTAGATTGGTTCTAACCGCGTTCTAACCGGCGGTTATGAAAATGGGAACTGGAATCGAACCGATTTTTCCAATTCCGATTCCGATTCTGGTTAATCTGGTTTCGATTGGGTTAAAAAACCGTTGACCCGGTTCGGTTCAGGTTATAACCGAAACCGGTGGTCATGTCTAGATGCATGTAACAATACCTAAAATATATAAAATATATAGGCTCTTTTACTATACACACACTATAATATGTCATTCTCACCAGATGCGCATAAATCACAATTCAGATTCAAATAGCAACATCATCATCAACGATTCAAACTCCAATCTACAGATCCGTGTGCATGACGTATGTATTATAGCTCATGAATCATTTGGCTTCTCTTTTATTTATTATCTTCATTTGATTTATCTGGTCTTTTTTCTCAGTTAATGGAATGACTGATGAAGAAGGACTTGAGTGAATAGATCGTAGTGGGGTTACTTGATTTCTTGCTAATCACTCGTGGGGAAACTTTAATTGGTACATCTTACTGTAAGTCTCTCAAAACAGACAAGAGCATTTGTAACTACATACATGCTTTGTATCTCAAGAATTCACGCAAGATACTTAAATAAATTATATAAAAGAAGTTCTAATTTGTGATGTACATGCCTTCTCAGTTATTACAATCGAACACACATTCTCATGAATATCAAAGTGTAGAATATATCAATGGATATGGAACTTTACGATGAAGAAAAATATAATTTCACTATTTGGTTCTATCCGGTTGTAGAGGATGGAATACATGTTTAAGTATCAAACATAATCTCATTTTTTTACTATTTAACTTATTTGATAGATTATGATAAATTGATTGAATCTCTCTCTCTATATTTCTTTAGACCATGAATCTCTTTATATATTGCCCTTCTTTTTCCTTGAAAATTCTGTAGAACCGCATTCCTACTTGATAGATTTGTTCTGCCTCTTACATTCAGAAAATTTGTATAGAATTCACCATCTTTAATTCACACCTCTTTGGTACGCAACTCTTTAGAATTCAATGTTGCTTTAACTTCAACAAATATTTGTAATAAACCCCGACCCTCATAGAAAACATCATTTGCATGTCCACAATTTATCACTTAAATAATTTTGAAAATATATTTTCCTATTTTCAGGTATGAATAAAAGTATAACATGCTATTGATTGAAACTAAGTAAATAACGTTATTTAATGATGATCATGAGCACATCAAGATTTTGGTGGGGGGATATATTTAAATTACCAAGATCAAAATAATTTAAAAAATCATGAATAAAAATATAAGTATAATGTATGAATCTAACTGTATTGCATATTAAGTAAACGTTATATTATATTGAAAAACAATATGAATATATATCAAATAACTTAGATATTTCCGGTATCTATTTAGTTATTTCGATCGAATATATGTTAAAAAATAGTACAAATTTAAAAAAAATCACATAAATATATTGACCCAAGACGTGCAACGCACGTCCACCTTCCTAGTTATAAAAAAACCTATCATGTTTGGGTAATTACAACCAGTCCCATAACGATTAATCTTCTTATAATTCTATCCGCGCATTGTCAAATTTAGTGGAATTTTCTAGATTATGTGGAATATTCTTCAGTTATTACACATTTTATCACATTCGAGCTCCACATTTTGAAACAAGATGATCATTGCATTTATCTCTTGGCTTTGTAAAATATCAGTTGTGATGCATCCGAAGCGGCGTTTTTACATAAAATGAGTACAAACTAGAGAACATTTCATGGAATCTAAAAGATTCTGTTGAATTTGACACCACAAGGGTGTGCACGTAAGAAGATTCATAGTTGAGGAAATGGTTGTAATTACTCAAACATTAGGAATTTTTTCATAATTTAATCTTACCTTAGGGGTGGCCGTAATTAAACCTAGAAATTATTCTACTTCCCAGTTCCTGTAATAAAACTCATAACTTATCAATGATTTAAGCAGCTTTTTTCCTACACACAAACCACATGATTTTCAGCACGAGTTTTGCATGTGTCCATTGTACAAGGAAATAAAGTATTCATATTTTATATGATTTCACAAAATACACCAGAAAGGCAGAAACTTGAGGTTTCACTTGATCAAGAACAAAAGATTTAAGGCTAATACAAACATTGGCTCCCAAATAATATGGAGCCTGATCTCGATACAACCGCAGATAACTCGGAGGAAGCTCCACAAGAAATCATAGATGACGGGTTAGAGAGAGTGTTTCGAGATTTCAGTGAATTCAAAGAGAGAATACTACAGTCAAGTTCGAGCAGCACCATGAAAAACGAAGACCTAATTGACTTGTATATCAACAACGGCACACCACAGACCACACTTCTAGAAGAAGTCAACGAGTTCGAAAGTGTGCTACCTCCACAGCAAGTGGGGCCCACAGTCACAAACACACGGAGCGGGTGCAGCTTGAGAAACAATATAGAGATCGAAATTCAAGAGAGTGAAACGATTATCCGAGAAATGGCGGAGTCTGGAGTGACTTATATTAGATACGGTGATTTGAATAATTCGGAAGCGGCTAATGCCCTTCTTGGCAGTGTTTTTGGTGGAGGAAATGAAAATGCGTTTGGTTCGGCTATGAGATTTCTCAGAAGGATGTATTTATGCTCAAACGGGGGTGTGAATGGTGAGAGTAGCAGACAAAGGGTTAAGAGGAAATATAGAAACTGAGGAGCCAAATTAAATCGACAGGTAAAATCAATGCATATACATACAAATGCAAAATTTAAAATTAACGACTGGTTCGAGCTTTACGTGTAACGGCAGGTACACATCGAAGACGATGAGCAAGGATAAGATGATACACTATTAGCAAATACAAATTATTTTCTGTTGTGGTCTTCTACACCAGCTGAAAAGACGAGGAATTAAATTTAAAATTTTTGCAAGTCTGAAACCCAATCTTGACAATAAGTTCAAGAATGTACTATGCTAACAAGTATTTTCATTTCCCTAAATTATCTACGACCAAAACCACTTAGAAAGACCATTTTAGAATACATCACAAACAGAGGAAATGCGTTTTCTCAAGACCCTCCAGATTAAAAATACAAGAATGAGTTACAACTAAAGCAAACCATTAACACCTTCATTGCATGACATGTAAAAGAAGAGATAATAAAGTACAACAAAAGAACTTATACCTGCTATGGATAAAAATATCCCGTTTCTTGAGGAGAGTCGTTATAACTTCAAAATCATTCCGCCTAGCCAAATAGATCATCATCATTGTCATCGTCATTGCTCGTCCTATAACTTCGAGACTTTTCACTTTCAACGCCGTGTGTATTTCCTCCGCTTTTACTTGGAGAAGCTTCTTTACCGCCAGATTCAGCAGATATATGCGCCCAAGACGAACCTACTTTAACAGAAAATGAATCTCCATACAGATCGTCGTATATTCCACCACTCTTTGCAGGAGCCTTGACCTTGTTCAAGACTTGTTGAAGTTTCTCCGTCACACCTGCTGTGGAAAAAGTTTGCTTCATAGGGGTGTGTTCCTTCCCTTTCGGTATTACTGTAATCTTTACGAGAGATTCGTATTTCCCGACAAGACTTCCTTCTTTGACACCTGTCGGACCAGGTTCCGTCTCCACATCAGCTCCATCGGAAAATCCAACAACTTCAACTAATTCTCCCCCAACCTGATCTTTAAATGCCACTCTAGTTCTTCTCATTCTCTTAGATGCTCTCTCAGTTAACCGACTGTCGTCACTTATAACCGTAGAGCTACTACTCGACCCTGTCGATTTAGATATTAAGTTTGGTATTAACAACCCATTCAAGGCACGATTAACGTATGTATTATACGCCAACACTGCTTCTTCATCTGATGGATCTGGGGGAGGTGGCAAATCAATCTCTGTGGGTTCTAGGGGTGGAGGGAAAAGAGCTGCGTTGTTCTTTCTCAGAACGTAAATTCTGGTCGACGCAGCAAATTTCAGAGACTGTCCGACTTCTAGCTCAACAGGGGAATCTTTGGTCAGCCGCTCGTTTGCAACAAATGTACCATGTGCTGAGCCTAAATCAATCACATACACGCTGTAAGAGAAATGCAGTAAACTCCATCAGTCCTTAGCATATGATCAAACTGTGAGCAGATAGTGCATCAATTCTATTCAAATATATTGAAGTCGACTTTGCCTATATACTAACAAAGAAAGTTTATCTGATCGTTCAATTGGTAAAATCTTTAGCAACCGAGGAAATAAACACCATGTCTAACATCTAAGATCAACAATTTTGCATCCACTACAAACTTTTGGCAGAACACGGGAGGCCAGATGAAATACTATACTAACTGCTCTTTATACCGTAATGAAATACACATCTTAATACGGCGAAAGGAGAAGAGAATAAGTTTCCATAATAGAACATGCAAAATGGTGATGGTATCTCATACCTGCCATCTTTGTGTGGAACAACTGCTGCATGCTGACGCGAAACAGACTGATGATCGAGCACAAAATCACAAGCATGAAACTGCCTACCGAATATATGCCTCTTCTTATCCAGGTTAACCTGATCAAGAACCTCCCCATCCTTTACAACATCGAGATAGTAAACACCAGGCCGTGGCTCGATCGCCCAATCAGGAGGCTGCCAAGTCGACTGCCCCCCTCCAACCGGAGTCACATGCTGAGTTGGCGCCACATCTGTGGTTAGAGTCTTTTTCACCGCATTCTGATGGTTCTGTGGGTAAGATCCTTGAGACTGATTAAGTGTAACTGCTTCCTTAAAAGCGGTTTGTGGACCGGGTTTCGTGGTAGAGTTTGCAGAGACCGAGAACGGTTCCAAAGACTGCGCTTTCTTGAAACGATCGAGACCGGCTCTTCCGTACATAGTTTATATCTCGATTTTCTCATACAAAAGTCCTTTGGCAACTCCAATCAGATATTAAGAACACAACATGGCAGCACCCGTAAGTAAACACTGTAGCTCCAACCAACGAGAAATCTAGCGATAAACAGATTCCCCGCTTCCCTTTCAAGTTTCAATGTTCCCCTTGCAATGTCCCAACTTCGATGGTACTAAGTTCTAGAAAATGAAAATTCAAAATCGTCAATACATAAAAGCACCAATGCTCGCAAAACACAGCGTAGCCAGTACCCAACTAAAACTACCCACTAAACCAAACTGCAAACATTTGTCTTTGCAAGTAAAATCAGGATAGAATAATCATCTCTCAAGCGGGGAATCAAATTAACACTAAAAAAAAAGACAAAATAATAGAGAAGCAGCGACAGAAAAAAAAAATTGAGAAACGGTAAATCAGTAGAGTTAGATTAGTTCGATTTACAGTAATTACATCTTCCCTCGATTTTCCCTCTATTTGCTCAGAAAAAAACAAAAAAAAAAAGTTGTTGAAAGTGAGATGCAGCCCTACCTCTGACAATGAACCCTAAAATTGGGGAAATTTTCGATTACGGTTCAGGAAATTAAATACTGAACGTGAAACAGAGAGGGATTTTGTATATCGACGACAGACGAAGAAAGCTGAGTGGAGAGCTGGGGGAGAACGAAGGAGGGTAAAGGGGGAATTATTAATTATTTCCCACATTGGGCCGGGCTTTAAAACATGTATAAAATCATGAAGAGTGGCCTATGTTGTAATTAGGTGCTGTGTCTTATTTGGGCCTATGTTGTAATTGCAATAAAGCCCATCAACTTGGGCCCAGATAATAATCCATTGCTTGTTTATGTAATTGTACTGCCTATTTTTTTTGTAAAAGAACTATAAACACAATAATATTTGTAATAATATTACTGTCTATTATTGTAATATTACTGTAAACACAATAATATTACTGTGGTTGCCGGTAATATTACTGTCAACCACATTAATATTATTTTTTTGGACTTTTTATTATGTTTACCTTTGTTAAAGGGTCAACATATTAATATTACTCTATTACACAATAATAATGACTTTTGTTGTGTTAATATTACTCTGCTAGAAATTAATTATAGCAATATTACTGTATTAAACTGTAGTATAGCTAATTTTACTGTATTTAATTATAATATTGTTAATTTCACTGTCAACCACATCAATATGGTTGTTTAAACGGGATCAAAAGATATTAAAGAAAAGAAAAAAATCGAAAAAGTCAACTCCCAAATTATCTTGTAATACAATTTCATGTCCGAAACAATGTCATGTCAAAAAAAATCTGTTACACTGAAGCCATTGTAGAATACAACATTCGAATCACTAATTGCGCTAAAGGTTTTCCGGCTTCGATTAGTTTTCGAAGAATTAATGAAAATCATACTTCATACAACAAATCTGTGATGTGTGATATACAACCTTCTCCAACAGCAGCACAACTGCGCCCCTTCGAGTCCCCGACGAAAAAAAAAATCAACGGCTCGATTGCACCGAAACTCTCTTCTCCGTGTATATACAATCACAAGCCATATCAATTCAACTGTACAACAACAAAACCTATTTTGTTTCGTGGCAGAGTTCGAGATTTATTCCATCTTTTATTTTTGTTCTTTTTCGCACCAAACCCGACGAAAATCAATCAAATCTAAGCACCAGAAACATATTCCTTTTCCAAAACACTGAACATGACCTTAACCCTCTCCTGCAGATTCAACACAATATTCTTCGTCATTTTCTTTTGCTGCCTCGTGTATTTCAACCACGCAATTCCAAAGTTCACTTGAATACTACACCCTACCGATCTCGACGGTAAATCTTCCACTTGATACCTTACATGTAGCTGCAAAACAACATATTTGATCAAACTATATATATTTATTACAAAAAGAAAATGAAGAAAAAAATAAGGTGGCATGCATACGTACTGTGAAATAGTCGCCAAGTGGAACTCCATGGAGGGTCATGACTTCTTCAATAAGCCAACCGTTTCTTCCAGAAAGACGAGACTTTTGCTGAGTGCTAGTCACTTCACCTCTGTAACGAGATATATGCTTATCGAATTTGTAATAAAGTTGCCTCTGGTAAACATCGGGCTTTTCCGATTCCCAGGGGCTGTGAGAATAATTCAAGCACCCAGCTCTTTCCATCACTCTTCGGTCGATTTCACTCCCCCTAAACAACTCCATAAAAAAGCTCGTCTGAAAAAAAAAATTAAAAAATCATAATTTTTTTTGAAGTAATTAGGGTGAAAAGGATCAAATTTTGAAAGATACTTACAGGAAGAGAGAGCATGGACGAATAGACGACAGACATGTTAACATCCCCAACTCCAAGAAAAGAGCCACTCTCAACAGAAAGAAGGCTTTTTGTTTCGGATTCTTCGTCGACTCCATGAAGACTTCTGGCCTCGATTTCCTCTTCCGAAGCTTGGAGATTTTTGGCAAGTGATTCCTCTTCGGCTGTTTGTACAGTTGTCGCTTCAGCTGCTTCTTCTACGATTTGTACTTTCTGCTCTGGGGTCAAAGCTCTGGCTTTCCACAGTGCCATAATTGTTCTGATAATACACACACACAAAAAAAAAAAAAATCATTTGCCAAAATCCAATTAAATTATATAACACAATTTAACTCATAAGTGAAGTTTACCTGTGAGCAACATTGAACGAGACGAAAGAATGAAAATGATATTTAAGCCTGCCTTCAGTATCTTGTGTTCTTGCTCCATGGCGTGCATCGAACCCTCTACCTTGCCTTAGTGTCACGATAACGATTGGACTGCCCATTGATGACAGAGTCGGAGGTATAATCTGAATGTCTTCTATATCTTCCCACAGAAAGAAAAACTTCGTCTTGTGACCGAATAAATCTGCGTGGAACCCTATTATTCTTGCTGACAGAAAAAGACGCCCCTGTCACAAGTACAGTAATATCAGTCACCAATATAATTAAAAGAAATTATTGCAATAATAAAACAAACTAACTAATTACCTGTAGAGGCATTCTTCGTTTTAAGTGACAAGCAAAGTCGTTGATGAGAAACTCCTCTGGTGGTAGCCCGAAAAGCTTTTGGAATGCTGAATTTGTTTGAGGAGAACGTAATTTTATCTGCAACGTGAAGTAATGCATAAGTAGAAGGGAAAAAAAGGTATAATATTGTTCCATGATGAAGTGAAAGAGTGAGATGAAGAGGTGATCATTTATTTACCTTTTTGCCCACCTCCTTCTCCATTTTAGTTATATAATCTTGGACGACGTTGGTACCCCTATTGTTGTTCAAGAAAATTCTTAAGTGTAACTTAGACTGGCACGCTTGAGCCAGCTTTCCTTGCAGAGGAATCCAAATATCCGACAAATCGGAAATGTTATATTTCAAGAAATTAATTTCAGCACGTCCAAGAGAAGTCGCTTCGTCAAAAGGGCCGTCAAAATCGAAAACTTCCACATCCAGCACAGATGGAGGCTCGTCCATTGCATCAAATTCAAAAATTTCTGCAAAACAACAATTAATGCCTATTAGATACTACCGAAAGAAAAAAACTGATAGTGTATATATATATATATATATATATATATACCGTTCCAAAGAGGGTCCGATTTCTGAAACTTGATGGAGCTGCTTCTCGTTTTTCCGTTGCAAGTAAACACCACATAAGGATCAGAGAACCCACTCGAGTCAACTGCCGCCAAATTGCTCCCTTCAATTAATGCAACCGTGAGCAACCACCCATCTCCCTGTGCTTTGATTCCATGATCACTCCCTAATAATTAACAAAACAGAAGCAAATTAAATTAGTTCTATATGCTAGGATAAACAGTCCAGTTACCATGTTATCAAAATAAGGTAAAGATCACACCTTTTCTAAGCAAAAAAATAAAGAATACCTTTTTGCACTCGGGCCTGCATAAAACGAGACATCAACTCGAGCACCCTTTTCCCTTGCAAAACCAACATTCCACAGACAATCAGTTCACCGATCGAATCAGGCAAATCCAAACCGACAAACTCAAGGCCTTGAACCGTACTAGGCATAGCCAGCCACACATGCACGAGCACATAAAACCCCATCAAAACGGTCGAAACCACAGTAAAATTAGCAAAATACTGAACCGCCAGTTTCCAATCGGACTGCCTTTCCACCTGCAGAGAAGCCAGCATCTGATCCTTCTCCGAGCCTATATTTTTTAGATCGAGCGGCTTCACATGCTGAGTCAGCACCTTCCCGTACTGCTCAAAGCTTTCCTTTATACCCTGCCTCGCCCCACCTTCTATCATACTCTTCATCATAGTGCTCTGCAGAAAGTTCATCCGCCAAGAAACTTCCAACCGAGAAGACTGTTCGCCGGATGGCTGTTCGGGCCCTTGAGTAATGCAGTAAAGCACTTCGGCCTTGAAAGTTTTACCGTATGGTGCGTCCGGTGTGCTCACACTGGATAAAACGGCAAATACTTTACCATCGGCTTTTATAAACGCTTGCTCCTCCGTTGCTTTCAAAGCTTTAATCAGTTTACTCGGAGCTTTAGTGTAGGAAACCACTCTCTGTACGCTCTCGCTGCCGTTTTCATATTTCCAGGGACCGATTTGCAAATCTGTAGAGCCCTGTACATCTGCTACAGATTTCTGAAAGTTTGCATCAGAAAAGAGTAGTGAGTTCAATTCTTGAGGGGTGGTTGCGTAAATTTGGTCCAGAACTACCCCTCCGGTTAAAGTACTAGGAACTTCGCTTCCTTGGTCTTTCGTCGTAATATTTTTCATTAATTCTTCGAAATCGACTGACGAAGTTTGCTCTTCTGACTTGTTATCAAGGAATGAATCCAAAGTTTCGGGCAAGTCCGATTGATCGGTAGCTTCGGTGGAAGTCACAGAAGCTGAATCGACAACATTCTTGTTGAAAATTTGGGCGAACCGACCAGCAAATGTCGGTGCTGGCTGTTTTTCTTCCTTGGAAGTGAAAAAGTCTTCTCCCCTCATAGGAGAAGATGTCCTTCGAGGGGAAGACCTTGTGGGTGAGTCCAAAATCGAATCGGCGTACTTTCTTGGCAGTACTACAGGATCGCCCGAGGATGGAAAGTCGAACAATGTGTTATTTGTCGAGAAACAAATTGTTAGAAGAATTTCGCCTGTTGTTGAATAAAGCATCAGTCAATCCAAAAAATAACCAAATCAAGAACTCAGCAATCATAAGAATTATCAATACTAGGATCATTGCATATTCCGAAAATCAGAGTGAAGAAACAACAAATCAAATTCCAAAAATTAGACATCCCAAAGGAAGAAAATGACAGGCATAAATAATCGACAAAATCTCCAAAAAGAAGAATAGTATACCACAATCTTTGTTCTTGGCCTTTTTTGTTTTCGGCTGCAACGTGTACCAAGTAGTGCCGAGTGACTTGTCTTTAGCTTCGAAAACCTGACTGACCGGCACTTTGATCTGGCCAACAAAATCATCATTGAAGTACTTGTCTTCATCTAAAACACAAATCAGAAGCTCGTCTTTCAAATCGTCGACTTTGAAAATGAATTCCTCACACCACGATGGATTCAGGCACTTCTTCACAACTTTGCTCTTGTACCTCTGCTTCCCCAACTGCAGTTTTACATATGGATCACTAAACCCATTCGGGTCAAGAGCCGGTATGTTTTTCGCTTCGATTACCCGGACTAAAAGCTGCATCTCTACTGCAAAACTGCTACCAGTTAGAAATGCTCTGCTTACCTCATAAATACAATGATCACAGTCTTTGAACAATCGACAAAGATTTTACACCACAGAAAAAAATAATAACGGGTGGGGAAAACTGTGATCAATAAAGGGCGTTCGTTAGTTGTTACAAAAAATCGAAAGGGGGTTACTGCATTGGGAGAAAGCTTTGATTGGTAGGGTCAATCGTGGAAAGAATATCTAATTGAAAAAAAAACTGAAACTTTGGGGAAAAATTAAATAAAAAATGAATACAGAAGAAATTAGGTTTAGAAAGAGATCATAAAAGGCGAATCTCGGAGTAAAGGAGAAAAAACCTCCGATCCGCCGGAAACATGAAATTGCAGTGAATTGGAAATCGGAAATAAAAATTAATCAAAATGAAAAACAGCAGATGAATCGAAGATGGGGAGAATGTGAATAGAAATGGATAAATATCAAAACCCCATGAAAATGGAACTTAATTTTGAGGGTGTTAAGAATCGGTTTCTGTCTTCTCTTTCATAAATCATAAGTTAGAGAGAGAGAGAGAAGAGAGAGAAAGGGGGGAAATTATAGTTGAAAAGGGAAAGCATGCAGACTTTTCTATGCTCTTTCCTTCCTTTTCAATTGCAAACTGCGCGTATTTTTTTAGACTCATTGACTTTTTATTATTTATTTATTTATTTTATTTTTCTTAACTAAAGGAAATTAAAACTAATTTCCATATTATTCATTTTTTTCCTGTATTACTCCATATTTAATTACTTAAGAAATATACATGATCGTCACTAAAGATCTCTTCTTTCTCTCTCCACAATTATTTCTCCTTCCAATATTTATATGTTTTCCATATTTGAGATTGTATGAATTTTGTTTTCAATGGTAATTTACTTGGGAAAATGGATGAAATGCATTTAGCCCCTTACAAATTTCCTATTTTCACACTTTTCCCTGACAAATTTCAGAAATGAAATTCTCACCCTTGCATTTTTCACAGGGGTTGTTGTTTCTCAGTTCACTTGAAGGGCACTTTCGTCATTTTATGATATATAACCACTCTATTAACCTATTATTGTTTTTGTGTTTTGAAGTATCAAAATGGTAATTTTATCATTTGATACTACAGTAAAACCTCGTTAATTTAATACTCGATAAATTAATAACCTCGATTAAATAATAGTTTCTTTCGATCCCAATCCGGTGAAAACAAGTTAAATTATTAACTCGATAATTCAATAATTCGCTAAATTAATAGAATTTTCCTAAACCGACTGTATTAATTTATAGAGATTTAACTCCAGTGGTCTAAATATAATATGTATTATTTGGAGGATAACATAAGAAATATTATAGAAATTACAAGGAAATTACTTTATTTTATTTTCTTGAATTATTTCCTTATATTACATATCGCATATCTATCCTCGCACATTTTGCCTTAAATCGAAAATTTAATTAATTAATTAAATAAATATGAATTAAAAATTAAAATTACCCACGATTTGATAGTGTCTATGGTTGACTTAGTCAATGGTTATTTTTTCCATTAATTAACCCAGTCACGTAAGGTTTACGGATATGCATTAATGGGCTGCTTATTCATGTGCGTACCACGACTTTTCCTTTTTTTTTTATCAAATTTAGAATTTAATTATAGTATAATAACATTTAAGTCAGTCAAGACTGATTAATTATATAGCAATATATGTATTTTGATAAATTCTTTTTATTATATTGCAATTAATTAATCTTTTTAGATAAATCAAGTAATCACTTGCATCA
Organism: Erythranthe guttata; assembly: GCF_056151865.1. Lineage (NCBI taxonomy): Eukaryota > Viridiplantae > Streptophyta > Magnoliopsida > Lamiales > Phrymaceae > Erythranthe > Erythranthe guttata. The sequence goes on along the minus strand of NC_142545.1, from coordinate 17,013,292 downwards.
TTGTCGTTAAACTATACTATATAATACATAAAAATAAGTCAACCACTATTTTGGCTGATTTACTATACAATAAAAAGAAATTATGATAATGGATATGTTCATTGACACGACCAAGTCCTACTTGAAATTTAATTAAATAAATTAATTAAAAAAATAAAAAAATAATTACGTGATGGCTTGAATTTTGACGGTATGTTGCTACTTTGTCTTGTTATAAAAATTGATTATTGTTTATTTATATATTATTATTATAATGTAATGAAGGTGGCTCTTAATATTCGCAGGTGGCGCCTAATTTTTGTCTTCGACTCCTAATTAATTTTAATTAAGAATGTTAATGAGGTGTTAAGCTATATTTAATTCATCTTTTGTATCGTTTATTTTTTGGAGAATGAGAGAAAGTAATATTTTTGGATAATGAAATGAAATATATAAAGAGTGATAACTCTGTATTTAAGAAAAAAGGTATTCAATTAATATTTAAAAAAAAAAAAAAGATGATCCTACCTGCTACTTTATCCATATTTTGTTTTTGGTTAGCTAATAATATTATTAATATTTGGATGGGTAAATTACAAACACCCCTCTGAGGTATGGTCAAATTACAAAAACACCCCTCCTGTTTGGATAATTACAACCACCCCCTCAACTCCTCAAATTTAGTGGAATCTTCGAGATTATATGGAATATTATCACTTTTGTACCCATTTTATCTCATTCAAAATCTACATTATAAAATAAGATGATCAGAATATGTGATTTTTAACTTGTATATATCAGTTTGTGGTGCATCGAAAACTGTATTTTTACACAAAATGAGTACAAACTAGAGCACATTTCATAGAATCTAGATGATTATGTTGAATTTGGCACAATAGGGGTGGAGGTGTAAGAAAAAAATCATAGTTGAGGGGGGTGGTTGTAATTATCCAAACAAGAGGGGTGTTTTTGTAATTTGACCATACCTCAGGGGGGTGTTTGTAATTTACCCTATTTGGATTGTGGTGGAATGGACCCTAATAGTAACAGGCAACAAACAAAAAGAGTAGGTGAAAACCGCGCACTACAAAATAAAAAATTTAAATTAAACTTTGGACCCCAAAACAGAAATTCCTAATTAGGTTGGCTAATATTTAATGTGCATAAAAGGTGTAACACGTGATAATAACATATAATATTCTTGAAAAATTGGTACCTAATAATAAGACATACTTGTTTCTATATATTTTTTTTCAGGAGGTATTTATTTCTATTTGATTCAGCAAAATATATATATATATATGTGTGTGTTTTCGACAAAGATATAGACAGGGCTAAGGTGGTGTTTTCAAATGATTATTTAAAAAGCAGAAGTTAGTGATTGTGATTTAAGTTAGTTTTAAGTGTTTATTTCTTAAAGTTGAGGGTGTTTGCAAATATTCCGGAAAATGAACTAAACTTGAAAAAGCAGGGTTAGGGATGCTTTTAAAAAAATAGCCAAAAGCATATTATTTTAAGAGGAGCAAAAACAAAAGTTAATTTTACAAACACCCGAAAACAGATTATAAACAAAAAAAGCTCATAATCACTTTCAAAAAGCATTCACAAACACCACCTAAGGTAGCAACTTTTTCAAGTCCGAATTAAATGACGTGGGAACAGACAACTTGCAAGTTGCACCATCCACAATTAACTTGCAACACATATAGCTGATAGTAGGGGTGTAAAACGAGCTGAATTTGGTTGTTTTGGCGAGCTCAAGTTCGAATCTATTTTGATGAGCTCGAGTTCGAGCTTGAGCCTGAGCCCATTTTGTGTATTTTTTAAATTTTTTTATTGACATTATTAGAATTTATTATTAAAAATTATAATAAAACCTTCGAAATAAAAAAATTAACCTATAATTTATTTTTTAATTATGTATATGAATTTATTATTTAATATTATATTTAAATTAAAAATAAAAAAAACTCGTGAACCGGCTCACGAGCTCACAAACAACTAAGAATGAGACTCGTCAAAAAGTTCGAGTTCGATCCGTCTCGGCTCATTTAAATACACCCCTAGCTGATAGTGCCAGTTGCACAAATCTACACCACAGGGATTTTTTAAGTTTATGGAGTGGCAACCTAAATTCATGCTTAATTAGGGAAGATACATTTATTGCAATTGAAAGCTAACAAGAAACCATTACTGCTATTTTATTGTCTGGAAAAAAGAAGATAACATTACCCTTGAAGTAGTTAAAAATCAGAAAAATAAAAATAAGAATACAGACTAATGATACAAACATGAAGAATACAAACATGCCTCACAATATGAAGTGGGATTCTTGGGAATAACTTAATCCAAATTTCCCTCTGTTTTCATTTCAAATCTTACTTCTGCCTCTTGTAAATCTTGCCCAAGAAGGATTTGAGAACTGCCTGCACAGCTTTGCTAGGATGAGATTCAATGGAGCTTGTTATTTTCTCGTAACTCTTGCTTTCAAACTCCGTAAACACGCCTTGGAGATTGATGTCGTTGTACAGGGCTTTGATCTTCGCCACGTCAGCTGGATCTTCCTTTCCGTAGTGCTCCTGGTAATAAATGCCAGATGTTGTTAGTGCATGTATGTGTATCTGCTTCTGATAAAACAAGGTATTCGAAGGGAAAAAAAACAAGAATGTCGAACGGTTCTTACGAAAAGGGTTTTCTTTTGTTCTTCATTACAAAGCTCCAGGGCTTTTACTACCAGCCATGAACACTTGAAATCTTCAATATCTGTTCCAATCTGATGAAACATATGTGACGAAGAATTAGTACAACATCCAATAACAAAGACGTGTTTTTTTTATAATCATTAATATACGGACAATGACCTCACCTTCCCAATCTTTTCAGGCTCACCGAAGCAATCTAGGTAGTCATCCTGAGCAGATATGACAAAAGTATAAAAATGATGAAGTTTGTTATAAACAAGTTAGTTGCACAGGCATCTCTCATGCATGCAAAACTAACACATAAATACATTCAAGTAACCACATAATAATTCGAAAACAGTTGAAAGATTCAAATAAATCACACAGAAAATACGAAAAATGTCTTGCAAGGAAACTCTGAAAGAAAGATAAATCCTGATCATCTTGATATGTAAATAACTTTATTAATGGCTTTCACAGGTTTGGTTAAATAATGAAAACCAGAGATTGCATAACCTATTTTCTTAATGATTTTCCGACACAGAGATGTGGCAGACAAACTCACCTGTACTTGAAAGTAGATTCCCATATCAATAAGCACGTTTTGCACGGTTACATGGTTGTCTAGGTCCTCACCAGCCATGAGCAATGCGCATGCAACCTATAAAAGTATAAGAAATTTAAAACTGAAACACTGTTCGTCTTCTTTTTTTTTTTTTTTTAATAAAGGTTAATTAAGCGAAATTACAACATATCCCACTTACTGGAAGGTAAAATGAGTAGTAGGCAGTCTTGTACTGAACAATGCGGCGGTGACTGCAGAAATCAAAACAGAAAATCGTAAAAACCAAAAAAAAAAAAACGAGAAGGAAAATAAGTCTAAATGTTGGAAACTGATATAATTGGTTCGGCATACTACAGCAGGCTTGAAATCATCCAAAGGGCTTGGTTTACGGAAGAACTGGACTTGAAAATTAAGGTAATACTGATCTAGTTAGTTATTTTGTAACTTTATTTAGACAATCTTTTTTTTTTTTTTCAGTGTCAGAAATTTGAGTATTTTATACTCACAGTGGTAATGAGTATTTTGACAAATCCTTCTCTCCTTCAATAGTGGTAATTAAATCTATCATCTGTCCTGAGGCAGTTTGGAATTCCACCTGAAAACAGGACAAATATTGAATTCAGCAATTGAAAACAAATAATTTTGTTGGATCATCATAAATGAATAGTTAATTTACCTCATTGAACAAATCCAGCAGATCCACATAGTAAGGCTTTCCTCTAAAGTGCTTCTTCAAAATTCTCGGGATATGGTTTCGAAGTACGATTCCATCATTGACAGCAATCATACCAACCTAGATAAAAGTTAATTCAAGGTAAAATGTTTAGATAGTGATAATCTTTTAGAAAGTAATGGCACAAGATTAGAGCAATTCAAATTTAGGATAACACCTTTGGGACTCTGTACCAGCATGGTTGACCACGTCGTGTTTGAGAATTATCCATAATATCATCAAGGACGAGAAAGTATGCCTGAAGCTGCATTTTCCATGTACACGAGTCAGATCATTGCCTGGAAAAATATTGAATGAAAACATTTCACTGCTTAGAACAAGAGATGAACTGTAATTTTAACCTACCCACTCAATACACCAGCCTAGAGCGCTAGCTAAAAACACTTCGTCTTTAGTTAGGTCTTTTCCTTCCTTAAGTATCTTATAGCTATCAATAACTGAGAGGCCTCTGTTTAACTTCCCTGCAAACCACAATTCATTCTTCAGCATAAATTGCTTCTTGGTTAAAGTATCATACACCTATTATATCTAATAATTAGAGAAGAATGTTTGTTCGAGGAATGTATTCAAGAAATATAGTAAATGATGCAAATCTGACCTCCGGGCACATTGTAGTCCAGCATCTGTTACATATAAAGAAAGAAAGAAAGATCAGGAATAGAAGTTAAACTTAGTGATACTTAATTATCAATGTTCTTGATTACATGATATCCATGTTATTAATGATATATATCTGTGATATTGCTGTGAGTTGAATCCATGAACGATGAGCTAAAAAAAAGAACCTTTCAAATTCAAACTTGACGGCAAAATCATGGCTGATGGTGTCATAATATTCTTGTTCTGAGCACGATAATCATCAATCTAAAAAGCTCCTATAGTAAAATCCAGAAGTATTTGAACTTTTATTCCAGTAAACGTATTAAGGATGTACGTTGTCCCACTTTTTCAGTAGACATACACTATTACTAAGGATGTTCATAGCAGCACGTTACTCTTCGGTTAATTTTCACTCCACTATCGAAACGAAGGATTCAATTATCAAAAGAGGATACCAACAACTTTTACAAATCAATGCTCTCAAAATTGGTTGGTTGCTTGCAACTTTACACACAGAAAGCATGTTGCAAAATATCAGCATCCCACATTCTAACCAACTAAAGAAACTTTATGTTAAAGTATCTATTTTATAATATCCATTTGCATCACCAAACAACCCACCCCAACACTAAAATACCACCACTAGTATATGTTCATTAATGTACAGGATTGTTAAAAAGTCACTTGCAGCCAGATTTCAATAGCGAGTCAACCCACCGGTTCAACTCACACTACTCTAAGTTTATGAATTATGACACTGTCCTCCGATAAAGTAGGACCTTGAAAATAGCTCAGTAAATCAATTCCGTTTCTACCCCTTACCCCCTCGATTCATCTCTAATTAATGATAGATAAAATTCGGATCATCAAGCAAAGCAATAGCAGCTAACAGAATTTCAACAGAGGGTGAGAAAATCGCAATCCTACATTAAACAAAAACGAACACGATATATAATTAAAATCAAACAAATCTGACCCGCTCGACCCATTGGCGTGAACCTTCGTTCCACTCGAAAGCGGGGTCGCTCAAAAGCTCCGATTTCAGCACCGAGTACACCTCCAGAAAAGTCGCCCTCAGATCCGCCGTCGCTCCGTTCAGATTCGCCATCTATCCGAGTGAGAATCGGATAATTCGCCGGAAAAAGTAATGGATGATTGAACGAGTGCAGAGAGAAGATATAGATCAAGAGATGCCACACTCTGCTCGGAACTGCACTTGTTTGTGGTGTGTGTGTGTGTGTGCGCTTTTGTAGTATTTGCGAAATTTTTCACATGCGTTTGATTATTTTGGAGGGCAATAAAGAATTGGAATTGGTCAAATTTTATAGTGGATTACCGAAAATGGGTCTGGCTTTGGCATCCAAAATTGAAGAAACGAGTGGGGTTTGATTGTTGTTATTTGACTTGGTTGAGGGTGTATTTGGAAAAATGGTAATCCTCGTTTGCATCGAGGGCCAATAGAAGGTGGACAGCTGTCGATCTTGATGTGGTGGGTTGGTGGAATAACCACTATAAATTGGCAGATATTCGCCGCTTTGTTTGATATCGAAAGAAAAATCAATTGTCAATTTTGGGGTGCTAACTGCAATAAAATAAAATAAGATTTTTTTGTTTATTTATTATTTTTGACTTGAAAATTGAAGAATTATTGAGAACGTCGATTTTTTTAAAATTTGATAACTTTTCTTATTATATTATTTTATTTAACCGTTTTTTTTTTTTTTTAATGAGCCTCCTTATATGACAATGGACACATGTGAATTTTGTGTCTTGAACTTAATTAGTTTTGGTAGGTTAGGATTAAATATTGTATTTTTTATGGCTTGTAGAGACTTTTAGAGAAACAAAATATTACAATTGTTCCTATTACAATTTTTTATGAATATTTTCTAGAGTATAAAGTACAAAGTGTCAAAATACTATATTTTAGGGGTGTAAAATACGATTAAGCCAAAAACATCAAATTATTTCATAAACTATTTTAAATACGGTGAATTGACCATAAGATGCAAATTTTTTTAATGTTTCAGCCTCCATATATGTGAAGGGCCATGTGATTTTTGTGTCTTGAAATTTATTTTGGTAGGTATGAAATTATACATATGAATTTCATGGGCTTGTCGATATGGATCGTTGAGTCTGTATCCATTAAATGTAAATATATTTGTGTAATATATACTTAGGCCCTGTTTGTTTAGCAAAATAAGATTAGCAAAGATAAGATTAAATAATTTAATGAGATCCAATTATTTTATTGGAGCTTGAAACGTCCAACAAAAAAAAAACTCATTAGAAGGCAAAATAAGACACGATAATATAATTTTAGGCGGTCGACCCAGCAATTTATTAAGGATACCAAACATTAAATTAAGTCTAACTATGTAGTTAATCATGACTTATCTTGGCAACCAAACGGGATCTTAATATATAATTAATTAATTATAATACTTTGTATGCATTTATATGTTACACTGCATATTTGTTTTAGCTATATTTATTAATTTAACAACAAAAGATTGAGGTTATTTTTAGTGTTCAATTATTGCCTATTTTATTTATTTATTTATTATTTTTTTGTAAAGCGCCAAAAGAGCATATTCGAATCTGATCTGCCTGAAACAGCGCTTTCAGAGAAAAAAAATAACACAACTTTCCAGAAAATAAAACACGAGTATTTCCGTAATTCGCTGCCTGACTTTCCGGCGCCGGAGATCCCCTTTTTCATCTTCCATCTCGTCGGTACCCATGGACGGAGAAATATCCAAATTGACAATCGAAGAGAAATCGAGTTGTCAGATTCTAACTCCTCAGACCACTGTGAAACTCCTTGACTCCGTCGACGTGTTTCTCTTCGACTGCGATGGTTCGTTGACGCCTCCTCCCTTTTAATGAATTCAGCCGATATAGTTTTTTTATGTGGTTTCTGTATCTCACAATCGCATCGGCTTTGTCTCTTACCATTTTTTCCTGATTATTTTGTCGATTCAAAATTTCCAGGTGTGATATGGAAAGGAGATGTTCTGATTGATGGTGTTTCCGAGACTCTGGATACGCTTCGGGCTATGGTGATTTACTGATTTAGGTCTATCAATTTAGTTTGAGAGACAGTGTTCATAACTGCTTCATGGCTGATTTGATGTTTGTCAATTGTCATTCATTTAGGGGAAAAAACTTGTTTTTGTAACAAATAACTCGACAAAGTCCAGAAAACAATACGCCAAGAAGTTCCGATCTCTAGGCATTTCTGTCTCGGAGGTTTGCGGTATCGACCGTTTTACTTAGTAGAACTCGAAGTGTGTTTGTTATTAATTCGTGCTGATTGCAGGATGAGATTTTCTCGTCGTCGTTTGCTGCGGCCATGTACTTGAAAGTCAATGAATTCCCTAAAGAAAAGAAGGTTTGTCTTTGGCCTTTTTTCCGCTGCTTTCCGAATGCAATTTTGAAGTGCAAGTTTTTTTTCTTCTGGTGCAGGGTATTGATGTAAATAAGTTGCTCTGATTAACCATGTTTGCTCTATATTAATTAATTACAAGTGATTTACAATTAGATTATGATGATCCAACTTTGCAGAACTCAAACATAATGTTGACTTACTGGCGAAGGAACTACCATTAAAAGTACTGCTTGTTCATCGTAGCTTAGATGCCTGTGTTATCCTGTAATGTTTGTCCTTCCTGAGTATGAATTTGCCAATGTAAATCTCGCGTATTTAGGTTTTTCAATCAAGAACATCTATATTGTCCCGATAAGTTTAGCTATCGGCAGGTTTTTTACTGAAGAATGAAAGATAAATTAGAGTTATTAAACATATGGAAAAACAATTAGGCACGCGTCAGTTAACCTACCCTGAAGGAACCGAAAGCAATGGGAGAAACGACAAAATACTGAAGTTGGTGCTTCTCTTGGAAGTATCAAATGAACATCATGCCAAATACTAGAATTATATTGTTGTTTGCTCTTATAGTTGCTTAAAATGAGACTCTGGTTCAATGATGATATTGATTTATATAATGATGTAAAAGGCCTCATATCATTTGTTGGTTTCACAGGTATATGTAATTGGTGAAGAAGGCATACTGGAGGAATTAGAGCTTGCTGGTTTTACCGGTCTTGGTGGTCCTGTAAGCAAGCAGTTATATTTTATCCTTGGTCGAAAATAACAAACTAATTCCCTTCCATTGATATATACAATCTGTTAATCTTTTGTTAGCTAGATTTCGGATGATCTATGCTATTTTGGATCGTGATTCATTACATACATTGAAAATAAGAAGAGTTTGTCAATTGCTAAATTAGATAGTGTGTACTATTTTACTGTCTTGCTTTTTATGATAGTTAATGAGGATCTTTTCTCGCAGGAAGATGGAAAGAAAACCGTCCAGTTGAAAGCAAACTACCTCTTTGAGCACGATGAGAATGTAAAATTGCAATCTTTCTCCACAAATCTGTTGAAGCATTATACGCTGTTTGTCGTCTGATAGTTTGCTTGTATTGCTATTTCTGCACCAGGTGGGAGCTGTTATTGTCGGACTTGACCAGTATATAAACTTTTACAAGTTACAGTAAGCTCTTAATTCCGTTTCTTAGCTTACACGTACATCCATTTACAGTTACTAATCAGTAAACATAAAATCACCTAGATTTACGAGAAAGTAGCTAAGATGAAATTCTTTAAGGTAATGGACTCTTTAAAGTGCACTAAGATTCATATCACGTGTAAGGTATGGCACCCTGTGTATACGCGAGAATCCTGGATGCCTATTCATCGCTACAAACCGTGATGCTGTAGGACATCTCACCGACCTACAGGAATGGCCCGGTTAGTTTAATTTTATTCCCTTGTAATACTCCATGTTTATTCGGAAAAGTTAACACACTTGTATTGTATTTTCTTGATTTCAGGCGCAGGGTGTATGGTTGCTGCAATATGCGGTACAACACAAAAAGAACCAATTGTAGTTGGAAAACCTTCGACTTTTCTGATGGACTTTTTATTACAGAAGTAAGTGCAAATTTTATCAGTTCTTTAACACAATACATTCAATCATTTATATTTTTCAACAACTTTTACTGGCAATGAGTTAAGATATGAAATATCATGATATTTTATCTTGAAGATTCAACGTCCCTACCTCTAGAATGTGCATGGTTGGAGATAGATTGGACACTGATATTTTATTTGGACAAAATGCTGGCTGTAGAACTCTTCTTGTTATTTCAGGTACAAGGGAATTTTTTTTTTCATTATTACAAAATTTAAATTATTTTTCCGTTACATACCAAATTTCGTTGTTGTTTGATGGCAAGTGCAGGTGTGACAAAGGTATCGGATCTTGTAGATCCGTCGAACCACATTCTACCAGAGTACTTAACTAACACTTTATCGGACGTAGTTCGCTTACTCCATGATTGATCAATAGTCATCGATCGACTATTAAATTATGTTTCAGATATATATATATATATTTTCATTTGAAGGATAGCATAAAACTCAGAAAGTAAATGTCAGTTTGAATTGTTGTATGATTTGAGCCTTGGTGGACTGGAAAGAGTTTCATATTTATGAAGTAATTGAAAATTTGTATTTGTTCTTTTTCCAGCCTGGCAACACGTGTTTCATCCAATTTTAGTGGCACGTTTGATTGGGAAATGATTGCGAAATTATGTCCAATTAATTTTTCAATTAATACACGCAAGCTGGAAATATACGTGGCAATAAAAACTCATAATAATACAATTTCAATTGTATTAAAGAAAATAAACTCGGAAATTAATTTAAATTTTACGAATATTTAAATCTTATTTATTGACTGAGTAGAGTTTTCAACCATACATACACGTCAGTGGAATATTTCCATTCCATTTTTTTTCCGCGTTTTCATTTTCTGAATTTTAAATCTAGTATAAAATAAGCTCCAAGTGCTTCATCTCTATCTATTTCTGAATCTGAAATAATATTTTCCCAGCAAATTAAACAGCAAATTGAACCCTAAAATTGAAATTAATCGAGAAAGAAGATGAAGAAGGTCGTCAAGTTCATACTAGCCCTAACAATCATTTGTATCCTCCTCACCTCCGCAGTTGCTGCTCCCAGCGGAGGCGGAGGAGGAGGCGGCGGAGGAGGATCCAAGGGAGGTGGAGGAAGCAGCGGCGGAGGTGGATCAAAGGGTGGCGGCACGGGAGGATCAAGCGGTGGCAAAGGTGGAGGGAGTAGCGGTGGAAAAGGTGGAGGTAGCGGTGGCTCGAAAGGGGGGGGAGATGGAGGAGAAGATGGTGGCGGTGATGGCGGGGGTGGTGGCACCGGCGGGGGTTCTACTGTTGTGCGTCCACTACCTAACGGTGGGGGTGGGACCACTAACAGAAACGGCAGTCCGTCAACTGTTCTGGGATGGCCCTGCTTAATTGTACCGTGTTTAACTTACGCTTCATTTAAGTTGCGTAATTATTGAACATTTAAATTAAAATAAATAAAAAGTTATAGATTAGTCAATTAGGTCTTATAATATAGTAGTTGTCAATATTCATTGTATTGTGTGTATAAAAGCCAAACATTTATTACTATTTATTTATGTCTACTATGTTATTCAATATTAATTATGTCCGTATATTGTAAATTGTAATTACTTTCTCAACACATAATTGGAATTCTTTATTTTGTTAACTATTATTATTATTATTATTATTATTATTATTATTATTAGAAAAAAAAGTAAGACCTTCAAAATGGTTGATGAACATAATTGTACAAACACTCGATCTTCACCAAAAAAAAAAACTCGATTACTTAAATAAGGCAGTTTATACATGATTGAATAAAATCTGGAGGTAAAATCAAATTACCAATCACGATTGAATCAATTAAGGAAACAAGTATTCGTCAATGGAAATTTTCTCGCATGCTGCAAATAAGATTGAGGCGGCGCTTCACCTATATAATAAATTACAACAATATCTGAATCGATTGTACATACTCTCTTCTTCCCCAGAAAATTCAACCAAAAATCAGTGCTGCAAAATCGAGAATATAATATGAATCATCACATCGTCAAATTTGTATCCGTGCTTACGGTAATTTGTCTCCTCCTCAACTGCGCAGTTGCTACTCCGGGCGGCGCCGCCGTCATCAGACGTGGATTAAAGGGCGGTGGTGGTGGTGCCAAAGGCGGATCCGGCGCACCTAAGGGTGGTGGTAGCAGAGGCGGATCCGGCGGAAGAATCTGGTACCCTTATATTGTTCCGAATCCGGTTGCGGATCCGCCACATAACGGGTCGCCCGTTAACAGAAACTGGAGGCCGTGTTTGGCGATGGTTCTACTCTTTTTTCTTTTTTAAATCTTTTTTTTTCAATTTCTGGATTTCGATGTGATTTCTTAATTATAAATATATTCATTGTATACAGTACACACATTCAATTGAATTAATGTCACGTTATTGCATTACTTGTCACTCTCGTTGAAATATATTGGATACTCATAAACCGCAAATTTGAACTAATTTTAAAATAAAATTATGTTTGGTGTAAAAAAAACACTTGTTTAGATAAATGATAAACGAGATTAGGGGTTTTCAAGGGTATATTAGACAATTTAGATTTGTTAGGAGGAGTTTTCTCTAATTATTTTTGTGAGTTCATTATATTTTCTAGATACGGTTTCCTGCTAATTTTCGTTATTTTATCTTAAATGATTTTTTTTTATTTTTTTGAATTATATATACGTGCATCGCACGCCTAAAATTCTAGTTGCCATAATTTTGATACCTAAAGTTGCATGCGAATGCATATATAGAAATTAAACGTACCATAACATAAAAGACTCACGAGTTGATTATACATATTTAAGGAAACCAGTACTTTATTGCAATAATTAACGTCAATAATGGAAAATTTTCTGGCATCCCATACTCTTTATTATTATTATTTGTTTACACCCACGTGCACTGTATACATATTAATGGACAAATATTAAAAATGTCCATCACATGGGACTTAAATGCATTTTGGTACACAAAAAAAACAGTCTCTTAATTAAACCCATCTCCATATATTTTAGTCTAAAATACCCTCAAAAATATAATTCTTATCAATTCCACCCATTATACTCTAACTTCCTTAATATTACACATTGACCTCGAATTTAAACAAATATATCACAATAACCCCCCAATTTTTTTTTTTTCAGAAAATAATTTTTTTTCTGAAATGTTTTTTTTTCGGCCAGATTCCGGCGTTGACTTTTTTTTTTTTGAATGAAACTTTTTTTTTCCTGAAATTTTTTTTCGGCCGGTCAACCACCATTGACTTTTTTTTTTGAATTGTTTTTCTTAGAAAAAAAATATTTTAATTAATAATACTGTCTTGGCTACTAAATTACTGTCTCAGACAGTAATATGACTGTTTGGGACAGTAATATTATGAATATTATTTTTCCGAAGAGTAATGTTATTAATATTATTGTCTAAGACAGTTAAATTACTATTGGAGACAGTAATTTAACATCCAATGCAGTAATATTAATTAAAATAATTTTTTTAAGGAAAAAAATGAAAAAAAAAGTCAATTAACAGTTAAATTACTGTCCCCGACAGTTAAATAGCTGCCGAAGACAGTAATTTAGCAACGAATACAGTAATATTAATTAAAAATATTTTTTTTAAGAATAAAAAAGTCAATTAACAGTTAAATTACTGTCTCTGACAGTTGAATAACTGCTGGAGACTGTAATTTAGCAACGAATACAGTAATATTAATTAAAATATTTTTGAAGAAAAAATAAACAAAAGAGTCAATTAACAGTTAAATTATTGTCTCCGACAGTTAAATAACTGCCGAAGATAGTAATTTAGCAGCCAAGATAGTAATATTAATTAAAATATGTTTTTTAAGAAAAAAAAAAAAAAAGTCACTGCAAAAACAAAATGTCAACGCCGGAGACCGGCGGTCTCCGCCGGTCAACGGCGGCGACCGGCGGGCTCCAGTGGTGGCGGGTCAAAATTTTGGTCAAAATTGAAATTAGGGTTAAAATTGATTAATTGATGAAATTGGGGTGTAAATCATGAAATTTGAGTTAAATTAGGTTTCAATGAATTTGGGGTAATTTTAATATATATAAAAGAATTTTCCTTATTTGCAAATAAGTTTAAATGGGTTGTATTTATTTGAAAGACAAAAAAGTTGAATGTCACTCTTTTAATTAAGTGTCCTTGTCACGGGCCTATTTGTCATTACCCCATATTAATTATTACAGGTAAAAATATATATATATATATATATATATATATATATATATATATATATATATATATATATATATATATATATATATATATATATATATATATATATATTGTTGAAGCTCTTTGATCATCTAAAATATCTAAATCAATCAATACTCTCCAACAAATCGGAAAATCTAGAATATGCAGCGAGTTGTGAAGTTTGTAACCGTGCTTACAATCATCTGTCTTCTCCTTACCTCCTCAGTACTTGCTGGAGGAGGCGGTGGTGGTGGTAGTAAAGGAGGAGGAAGTGGTAGCCGCGGCGGCGGTGGAAGAGGACGGAGCACCGGCGGAAGATGTGGTGGGGTTCGTTGCAGATCTAGCGGCACAGTGGTGGCACCGGTGCTCAAAACGGCGGCGCTCCTGATATTTGGCGTCCACTACCTAATGGGGGCCCATTAACACAACTGTAGATCTAGTTCATCTATTGTTGTATTTAGCTTATGCTTCGTTGCAGTTATGTTAGTTAACAATTAACATAAATTAATATAAATTAGTTTTTTTTTTTAGTTTTCTATATTAGATTGACCTAATTAATTAAGTGAGATAATTAACACATGCATGTAATTGCTCATACTTTGTTATCTTTTTATTGCTTGCACATTTATTTGAGTTTCGATTGCCGAGGAACTATAATGAAACTCGATTGATTGATACACTCGAATGCTTTATATTTGATCATGGATCGAAAACAACAGACCAAAATTTAATTTCAATATTTCATAGATTTTTACAGTCGAACAGTCTGGCTAACTCGATAAATGATCTATTTAACACCAATCGGATCGAATATAATCCGAAATGTCATGTGAGTGAGTTACAAGGATGATTAAACTCGTTACGTTAATTAATGAAAAGAAATATTAATCGTGAAATTTTAAATTCCCGGCCAATTTTTTTTTATTGTGGAGGACATGGCGACGCTCAAGGTTGGGGTGGTGGTACCGGAGCCGTAACGGCGGTCTAAACGGCGGGGGTACTGGTATAGCGCGTCCGGCCACTACCTAACGGAGACGTCATGTCAGCCCATCTACGGCTCTGACGGCCGGATGGACCTGCTTAATAATCGTAGTACTACCGTGTTTAGCTTGCGCTGCGTTTCAGTTACGTAATTGATTTTGAGATTAACGGCTCTGTTCATAATTGGTTAAAATGCATTAAATGTCATTATTGACCTTGGAATTCAAGGAAATTACAATTTTGCCTTCACTAATAATTTGTCTCTAACAAATCACATGTTTATGCACCGAACTAATTGCGCACAAAGTCAAGCTTATTTACCTTAATTCACCTTTTAATTAGTGGAATTCGATTTTTTCATTCCAAATTTAACCTTGGGCTTTTGTTTCCATTTAATTTGGAGTAAAATTAACATTTACACGGAGATTTTAATTCGTATACTCATTATATACTTATTTTTATTTCTATTTTAATCTTGAAATATTTATTATATTCTTGGGTGAGGATTTCGCCTTTGGTACAACAAAAACAAAACCCCCGCAAAATTAAAGAGAGGAAAAAAGATTATACTCCCTCCGTTCATTATTAAGTGTCGTATTTAGCTTTGCACGAGTATTAAGAACCTCAATAAATGTATCTTGATTTTAGATAATACCTATTAAAAAAATTAAAATAACCTTGATTATTTAATGATGTGATAAGATAGACTAATACTTATAGTTGAATTAATAAAGTTAAAATAGGAAAAAATGCATTTAATGTAGTATTGAAAATTTAAGTAACAGATAATATGAAATAATTTTTTTTTTTTAAATAAACCGTTATTATGGAACAAAGTAAGTATTTTTCAGTTATTAATTTTGCATTTTCCAACTAATTTTATTTGTTTATCAAAAGGGGGAAAATAAAAAGAAAAGCAAAAAAGAAGAAGAATTAGCCCCTTTTGCGGATCATAAAACTAAATGAAAAGGATAAAAAAATCAAAAAATAAAATTCAGATTACACAATCTGAAATCCCTAATTTCCTATTCATTGTAGTCGATCCTTAGAAAAAGGGGTAAGTTATTGATACACCTAATTAATCCTTTTTATTTTATTTTATATAATCGAGAAGAACTAACTCATGATTTGAAGATGAATTCTGGGAAACTCAAACAAACAACAGTCCTCCTCGTATTGCTCCTCGTGATTGTGCTATTTTCAGTAGTTGAAGGGAAAGGTGGTGGCGGGGGGAAAGGTGGTGGCGGGGGAAAAGGTGGTGGCCGCCGCCGCCGCAACGCCGGAGGGTATCCCCGTGTAGGCGGTACCCCGGTGGCGCACGTTAGTAATTATGGATGGAAGGACGTTTCATCATCCGCCGCTAATGTTTTCGCGTTCCTCTTCCCAATTTGTCTTCTTTCTTCTTAATACTGTTGAGTTCGTCCGATTTTTCATGTAATTTTTTTTTATATTTATTTTAATCCATAAATTCTCTGT
This sequence comes from Erythranthe guttata, assembly GCF_056151865.1. NCBI lineage: Eukaryota > Viridiplantae > Streptophyta > Magnoliopsida > Lamiales > Phrymaceae > Erythranthe > Erythranthe guttata. The sequence goes on along the minus strand of NC_142545.1, from coordinate 16,997,022 downwards.
ATAATGGTTAATTAAAAATATTAAGTAAATTTCAATATTTTATTAAGTACTGGTAAATTTTAATAGAATATTTGGATAATAACTTGTTTCTCTCTCTAAACCCCCAAAAGAACCCCTTGGCGATAATTTCATCGAAATATCTCTCTCTATCTTCTTTTCCTCTCATCTCCCTCCTTTCCAGTACCTCTCGATTTTCTTTCTGGAGTTCAGAGAGAGAAGATTTGTTCGTCATTCTTGCTTTCTGCGCTGATTTAGGTATTTTTTTTCTTCTCTGTTTTCCTTCCGATTATTTGTTTCCCCTGAACGCGCTTCTGATTACTTACTTTTGATTTACTCTTGAAATGCTGGCATATCAATTTTGCATCTTCTTCGAATTTCAGTTAATTAGGGCATATAGCTTCTTTTCTATTCGATTTTTAATATTTCCTGTTCTTAATTTGGTTTGAAATATACATTTGGCTTTTATGCAGTAGTCTGTCAGCCTTTGCCTTTGTATTTCATTGGTAGTTCTGTGTGATTAAACTCGTTTAGAAACAATTACCTGCGGCATGGGGGATGAAATTTGTTAATTGTGCTCCCATCTTTATGCAGATACTTTTGATTGTATTACAGTAGTAATTTGTTAAAAGGCATGAAGATTGCAAGCTATGCTGGAGTTGCGAAACCCGGTTTTTTGCTCGTGCACTACGAGTTTCCAGCTTTCGCATTCCACAGAAATCAGTTGATTTCTATCCCATCTATATGTGCTCCAAGTAAGTACAAGAAGCCATGTTCTTTGGTGATGAAGCTCCATTCCTCTGCCGTGAGCCGATCTCGTTCATCCACAACTTTCGAGACATCTTCATCCAAGCAAGACAGACCTAATAGGGAGAGGAAAGAAGTTAGCCCTTCTTCATTCTACACTCACCCCAGTTTACTGCAAATGAAGAACGAGAGAATTGCTAACCGTGCCCATGTTTACGAATTCTTGAACGGCATCGGAGTTGTTCCCGATGAGCTGGACGGATTAGAGCTTCCTGTCACTGTTGATGTTATGAGAGAGCGCGTGGAGTTCCTTCACAAGTTAGGGCTTACGGTTGAGGATATCAACAACTACCCTCTTGTCCTTGGCTGCAGTGTGAAGAAAAATATAGTACCGGTTCTTGATTACCTTGGCAAATTGGGCGTCAGAAAATCCACCTTTACCGAATTCTTGCGCCGCTATCCTCAGGTACTCCATGCTAGTGTAGTGGTTGACCTTGCTCCTGTTGTGAAGTATCTTCAAGGCATGGACATTAAGCCTAGCGATATTCCTAAAGTGCTCGAGAAGTATCCGGAAGTTTTGGGGTTTAAGCTTGAGGGAACCATGAGTACTTCGGTAGCTTATCTTGTCGGAATCGGAGTAGCTAGGCGTGAGATTGGAGGAGTATTAACAAGATACCCTGAAATATTGGGTATGCGAGTGGGTCGGATAATCAAACCCTTTGTGGAATACTTGGGAAGCTTGGGTATACCGTCATTAGCTGTTGCTAGGTTGATCGAGAAGCGGCCGCACATTCTTGGTTTTGGTCTTAACGATAGGGTTAAGCCAAATGTGAAATTGCTTTTGGAGTATAATGTTAGACAGACTTCACTTGCAGCTGTGGTTGCTCAATATCCAGAAATCATAGGAATTGACCTGGAAAAGAAGCTGCTCAGCCAACAGGAATTCCTCGGTTCGATCATTGAATTGAGTGCCGAAGAATTCGGGAGAGTTATAGAGAAAATGCCTCAGATTGTCAGCCTAAGTGACAAAGCAATAGTGAGGCATGTAGATTTATTAAAGGGCTGTGGATTCTCTGTAGAGCAAGTGAGAAAGATGGTTGTGGGGTGTCCTCAGTTGTTGGCGTTAAATGTTGATATAATGAAACAGAGCTTCGATTACTTCAAATCTGCAATGAGCAGGCCGTTGGATGATTTGGTGGCTTTCCCAGCCTACTTCACTTACGGGCTCGAGTCTACCGTTAGGCCAAGGCATAAGATGATTGCTAAGAAGGGGCTGAAGTGCTCTCTTGCTTGGCTTCTGAATTGTTCGGACGAGAAATTTGAGGAGCGGATGAAATACGACTCGATTGAAATGGATGAGGGAGAGGCGGATTCTTCGTTCGACATGAATAGCTTAATGAAACCCAATGTTGAAGAGTCGGATTCTGAATACGAGGACTATGTGGATGATGAATTTGAATAGAATCTTGTTGTTGGATGATGCTGATCGAACGAATCGAAAGCTATTACGGAACTTTCCTCTTTGTGTGAAGTAGTTTCAGTTTGAAGGTATATTACTCGTCTTCAAGCACTAGGATGTTATGTAGCTAAGTGGAGAAAACTGGAACACGTTGTCAACTTTTTAGAGTATACCAGTTTATACAAGGAGGAATATGCATATTTATGTGATCTAGATTCGTGTTTGTTTTGTTAGCGATTTTACGCTTGAGTGTGGCTAAATTCCAACTAGAAAAGTAGATAATGGAAAAGAACTTCGGTTGAAATGCTGACGGGTGATCGTTTTAGGGAGACTATAGTTTTTCTTTTTTTCTTTTTGACTCTATCTGTTCATCTGCAATGGCTTGGAATTTGGTGTGTGTGTGTGTGTGTGTAGACTTTAATTAAGTCACTGAAAGAAATTGCTCCCATGTCACATTTACCGGTCGGGGTCATGATAATTACATGAGATTTCACGATAAAGAAACGAGCAAGATAATTATTAAGCACGTTTTTCACAGTATCATATATTGTGCATGGTTGGATGCTGGATATGGTTTGTTGAGTTGTTGGTTGGTCATTTGAATTGTGATGCTCATCACAACCGGAGAACGCTTCGGATACTCCGCCAAATTTTCGGTTCTTCATTTGCGGAAAATAAATAAAGTTCGAGAAGGTTCCGAGCAAGCAGAATGGACAATTCAATGTATGAACCATAAGTTGTTCGACTAATAATTCCTATTCGAAAATATATGTGTAACAGTTTTTCATTACAGTGATAATCATATCGTCAAACAACATTTACTTGTTTAATTTGCGTGTTGTAATTGTGAAGTGGGAAAGCAGTACAAGAAATCACTGAACAACAGGGCATCCATGAACAACTATCCCACGCGCCGTGGGGCACTTGGCCAACGGGCAGTGATCATCCACCGCCAAACCCCACCAACTCGGCCCATCAATCCCATTAAACTGCAAAGTGAAATAACACAGCGTCGCCATAAACGCAACTCCGGCATCCAATCCAGCCGACAGAAGGTAATTATGCCTGGCCCACCAACCCTTAAACCTCTTGTAAACATACAAATTAAAGAACAACCCCACACTAAACCAGCACATATAGTTCACAGATTTCGCCAGCGGCAAACCCCCCGCCCCAGAAATCAGAATCGGAGCGTTTATCATCCGAATCCACTTCTTCTCCGGGTACTTTCTCGAAAAGTACCAGACCGGCACCGGTGCCAAAAGCCCGAATAGAAAGAAGTAATTCATGCCAGGGTACAGCCCGAGTTTCCCGAACATACGGAGCGGGCCCACCACACCCCAGATTATTGATGCGTTGTAGAAAACGTCGTCGCCCGGGCAGGTCCAGGGGCTGCCCGCGGGCAGCTTTGCTGGGTTGCAGATGTATTCTATACTGGTGAGCAGCCACCATGCCGTGCCGAAGTACACCAGGGAAGAAACTACCGTTCCCACGAGCTGTGGGTTTTGTAGAGAAAGTATCGTACGTTTGTTAGGTTGTCAAGAGAAAAATATATAATGTAGTTGTGTACATGCTTGCCTACAAGGTGTTTGTTTAATTACCTGAACGAGGAACATGGATTTCGGAGGGATCTTCATGTAATGGCCTAGCTTGAAATCCGAAAGAAACGTAATCGCTTGCGACATGCTTATCGTGCCGTAGGTTTTGAAGACTATATTTGCTAGTGGTTTTCCAGGGTACATGTAACCAATGATCATCTCCGAAATTACGTTCAATCCTGCTTGCTGAAGAAATAAACAGAAGAGATCAGTGTAAGAAGATCAAGAATGAAAGAGGAAGATATATATATGTGTATGTACCTGGTTAGTGGTGGCTGTAATAACACCGACAGGAAGTGTGAAAATGAAAGCTAAAGCCATAGCTAAAAGGACACCCCAATAAGGAAGCTGCAATTGCCTTCCGAAACCCTCACAAGCAAACAACGAAACCGCAATTACGAAAATCAGAATACTGTGGAACCACCACTGAGGGACAGGTTCGTAATTCTTCCTCATCAACCTAGTATGGACATCTCCAAACTTGTCTTGGAACGACGCCTTCATCTGCTTACAAATTGTTCTGCAAGAATCAAGATTAATCAGTCCCGTTAATTACAATTTAAATCATTCAAACCAAATGTCTCTGTTTGTTTTAGTACCTTCCGTGAAATAGGGCCACGTGGGACACCGTAGCAGCCAAAGTCGCGAAGCTCAAGCCGTAGACCAGCACGAAAATTATGCTGAGATTCACCTTACTGTAGTTATCATACGCCTCGCGATTAAAATCGAAGGCTTTCTCGTTTAGTATGGCTGATATATTGTACGGTGCCCCGCTAGCATCAAAGACATGGGAAGAAAAGATGGGAAATTTTCGTGCGTCGTAAAAGTTGTTCCAATAGGCGATTGGTGTCACCACGTAAAGAACCAATATGAAACCAACCAACATATTGACTATGGCGAATCCGGGTGTGGCTAAAGGGCTGCCAAGAAAACCAGCTACAGTTGACCAATCGAACGCGAAGGAGCCGATTCCTAGCCCATGGACCCCGGCTCCTAATTGTTGTGCAGTAACAGAATCTCGCCATATCCAGCAAACGAATGAAAGAGCGGTAATCGATGGAAAAAGATAGTTTGGTACTATGTAATAAGAGAAGCTCGAAATGAGGACCACTATGAAGAACTGGAGCCTTGTGAGGCCTCCTTTTCGTCTAGTTTCGTTTTCATGCAGTGCTCTGAAGAGGGAAACTTGAACAAGATTCGATGGCCACCACATGTATGGCGAGTCGACTAGAAACTTCCGGAAGATTCCAGCCCATCCGTACCCGAGCATCTACACCGGAGTTTTTTTTTTGTTTTTTAGAAAAAAATATCCATGGAGAAAAAAATAAACAAGTTTAATGGAAGTAAGAGTAATACTGACCTGTGTACTAAGTGTTAGCAGCATTGCAGGTACAGGGTTGAGTTTTCGATGGTAAAATGCCTTGATAATGGTGACGATGTTCACTGCGTAAACTGAAGTTGAGCCTGCGTTTGCGAATATGGTGATAAGGCAGTGCTCCTTCAAGTTGAAGGGACCTGGATTGAGTGAGAATGACCATTTTGTCCCTGGGAATTTTATTTGCTTTGTTGGCAGGGATGCAGCCATGAGCTTTCCTAAGGGCAGGACTAGAATTTGGGCCGAGACCGACGTAATCGAGAGGGCATTTTGGCGATAACCGAAGAACTGGTTCAAGAATGCAAGAGCTGCACATGATATTATTCCCAGAATCCATGTCCGAAACGTCAAGCAGGGGAGCGTACGATCGTCTGTTATCGGTACGGTGAGACGGACTTCTTCAATAGGAGAATCATTCACCTCTTCTTCTGCATTAAAAAAAGAAAAAGAAAGAAAGAGAATTAAATTTTCAAGAAATCATATATAAAATATATAAATATATGAAATTCTGTTTTAGTATTGAACTGAACCTGTTTTTTCAAGTGTGGCCTTGTCCGAGACAAGTTTGTTGGGCTCGTACGAAACAGGCATCACCGTTCGATTGCTGTCGGAGTTCTCCATATCTCTATTACAAAGAAACTTTCAGTGAAGTATGGGATATATAACAAAAGACTGAGGTACAGTTCTAATCTGTTTTCTTGCTCATGTGATTATGCTTGGAATCTTTCATTGGATTTGTGCAGTTGTATGGGATTTAGCAGAGATTAATAATAATAAGAATATATATATAAGTGATAGTTATGGTTAAAAGAAGGTGGTGAGAAGAAAATGGCGGAGTGGTTTTATTTATTTATTTATTTTTGGTTTAAATTTATAGAATGCGGTGAATGACACATAGCCATTACCAACCAGAAACTGCATCCTTAATAATAATTTTGTTTGTTTTAAGAAAACGTTGTTTCTGAGCTTTACTCGTGTTTTGGATTTTATGCATAGGTGAGCTTTTCAAGATACCCGATTCTTCACTTGCCCAAAAATTATTTAAATTGTAAATGCTTACAATGTTTTTTCAAAACTTCCAAAAAGCAAGCCGGCATTTACTGTGGGAATTCAAATAATAATTCGTCGATAGAAAGAAAATGATGGGCAAAAACAATTCATAAAGAGTTTTAAAATTTCATAAATAATACAGAACTATTGGTTTGTTTTTTTTTTTTTTTTTTTTTTTTTTTTTTTTTGAATAAATGATTTTGACAGGGTGATTGTATAAATTGTACCGACGTAGACACAGACAGCTGTTTTCTAGTTTCTGTTTTGATTCGGAAGGCTGTAACATCAAACTTAGGAATTATAGGAAGAACGAATTTATTATTTCTTTTGTTGGATATTGAGTAGTGTTAATAAAGACACTTGATTTGGCAATTTATGATATATTTTAGGGTAATATAGTACCACCCCTGAGGCAATGTCAAATTATGAAAAACCCATCATGTTTAGGTATACGCTCATTCTTGCGGTGTGAATTTAGTGAAATTTTCTAGGTTATACAGAATATTCTCCAAGTTATACCAGTTTTACCTATTTGAGCTCCACATTTTCATTTTTGAAACAAGATAATCATAAGATATATGTTTCTTGGCGCATTTTTGCGCAAAATGATAACAAACTAGAGGATATTCTCCGAAATTTGAAAGATTCTATTGAATTTGACACCTTAAAGGTGGACGTGTAAGAAAATTCATAGTTGATGGGCTGGTTGTAATTACCTAAACATGAGAATTTTTTTTGTAATTTAACCTTCATTTAGGGGTAGTCATAATTTGCATTTAATGGATAATTATGTTTGGTTTAAGAAATTGCATTTTGATGGATATCTAACTTTATTCGTATAAAGGGCTACTTAGGTCTATCAACTATTAGGCGTCTGTCTCTAGATCCTTATGATTTATGTGTGCTTACAAGATACTTAAAAGCTTGTTACGATCAAACTACCAGCTCAATTCTCCATTTGACTCGATTAAAATTTGTTCATATTTGATTCAATCGTCGATAAAAGTAAAATTCAACTGCATATTTTAATATGTTTACACAATATTATAAATCCAGACAGTATTTATTACTCTAATGGGGTTATATGAGATAACCCCTTTATTTAATTTCCTAAGAGGGATAAGTCCAATTAATAATCCTATTTTTAGGATAACCCCCTCCCATAGCAAAATACTTATATTACCCTTATAGTGTATTTTCGAATTTTAATATTTAATTTAATTTCTCAAAACAACTCCCCTAAAAATCCGCCTAATCCCAAAAATTTCTCAAAAAATCTCAAACCGTTTCAATTAAAATAAATTACGGTTTGATTATGTTTTTAATTTTGACGTTTTTTTTTTTTTGCAGAAATTGTTTTTTAAAATTTTGATTAAATTGTGTTTTTTTTTTCCATTTATGTTTATTCTGAAGTTGTTTTATAAAAAAATTAATAAATTTTGATTTTCTTAAAAAAAAATATTTTCGTTATTAAACATTGATTTTTAATTTTGATTTTTTTTTAAATTCACTTTTTACATTTCGATTTAAAAAACAAAGTTTTTAGCAAATTGAAATTCATTATAAACTTATCGAAAACCACTATGTAATTAACGATAACCACTATGTAGTTAATGTATTCCGTTACAAAAATTCATTATAAACTTATCGAAAACCACTATGTATTAACGTAGTTCATTACGAAAATCCATTATAAGCTTATCGAAAACCACTAAATAATTAACATAAGCTATTACAAAATCGAAAAATCCATTATAAGCTTATCGAAAACCACTAAATAATTACCATTATCTATTACGAAATTTGCTATAAACTTATTGAAAATTTCAGTTTTTTAAAAAATCATTTTATTTCCAGCAGGTTTACTAAAAAATGAAAACCACTACACATTTGTCAAAATTTATCGACATTCATTATAAAAAAAATATAAAAAAATAACATAAAATTCATTGTTAAATTGTCATAATCCTTGTAAAATTAACGTAATTCACTATTCCCTGTCTAAGTTTAAAATCCACTATTCCGATACACATCAAAACTTATGAACATTCACTATCTAAAAAAAATTAACGTAATCCACTGTTCACTGTTTGAATTTGAAATCCAATGTTCAATGCATGAATTTGAAATCCACTATGCATTCATTTGAAATCCACTATTCACTGTTTAAAATTGAAATCCACTATTCACTGTTTGAAATCCACTATTCAATGTACGTGTCGTCAACCCCATCCCTCTAAGGCTCTAACGTAATCCACTATTTAATGTTGCGTAAGAATTCGAAAACCACTGTACAATTAACGAAAATCACTGTACAATTAACGAAAACAACTATGCAATTAACGAAAATCACTGTACAATTAACGAAAACCACTATGCAATTAACGAAAACCACTACGTAATTAATGTATTCCATTACGAAAATCCTACAAACATATCAAAATCCACTACAACTATCAAAATCCACAAAGAAATTGCCCGAAATCTAGTACGAAATTATTGATATCCACTATGAAATTACCGAAATTCACGACAAACTTATCCAAAAGCACTAAAAACATACGTACTCGGATTTCTGACACAACTCAAAAATAACAAACAAAAAAACATAATCTACTATTTGAATCACTTGGTAGCGGTGCCTATATTGCCTTGGCGTCGTTATGTGGATCGCCAGGTATGAAGGCAGTGGTTGGTGGCTCTGACCACAAGCACTGCTCTTCTTTGTGAAGACATCGAAGAAGATCCAGAGACGACGGTGGCGTGTTGGCGTCGAACAACACCTCCACCAAAATGTGGATGATGACGGCCCTACTCACAAAAACATTGTTCCATATTTAAAATCAAGATAGGTACTAATTATTAATCATATAGCTTGATAATAATGATCGATAGTAAAATGTTGGAAATTAAATTTGTAACCATCACTTAACTATTCCCTATACTACTGAACTTAATCCTTTATATTAGTATTAATTTTCCAAACATAAACAATTAACACACAAGGATTTAGATTCACGTATACCATTAATTATACCAGTAACACTATCAAACAAAACAAAATTACCAAATCATATTGTGCTTATGTAAATCCATAACACATGAATTCTTAAGCGTCAACTTTACATGCCAATATACATTGGAATATTAAATACTACAAAATTCCTATACACAAATTCGCACAATAAACAATTCAAACACAGATTACATATAATGGTTTTTTAACTATATTGTATACCATTAACACAGAAAACACAAATTCAAACCAAATTACATATAATAATTTTTTGACTCATATTGTATACCATTAACAGAAGAATACCTGATATAGAGAACAACTCCGTGTTTAGTCGGCTACGCAATGCTCGCCCCGTTCAGAGGAATTTTTTTTTGGAAAAGCGTTATGTGTTTAGTCGAGTATAGGGCAGAAGAAGAATACCAACAATACTGTGTAAAATAGTGATATCTTTTGAGATTGTTTTACGAAATTTAATTAATCTCTGTGAAACGGTGTACCCATAAAAGAAGGGACGAGATATGAGAGATATATTATTAAATAACGAAACGATTCATTCATTGAAAGAATCGATATTTTCTTAAAGGAGAAAATATATTGTCCATATATAAATAGGGGTAATATAGAAATATCATAAATAAAAAATCTATTAAAATATAATTTGGATTTATCTCAAAAAGAGAAATATTTTTTGGGCCTATACTAACTGCAAATTGCATATGGAGGGGTTATATCAAATAATCCCTACTCTAATTCATTTACGCTATTTATTTTTCATGGTATTCCCCAATATATACTTGATAGTGCTCACTTTTATTTGGAAGTAAACTTATCTTTAAGAAAATAGTGTCGAGACCACCACTTGTTAATGTTAATTTGTGTATGCATGCGTGTGGGGCGATAAATTAGTGGAGAACAATTTGAATTACATTTTTGCATTTTCATATGTTAAAAAAAAAAAAAAGGAAAATCCAAATTGCACTATATAAATATCTAAGAACGGTATATTTTGTCCGTACAGTTGAATTATTGTATACTGATGAAAGAATGCAGTCTGGTGACTGAAATTTCCTGCTGCCCACTTGGACTGACCATTTTTACAATAGTCCCAAATATGAAATTCAAAATAGCAATTAATATTGAGCACATCAAGAATTTGTGGCTCTACAATTTTCGATGATTTATCCATTGAGCTATATAATCTTATCAATATAAAGGTTTGGTCCCTTGTCTTGTCAGCTTATACCATTTGAAGGGAAAATGCCGGTCCTCGTTCTAAAAATGGTCCTACTCATGCCTTAGTTCATGACTAATTATCGTATATATGAATGTTATTCCATGAACCAAATTTGTAATTTGTATTTAACTTGCATCGTAGTTGGTTTGATATTATTTCACGGGTTTCAAATCCGTAGTGATAGATACATTGAATTTGGTTGCGATGTTGTTCAAAAGTTGATTGAGTAGAAAAATGTCGAAATTCATTGTCACATGCTAAATATACTCGAAAGGTATAAAATATGATTGTCCCGTAGAGAGATGTGATAATGGAAATTAGTAGTGAACTTATTAAACTTGACTGTTTTAATGTATTATGCAAGTAAAATTATGTAACTTGGCATACAAATTCAAAAAATTGACAGTGAACTTCAGAAAAATTGGCACTAAACTTCTGAAATTTGAATATTTTAACAAAATATGGCAGTAAGACTTTCTAAAATTGAATGAAAGATGATTGTGGGGTTCTGTAAAGTAAGTCAAAATTAGATGAAGTTGTTATGGTTTGATTTAGAGTTTACGTTATATGAGTTGTCTAAATTATTTTCTCAAAATCAAAATTTCCATCTAAAATCAACTATGAATAGTAATCCAAAACATGGAATTTGGGCCTAGTTATCATGGCTACCCGTTCTACTATTAGTTGGGCTTTTTCATATGATAAATAAGTTGAAAGCCCAATAATCATTAATTATGTCAGTTTCCTTTTATGGTCAAAATTCAAAATTGAAACGGAATTGATTAATCAGATGGTCCAAAGTTGGACACGACTCTATGATTATAACACTATTTAATCTTGAAAGAGATGGAAATAAAAACAATATTTAAGAACAATAAATTATTTTTGAAGTACAAAATAAGTCAAGAGAAACTCAAAATTAGGCTGTAAATTAAATGCATACTGTTTACCATGTGCTTCGAGCTACGTAAACTATTACACACTCATTTAAGAAGATGAACTGTGGAATATATTCCCCTGCTTTATTTAATTGTAGGACAAATAAATTACAAATATAAAAAATAAAAAAAATAAAAATAAAATCTCCGGAAAAAATTAAAATAAAAGAACCAGCTGCAGGCTTGAGAGTGGGACCATGTTTCACATGGAGGGCACGTGCGAGGATCATGTGGATGGGGCTGTAAAGGATTAAGATTAATTGGATGTTAATCATCATCAAATTAAATAATTAATAGTGTGGTTAATTTTCCAAGGTTTGCATGTGTCGAGGCATGCTCAATATATTAGCTCGCGCATCCATACTTAGAGCTTTGTGACATAGGCTTTTTCCCTCTTGGTCCATGGTCACTATTTAAGTATTAATAAAAGAAAATCAATTTTTATTTATTTATTAGTTGAGAGTGAACTAGTGGAAATAAAATTATTAGAAAGGGTATTTTAATCACATTCTATGTTTTTATCTAAAATTCACGAATGTTTATTAATGTTTTTAATATGGGCATATCAACCCACAAAATGACACGTTTCTTTTTAAGCCGCTCGTTGATGTATTATATGAACCATATTATATATTACTCCATTTGTTCTATAATAACTGTCTCTTTTTTAAAATATTTTTGTTCCATATTATCTGTCACTTTAGATTTCCAATACTGCATTAAATGCGTTTTTTCTATTTTAACCTTATTAATGAAACTCTAATCATTAATTTTCTCTTATAAATCATTAAATAATAAATACTGTTTTAGTCATTTTTATATGATTTTTCTAAAATTAAAATATATTTATTGAGTTTCTTAATCTTTGTAAAAATTGAAAATAGACATTTATTAGGAACGGAGAGAGTATTTTGTAGCAGTGGAAATATTTGTCCTAAATCCGAGTGGGAATAATTAAAAAGATTATCAATCAATTGTTTGATCAACATAACAACTTTCCAAACCCATAAATTAGATATGCAAATATAAACACCACTAGTGACCTGAAATGCAATCATAAGACGTGGACAGCATTAACAAAGTTTATTGAAGAGTTCAATCTTCAGATGTGATTTAAATAATATTTTTTATAAAAATAATAAAAACATATATTAATATTTAATTTGAGAATTTCATAACCATTCGTCCCAGGGCCCCCATTCCTTGACCCGATAAGGATTGATGGAGGAATGTAAATCATGGTAACTCAACGGCCCGTTAAGGTAGCGGATCCGGACCTGGTGCCCACAAGGAACCAACCCTCATTTGGAGTTGAAATTCTCACACTGCGGCTGCCAAGATTCGATCCTAGGACCTTGCACCAACTTACCACCTCTGGAACCAGTTGAGCTACACCTAGGGGTGGGCATTCGGGTCGGGTCGGGTTATTCGGGTTTTTTGCAAAAAAAAAATTACCCGAACCCGACCCGAAATAACCGGGTACCCGGCAACCGGGTACCCGGTTATTTCGGGTCGGGTTCGGGTTTTGCTATTTTCCTCTTTTTTTTTTTTTTTCTTTTTCGAAATTTACTTAAGATATACATATATATACAGACATATATATACATATATATATACATATATATATATATATATATATATATATATATATATATATATATATATATATATATATATATATATATATATATATATATATATATATATATATATATATATATGTATATGTATATGTCTATATATATATATATATATGTATATCAGTATATGTATATCATATATATATATATATATGTCTATCAGTATATGTATATGTGTATGTCTATATATATATATATATATATATATATATATATATATATATATATATATATATATATATATATATAAAAAAATAAAAAATAAAAATTCAACCGGGTACCCGATCGGGTATCCGGGTAGGATTTCTAATACCCGGACCCGACCCGGTTTGGGAGCACCGGGTACCCGAACCCGGGAAAAACCCGGTTACGTCAAAAATTACCCGATCCGGTCGGATAATACCCGACCGAGTCGGGTTATACCCGAATAACCCGACCCGAATGCCCACCCCTAGCTACACCCATGCGGGCGCTAATCTCAATTCTCAAGTCAGTTTGAGCGAGTTGATTAATATTATATAAATAATAATAATAATAATAATAATAATAATAATAATAATAATAATAATAATAATAATAATAATAATAATAATAATAATAATAATAATAATAATAATAATAATAATAATAAAAAAAAAAAAAAAGAAGAAGAAGAAGAAGAAGAAAAATAAGAGGAGAGAGAAAGTGGAAAAGGAGAAAAGAGTAAAAGTGGTATTAATAAAGTGTGGCGACTTTAATACAAAATAGAGAAGCGTTATTTTGTTTGGTATAGTGTTGTCGTGTTAATATTTTGCAGGATCGGTTCCTTATCCAACTCATGCTGGGTCCTTTGTGTTCTTCTTCTACTTGCAATAATTATATTATTATTATTATTATTATTATTATTATTATTATTATTATTGTGCTCAAACAAATTAAATTTATCGAAACTTTTCCAACATTCAGTTAAGTCTGCCAATAAAGTTGATTAAGATGGAAACCAATATTAACTTTTTTTTTTTTTTTAATATACATTTCCAAATAATATTAACTAGTTAGAAAGTCTTTAATATTATTTCAAATTTTTCCTTATTTTTTTGTGTGTTTCTAATGTGGTGTGGTGAAAGTTAGACGAATTGGAGTGTAACTAGTGCTTTCGGAATATTATTTTTTCGGAAGGGAAAAACTACTTTTGACTCCGTTAAAAAACTCGAAAATCGGAATTTTAGAAAATTGAAATTAAAAATTCTTCCAAAATCCTATTTATTAATCTCTCTCTCACACACACATATGTATATATCTATATATCCAAACAACATAAACATTCGAGTCCCACGAGCTTATCGATATCGATCAAGAGTCAAGTCCATCTTCTTAAAATTACCAATGCATGTTAGATGTTTGATGATGCTAAAATATAGCTCACCAAGGGTGGTGTAGAAAACGAACTGGGAGAGCAAAGCAGATCAGTAGCTTGACAACTTGATGATCCTGAGGTACCTGCGATCATAGAACACATAAGCTAAGCCGGGGGTTGATCCGGCGGAAACCCCTCCGACGCTCAAGTCAGACGTGTTGATCATAGAAATAGTCCAGAGAATACAGTTAATAGTATTGCTCAGTTAATAGGACGTACCTTAATAAAATGAGTAAAACCTTTATTTATATGTCGTTTATTGGGTTGAGTTTGCTTTGTTGGGCCCAAGCCTTACTTGATGGTGTTTGGGCCTCGGTGATATTAGTCTTCGATATCGGGCTCGTAGCCCAGTAGGTAAAGAAATTGTAGGCCCATTGGGTTGGCCCAATTAGGCATATCATTAAGCCCCCCACTCTCGAGTCGATGTGGGGGCCATGTTGTGATGGGTCTCAGATCGTGTCGAGAGTAAAAATTGTAGAAGTCGATCGTTGGCGTATGGCCTAATGGTATGCGAAAACGCGTTGGAGCGTGTGTCGGAGGGGCGTGAATGCGCGTTGGCGCATAGCGCGACAAGGTTGTCGCGATGTACGTTAATTGAGTCGTCGGTTTTGTCCCGCGACGATGTAGTAGCGAATTATCTCCTCGTGGGAGTTGTCTCGCCGCGGGGTAATAGTGTTGATCGAGTTATCTCCTTGTGGGAGTAGTCTCGCGATAATGTAGTAGCACGGATCAAGTAATTTCCTCGTGGGAGTTGTCTCTGGGGTAATCGAGTTGATCGAGTTACGTCCTCGTGGAAGTTGTCTCTGGGGTAATCGAGTTGATCGAGTTACGTCCTCGTGGAATTTGTCTCACGATAATGTAGTAGCACGGAGCTAGTATTCTCTTCGTGGGAGTTGTTATTTTTCGACATTGTCAATGTTTTGACGCGTTGCTTATATGTGTTTACATATAGCCTTGTGCGTGATGTACTTGAGGAGGGGATCAGACTCTCAAGGTTTTTTTTTTTTATGGGGGTCGTGCCCCTTGTTAGACCTCGTGGGTCTTAAGTATGTTTGGACCGTGGCCACGTTTTAATGAAGGACCCATCGAAAACAAGTAGATAAATTTGAGTAATCAAGCTGGCCAGGCTATATAGATTCCCATAATATTTCTAAGTGTTTCTAGGGTTGTAATCGTGCTTACTTGAGCTTGCGATTATATAGTGAGTTTCGGGCGAGTTGTCTCCTCATGGGAGTTGTCTCGCACCGAAGTTGTAGAATCATTGGATGACGCGCGACTGACGAGTGTGCGGATTGATGTCGCTCTGAGCGATTTCTCTCCTTGTGGGAGTTGTCTCGCAGCGAGTCTTATTATCGAGCGAGGTGGCTGCACGTAGGAGTTGCCTTGCAACGGATTTGTAGTGTCGAGCGAGTTGGCTCCTCGTGGGAGTTATCTCGCTGAGGGTTCGTAGTACCGAGCGAGTTGGCTCATCGTGGGAGTTGTCTCGCTGCGGGTTTGTAGTACCGAGCGAGTTGGCTCCTCGTGGGAGTTGTCTCGCTGCGGGTTGTAGGACGGAGCGAGTGGTCTCCTCGTGGGATTTTCCTCGCAAGGGGTTGTAGGTCCGAGCGAGTTTGCTCATCGTGGGAGTTGTCTCACTGCGGGATGTAGGACAGAGCGAGTTTGCTCCTCGTGGGAGTTGTATCGCTGCTGGTTGTAGGACCGAGCGAGTTTGCTCCTCATGGGAGTTATCTCGCTGTGGTTATGAGACCCGAGGGAGTTGGCTCCTCGTGGGAGTTACCTCGCAACGGGTTATATGACGGAGCGAGTGGTCTCCTCGTGGGAGTTGCCTCGCAATGGGTTATATGACCGAGCGAGTTATCTTCTCGTGGAAGTCTTGCAAGCTCCCCACTCTCGATTCGATATGGGAGCGAAGTCGAAAATGATACCGGATCGTGTCGAGAGTATATCGGTGTCGTGGTGTACCGATAACTGTTGGCGTAGTGTGGAGAAATAATATTTTTTATTTATCCGTTGAGAGCGTGCGTGAATTGGCGAGAAGCGTTGGAGAGCTCACGCAATTTGGTGAAGCGCGTTGAAATTCTCGTGCGATTTGGTGAAGCGAGTCAAAATCTACGCGCAATTTGGTATAAAGTAGGCAAAGTTGCACGCGATTTGATAGGAGCGCGCGGTCAAGGGCGCTGGGAAAGCGCGCGCGCGTGCATGTGCGCGCTATAACATTTTTTTTTTTTTTTTTTTCTGTTTCGCTGACGCGCGCGCGCGTCAGCGCGTGTGTTCCACGCGCGCGTGCGGTGCACGCGCGCCTCCTCTTTTTTTTTTTTTTTCCTCTCTTTGCAGACGCGCGCGCGCGTCAGCGCGTGGGCGCCACGCGCGCGTGCTGTGCACGCGCGCTTCATCTTTTTTTTTTTTTTTTTTTTTTTTTTTTTTCTCTCTCTCTCTTTGCTGACGCGCGCGTGCTGTGCACGCGCGCTTCATCCGTTTTTTTTTTTTTTTTTTTTGAGCCGCGCGCGCGCGGCTCGACTGCATCTCCTCTCTTTTTATTTTTTATTCTCTTTTTTCTTTTTCTTTTTCTTCTTTCTTTTTTCTTTCCTCTTCTTTCTTCTTCTAATTCTTCTTCTTCTTGTATTTTTTCATCTTCTTTTTTCTTCTTTCTTCATCTTCTTTTTTCTTCTTCAATTTTTTTTTTTTTTGTCTTTTTTCATCATCTTCTTTTGGGGTCTCGCGAGCGCGATTTTACGCCCTTTTTTTTTTTTTTTGTGGTTGATATTCACCCCCTTGGGGATGTTCTATTTTTTTTAGTATGGAGATTATCCTTGTCTCTTGCGATGTGATGTGAACCCCCTTGGGGATGTTCTATTTTTTGAGTAGGGAGATTATCCTCGTTCCTTGAGATGGGATGTGCACCCCCTTGGGGATGTTCTATTTTTTGAGTAGGGAGATTATACTCGCCTCTTGCGATGTGATGTGAACCCACTTGGGGTTGAAAGGTAAGGGTGATGCCCAACCTTAGGATGGGATAACTGCCCCACTGTAGGATGAGGCGCTCGAGACCTATGGTCTGAGGTGGATGCGCACGGTTGTGCCATTGGTTCGCGCGTGCGCGTCAGACCCTTTTTTCTGTTTTTTGAAGTAGGGACGTGAAACACTTGATGGGATGTGAAACCCCTTGGGGTTGAAAGGTAAATGGGTGTACCACCCTTGAGGTGAGATACCCAACTTTAGGATGGGATAGCCCCCCATTTAGGATGAGGCGATCACGAACCACTGGGGTGAGATGCCAACCTTGGCGATATATGGTGCCACTGATTCAGTGGCAGCACGAGTTGAATCTTCCGTGATCATACGCTGAAGGTCTTCTTCGGTTATCTGAACCGTTCGAGAAGTAAGTAGAAATTGATCATGTTGAGGACCCAGTGGGGCCTCACGAGGAGGAGCGTTGGCTCCTGCTATGACGATGTATGGTGCCACTGCTTCAGTGGTAGCACAAGTTGAAGCTTCCGCGATTATACGCTGAAGGTCCTTATCGGTTATCTGAACCGTTAAAGGAGCAAGTAGAAGTTAATCTTGTTGAAGGTTTGGCGATCATATGCTGAAGGTCCTCTTCGGTTATCTGAACGTTCGAAGGGGGCGGAAGTAGACCCCCAGAGAGTCGATGACCCATGGCGGATGAAATGTTTTGGGGGCACTGTGAACCCCCAGGGAGTCGATGACCCTTGGCGAACGAAATATTTTGGGGGCAGATGTAAGCCCCCAGGTAGTCGATAACCCTTGGCGAGCGAAATATTTTGGGGGCAGATGTAAGCCCCCAGGGAGTCGATAACCCTTGGCGAGCGAAATGTTTTGGGGGCACTGTATACCCCCAGGGAGTCGATAACCCTTGGCGAGCGAAATATTTTGGGGGCAGATGTAAGCCCCCAGGGAGTCGATGGCGGTGGTGCCATAGGTGGCTCCACATGTGGAGCAGGTGCTGGTATCGCGTTGGGAGCATTTGCTCCCATTGTGGCGATATATTGGGTCACGGCCTATGTGGCAGCGCGAGTTGAAGCTTCTGCTATCATGCGTTGAAGCGCATCCTCGGTTATTTGAACCATTCGAGGAGCAGAGAATGGTGGATCGGCGAGTGGTGGGTCCCGAGGGGGGGTCACCTGAACCTCGCGAGGCGGATCCATGGGATGTGGAGGAGGTGGCAAGCCAGAGCCTCCACAAGGTGGGAGGTCGTTAGCTGTGTCATTTTCTCTCCGAGCAGACGCCTCAGGAGGATCTTGTCGGCTACGTGATCTGGTTTGCATCGTTCCCACAGACGGCGCCAAAATGATGATGCTAAAATATAGCTCACCAAGGGTGGTGTAGAAAACGAACTGGGAGAGCAAAGCAGATCAGTAGCTTGACAACTTGATGATCCTGAGGTACCTGCGATCATAGAACACATAAGCTAAGCCGGGGGTTGATCCGGCGGAAACCCCTCCGACGCTCAAGTCAGACGTGTTGATCATAGAAATAGTCCAGAGAATACAGTTAATAGTATTGCTCAGTTAATAGGACGTACCTTAATAAAATGAGTAAAACCTTTATTTATATGTCGTTTATTGGGTTGAGTTTGCTTTGTTGGGCCCAAGCCTTACTTGATGGTGTTTGGGCCTCGGTGATATTAGTCTTCGATATCGGACTCGTAGCCCAGTAGGTAAAGAAATTGTAGGCCCATTGGGTTGGCCCAATTAGGCATATCAATGTTCTATATATTGCTAATACATTTCTTTTCAATGTGTCCCATTTTATTGTCTCCAACAATGTGTTTATTATTTCCATAATTTTAATCAAACTGAAAATAAATAATTGTAGTCTTTCATTTTATGTATTTAATGAAACAGAATATAAAACGGTCACACATTTGTAAATACATATAGTATTATATTTGTGGGGGGAGTGTGTGAAGATATGTATAAAATATACACGCACACACATGTGTACGTACGTGTACGTGTATATTATTGTGTCCGCACACACACACACACAAAAGAAAAAAAAAAAAACAGATTAATTGATAGAAGTTCAAAAATGGTGGTGCCACTGCCTTGTCTGAACACAGCAATTGCATTGTGGATGTTGGGGCCTGTTTGCCTAATCCTGGAACAACAATTTCATTTCTGCAGCCTATACACGCAATATTAATATGAATTAATTAATGGCCAAAATTCCTCCCTAATTATCAAATTGACAACTGGATGATCAATAATTAATTCAATTCCAAAATCACCTCTTTTTTTTTTTCTTTTTTTTTTTTAATGAAAACACAAAAAAGTAGAATTAATTAAGTAAATTCAAAGTATATATACTGTATAGGCGTAGCAGAATAAATTAAAACTGGTGTCCCTTTTCATGTCTTCTAGCAAGGGAAAAGTTGGATAATATATATATATATATATATATAAATAACAATTAATTAACATCCATATATTCGAAAATGCATCATTCATTTTCAAGGATGGTCCACGCCAGTCGGGTTGAACAAACATGGATGATAATAATACTAAATCAATTACAAAGACATCTAATGACTTGTTTGGTTCCATTTTTATTTATTTATTTAATTATTTAATTTATCATCCATAAAACAAAAACAACAAAGGATGCCATTATTTAAAAAGAAATAAATATTATTATACATGTCAAACTAAATTAAACAACAAAAATATAAGGCATTTTTCGTGCTAAAATATGTGTCGTTTTAATTTACTGCACACGCATTGAATAATTTCAAAATATAACAAAAATATAAAATATAAAAATACAAATAAAAGAGAACAGAAAATCAATAAACTAAAATTTAAATAGGTACTCAGAGCACACATACCCAAAAAGAAAAAAGAAAAAAAAATATAAAAAGAAACTAGGGAACAGAGATAATTAGTTAAATGGTTAAATCTTTATTCAGTTTGACCGGAGCAGTTCACAGTTGTGATTCGCTTAATATAAAGTCCCATTCATTTTTTTATTGCTTTCAAGCATCTAATTTTTTTTTATTAATCTGATTCTTTTCTCTCTCATCCACTCGTTAACTGTTTGCCATTGGTACAAAACCAACAACTAAGGAACAAGCCCAGGATGTATGAATCTCCCTCTCTCTCTCTCTCTCTCTCTCTTCTTTATAGAGTGCTCTTTTCAACTGCCAAAGCTCGAGTCTTTAAAAGAACTTGTGATCATTGCTAATTTTAGGTGCTTTTCTTTTTTTCCTTTTGATTCAAGTTCTCAGCTTTCTTGGGTTGTTGTCAGTTCATGGGTTTCGCCTACTTGTTTTTTTTTTATTCTGTAATTTTGGATCTGTTGTGGGTTTTTCGTCTTGGTTGTGAGTTTGTGATCAAGATCTGATTTTTATGGGAAATTTGAATCATTAATTATGTTTTTTTTTTTGTTAAAATGTAAAAAGAATTGCATGCCATTATAAAAACTGCTGCATTTTGTCAGCAGCTGACTTGATTCAGTGCCCACTTTACCCCTTTTTCTTGGTGGTCCTTGATTCTCTGTTAATTTTTTGTTTTCTAGGTTCTCTTTACAGGTTTTCTGGAAGTAGGTTTTGATTTTTTATTTTTTTTTATAGTTTTGTTAAAGCCCTCTTTTTTGGGTTTCTGTTGGTAATTATATATATAAAAAATATATATATATATATATATGATTGACTAATATTCTGTAATTATGCCATCAGCCCCCCATCTCTTTCACTCTGCTATTCTTTTTTGCCATCTCTCTTTTGATAAAGTCCTGTGTAGTTTTGCATTGGAGCTTTTGAGTATTTGGGCTTTAGTGATTTGGTATTTTTGTTTTGAGATTTAGGCTCTTGTTTGCTTCTTGATTCTGAATCTCTGCTGATTTTCTATTGTTTCGTTTAGATCTTACCGGTGAGTTTGACAAATTCGGTACACTACTTGTTCTTTCTGATGATTATAAACATGATTGCTATACTTGTTAAACACCGTTAAACTTCTGTAGTTTTCGTTCGAGATACATATCGTTAACTTTTCGATTATTCTAATCAGCATGTGTTTGTTTTGATAGAGTTGGGAGATACAATCCTCCGAAGTTGATCATGGCCAGTAGTTGTTGGATCTAAGAGTTGAGCTGAGTGTGTATTGCTTCAGCCATGTCATCGAAAACTGCCTTGAGAGCTCCCTTACCTTCTCATCCCTCAAAGCCTAACAAACCGAAACCGGTCAATCCCGAACAACCGGCAGAAGATATCGAGTCAAACCAATCTCCGACTAAAGTCAACAATTCGTCGAGTGCGTCAGATTCCACCAGATCCGAGCAAGTCTCCACAACAACTGTAGATCTCGATTTACATGAGCTTCGAAGCTCACTTGAAACTTCGATCGATCAAGAAAAGACGAGTGATGTAGCCAGTGCGAAAACCAGTGGATGCGCTAAAGTAAGCGGCCATGGAAATTTCGTGGAGAGCGGAAAGAGCAGCATGTGCAGAGCGAGCACGGGGAGTGATGTCAGCGACGAGAGCACGTGCAGCAGCTTTAGCAGCACTATCAACAAACCCCATAAAGCGAACGATACTCGATGGGAAGCCATTCAAGTTATCCGAGCGAGAGACGGTGCTTTGGGACTTAGCCATTTTAGGCTGCTCAAAAGATTGGGGTGTGGGGATATTGGGAGTGTTTATTTGGCCGAATTGAGCGGAACAAAGTGTTATTTCGCGATGAAAGTTATGGATAAGGGTTCTCTTGCGAGCCGTAAGAAGCTTCTTCGTGCTCAGACGGAGAGAGAGATACTGCAGTCTTTGGACCATCCTTTTCTTCCGACTCTCTACTCGCATTTTGAGACGGATAAGTTTTCGTGTTTGGTAATGGAATTTTGTCCTGGAGGAGATCTGCACACTCTTAGACAAAGGCAGGCTGGGAAATACTTCTCCGAACATGCGGTGAAGTAAGATATCTTCTTAACCATATTTGAACATCGCATTTTTCGTTCCCGTTTTGAGCATCAAACGAATTCTTGATATTTAGTGTATTGTAGTCATTTGTTCAATGTCTCAGCCATTGATTTAGTCTGTCTAGTTTAAAAAAGCAGTCTTTTTATTACAATTCATCTAAGAATTTCCAACACAAGGTTGTTATTAAAACTCGTTGGAGTAAAATTAAGGTCATCCATACATAAAAGAGCAGTCGTTGTAACTTTCTTGATTCAACACATTTAACTCTTAACTTTCCTTGTGGGCAGATTCTATGTGGCAGAGGTACTGCTCTCCATGGAGTACCTACACATGCTCGGAATTGTGTACCGCGATCTCAAGCCAGAAAACGTTCTAGTCAGAGAAGACGGTCACATAATGCTCTCCGATTTCGATCTCTCGCTTCGCTGTGCAGTCAGCCCAACTCTTGTCAAGACAGCATCTTTCGACAGCTCGGACCCACACCGTAAAAACTCTGCCTACTGCGTGCAGCCGTCGTGCATCGAACCAACCTCCTGCATTCAGCCTGCTTGTGTGGTCCCCACAACATGCTTCACTCCCCGTTTCTTTTCCAGCAAATCCAAAAAGGACAAAAAACAGAAAAACGAAATCTGCAACCAAGTTAGCCCTTTACCCGAGCTAATGGCTGAGCCAAGCAATGCTCGATCAATGTCTTTCGTTGGGACCCATGAATATTTAGCACCGGAGATTATCAAAGGGGAAGGGCATGGGAGTGCGGTGGATTGGTGGACTTTTGGGATTTTTTTATACGAGCTTTTGTTCGGTAAAACTCCGTTTAAGGGGTCCGGTAATAGAGCTACTTTGTTTAATGTTGTGGGCCAGCCTCTTCGATTTCCGGAATCGCCCGTGGTGAGTTTTGCTGCGAGGGATTTGATCAGGGGCTTACTCGTGAAAGAGCCTCAGCATAGGTTGGCTTACAAAAGAGGTGCAACTGAGATAAAGCAGCACCCGTTTTTCGAAGGTGTGAATTGGGCTTTGATTCGGTGCGCCACCCCGCCTGAGATTCCGAAGGCGGTCGACTACGAGAGGATACCCCCGCCAGCAACGGCACCGCCACCACCACCGGTGGCGAACGATAAAGCTGCCGTTGCAGTTGCGGTTGGTGTCAAGGATCAGAAAAGCGATAAGTATCTCGAGTTCGATTTCTTTTAGTTAAAATACTGTTTAGGGTTCAAGATTGCGTTTTTAAGCCACGAGGGTTTTTGTTCTTGGATGTGTGTTGGAAATGGTGAAATTTTACGACAAACCTTCGACTGTGTGAAAATGGTTTTTTTAATTTTTTTTTTTTTTCCTTCTCTTTGACCATTGTGTGGATCAGAATGGGGATAAGAGGATGTTGATTGGGAGAGGATGAAATGGAAACTGCATTATTGTAGAATTATTTTGTGGATGATTTCTTGGAAAAGAGTTTGTTGAATATTAATGCATGGTAGGACCAAGGTTGTGGATGGATGTGCTATGTCTGAACATGCATGCATTTGTGTGTATTTGCTGACGTTTCAACCAATCAATCAACCAGACAAGAAAATGATAGCTGTGACTTCTTGATCCATGATCATCTTCTTCTTTTTTTCTTTTTCTTGTTCTTGTCTGTAAACAGATATATATATGTAATAACTGAGATTTGTCACTGTAAAGATTTGTTTTTTATGCCAATCAGAAAGTAAATAGTGGTATGCCGTATGCGTAGATGACAGAACAAATGGGGTTTGCCCATGGCTGAAAACAAATCCAAAAAATATGAAAACACACACACACACACACATATGTATATATATGTGTATATTCAAGCAAAAATAGTTTGGATCAAATAATTGGAAGTTCTCTATCCTATACATATATATATATTCAATCTAGCTATAATGCACAACGGTACATTAGAAACAACATAAATTATTGAATCAGGGAAAAAAAGAAAAAAGAAAAAAAAATCACCAAAAGGGCAAAACAGTATAAAGAATGCGGTGAGCGTGGATCGAACACGCGACCTTCAGATCTTCAGTCTGACGCTCTCCCAACTGAGCTATCCCCGCTTGGTGAGCATCATCTTTTATTAAAAGATTATATCTTAAAACAGCCACAGGCAAACAAGTCTTTTTGCTGTTGGTCTTGGACCTCTTGGTCCTGGCCAAATTTAGGAGGACGATCAGTTGCCCTTGGTGAGGGAGATGGAGAAGGAGATTCCGGGGGTAGTTCAGACATTTCCTTTCCCTCACATATAATCTTAACCTCGCAAATCTCTGGTGCATTATGCAGTATTTGATCAGCCAGTACTCCACTATTGCCCTTCCTAGACCTCATCTTCCTGATTATTACATTTTCTTTAAATTAATTATTAAGTAATAAAAAAAAATGATATATATTTATGTACATAAAAGTAAAAAGAAAAAGTGATTAAATATGAAATATTACCTTAGATTAGACTTTGTTGAGCCCAGCACTAGCTTTTTAATGTTGAGTATGGGAATAAGGTCCAGTATTGCTTTTGCCTCCATATCACTTTCTATTAGTATGGTCTCCACTTTTACCTAATTCATTTTATTACAATATATAATAACCTTTTTTTTTTTTATTTTCTCATGAAATATATATGTATATATAATGGCGAGGAAATTAATGTGAGTAATAATTAAATAAATAAATATACCTGGGTAGGAGAACAGAGGTTAATGAATTTTTGGAGGAAATCTCTAGTCTTGGCCCTTTCTTTAGACATATATTTCTCCTTCTGCTCACTGTTTACTTGGCTTATTGGAAGCTTTCCCACTGCATTAATCACAAAGGAATAAACTTTTAACAAAAGTACGTAATTACATTTTTTATATAATTATAGAATTAATATATATAGAGGAAACCGAAATTTCTTGTGGCATTAATAAATTAAAACTTTATTGTATAACAATATTAATGTCACAAGAAATTTAAAATCCATCCTTTATACTTAGAATGTGGTTACGTATATAAAATTACATATATATATATATATATATATATATATATATATATATATATATATATATATATATATATATATATATATATATATATATATATATATACTGTCTGAACCCAACCTACACAGCATTATCCACAATGAAAAGAAACTACTTTCCTTAATAGAGATGATTGAGGCTACTTCCTGTAATTATTTTTTATTTTTTTTATTATTATTGCCATTGAAGTCAACACATTTTTTTCTCTTTTACTTTCTTGTTTTCTCTTTTATTTTATTTTATTTTATTTTATTTTCATATTTTTAAAATTAGCTTTTCTGTTCTTTCCATTAATCATGATTATTCTTGCTAATTAATTGGCATCTTATCTATGTCCACTATTAATCTTGAATTCTTGTTTTACAACTAAACATGGTGGATGTGTGTCTCATGTGGTCATATATATATGTATAGAGAGAGAGAGAGAGAGAGAGAGAGAGAGAGAGAGAAGAGAGAGAGAGAGAGAGAGAGAGAGAGAGAGAGAGAGGAAATGAATACATACATGGAGTGGGTATGTACTTGGTCTCAGGGAAGACATGAATGAGAAAAAGAAGCGTAGAAGAAGGAACGACAACATTGTCCAGCACCCATATCAAGGCCCCCATGCTGCTCGTCTCCTCGCTCTGCCTCCCCACCGCCACGTACACCACGTCATCTCCTCCGCCTCCGCCGAACGAGTAAACGCTCCCCTCCACTTCTTCTCTTATTATTTCCATCGCCGCCGCCCCCTTCATTATTCCACCACCACCATTAATGATCTTCACATGATCAAACTCTTCAATCTCGCTGATCCCACCACCCTTGTATTCCTCCAATTCATAATCATCTTGATGCTGACCTGTCAACCTGGTTTTGTCATCCCACCCTACTCCTCCGTTGTTTGACGTCATTTTCCGGCGAAAAGAAAAGTGGTGGCGGGTTGACCTTTTGCCTTATGAGGATTCTTTTTTTTTTTTGCCTTGCCTAAATGAGACAAGAACGAGATTTTATACACAAACACCTTTATATATGTTTTAATTTATTTAATTACCCTAACTAATCATGATTAATGGGAAAAGTGTGTTGTGATTTTCGCCCACCTTTGTCTTTTATTTACCCAACTAATACTAATACTAATACTAATACGTCAATCAGAAATAAAGACACGCGTTATCAATTTTAACCTTAGCTTTGTATTTAAATAAATCAAATTAATTAATGTTTTACCCCTCCCTAATTGCATGTTTTAAGTCTAACCATATAATTAATTACACGAAGAAGACCCAGTTGTAGAGTACATAACTGTCATTTGAGACCGATGTAGTAGTATTATTTTTATAATTATTAATTAGTCCGTGATTAGACCAACAAATGGAATATGCGAATATGTACGAGTATCTCGGGATGCAATGAAGTAGTCTGTGGTCAATGAATATTGCACTTCCAATTATTAATTCTATTTATTTAATTAATTAAATTATTTTGCAACGTTGGTCCATAAATGCAACCCAGGCGGACTTAGAAGGTGTTTGGCTAAACTTATAAAATGTTAAAATGAGCTTATACAATATTTTAGAGCTTATAAGCCCTTCTAAAGTGTTTGGTAATTTTCTTTAAAAAGATCTTAATTTCTTTTAAAATAAACTGTTGGAGAGTAAATAACATCTCTTTAAAAAATTGCATGTACCCCACATTTTTATTTATGATCTTATAATAACTAAAAATAGGAAATAAGTTCATTATCCAAACACTCTAAAAATTAATCCAAAAAATAAAATCTAACAGCTTATCAGCTCTTAAAACATCTTATTAGACGTAAAAGTTTATCAACTGTTTAAAATAAGCTTACTCAAACACCCTCTTATTATCCGGTCCCTTCAATTAGTAGTACAAAACTACAAATTATGTTTTTGCTAATTTATTATCCCAACGTTGACTTTGGGCGTAGAGTTTTTGACTTTTGTACATGATGAATTTAATGGCTAGGCCCAAATTGTGATAGGCCGGCTATCTTAATTTGACTAAATGGGCTCTGGTTATCTTTTAATTGTCTTAAATTTCTAGCTAACCAAAAAAGTCAAACTGCAGCTGTAACATGTAATAGGCCACGTGTAATAATATACCCTTGGGCATGTAACATGCAACCGCTTGTTCAAGTTTACTATAATGCATTCATGTGGAAGCGGTTTAATTAATTAAACTTAATTTGTTTCACTAGAAAATCAAGATTGGACGTGATGGGATCAGTTCGGCACTGGATCGCTTCCCCATAATATTAGATCAAGAACCGAACGGGTCGCAAGAAGCAGAATGGGCCACGAAATCGCCGAGTGGGTCGCAAGAGTCGAAATGAGCTAAAACACTCGCCATATGAGCTGTAATACATTAAGTGAACTAAGAGCTCGCTCTATACACGCAATGCACATGAAAAAGGAAAGAGGAGGTGCAGTAGGTGGTGAACACATCCTATAAGCGTTGCAAAACGTGATCCAAAGATAACTTCCATAAATAAATAAGAAAAACATATAAATTAGAATAAATGATTGAACGATAGGTGTAAATCTCGTACACTTATAAAGTGAAAGAACCATAAATAACCCTCTATATAAATGTATCAAACACTAATCAACAACACACTTGATACTTTCTCTTAAATTATCTCTCTCTGGTGATTATTTAGGAATTAAATTAAATAATTTTAAGACATATACATATACATCAACCTAAATATCAAGTCATTGAATTTACTAACTTAGTGCCCGAATTGATTTTTCCTACAGTCTACAGTCGTGCACAAATATCTTTCTTCCTTTTTGTTGTCAATTTGTCATCAGAGGCTGTCCCTTTATTTCTTTATTTCTCTATTATGTGGTACCCTTTTTTCTTTTCCTTTTCCACTTTTACCCCTTGTTGGAAGTGACATAACAATTGACACAAATTCTCAAAATTATTTTGTAGTTAGCAAACGCAGCTATATATATATAAAGCCTAGTACTCTTGAATCTTGATACTGGTGCGTGGTTAGTTTTCTTATTAACTACATCATTTATTTTTTTATTAACAGCAGCAGTTGTGCAATGGCTGAAATCTGGTAAAATATAAATTTTAATTTATTGTTGCTGCAGTGACACCTCATTCTCCATAGCCAATTTCTTTGCATAAGAAACCAACGACCAGTACATTTTGTCTGCATTCAATTTAATCAACTACTCTATTAATTTCTCTCTCTCTCTCTCTCTCTCTCTCTTTTTTTTTCGTTCATCTAATAATAAAGGTGGGATCTTTACTCATCTTTCTCTCTCTTTGCTGCCTCTCTCTCTCTCTCTCCTAAAAACAGAGGAGTGAGAAACTGATCTGCTAGAATATGCAAGTGGAATTTAATTTATTTGTTCATCATTTGGCATTTTGTTGAGAAGAAAAAGAAATGGCTGTGGTGGTTCCTCAAGAATCCATCACTCAGTTCGAAGCTTTAGTGAAACAAGGTCAGTTGACTTTGACAGTTGACCCTGATCTCTTTCTTCTACTGTTTCCAATTTTTTATTTATATTTTTTCTATTCTTGATCAATTTTTCTTGCAAAATTGTGATGTGCAGTTGATGAATCACTTAAAACAACATTCCAGGTTTGTACTCTAAAAAATCCCCTGCCTTTTATGCCTGATCTGCTTGTCTTACTCTACTCATAAATTTGCAAGAATTTCATTTTGTAATAAAGAAACTGCAAAAAACAAAAAATAAATTAATAAAATTAAATAAAATGCATACTTGTTGTAATGAAACCAATGTTTGGATTTAGGGGTGTAAATCGGACCGATCGGAACGGAATTAGCTCTTTCGAAAAAATTCTGATTTTTTTCGGAAGTTAGAAACTAGTTCAATTCTGTTTCAGAAAAATCGGAACCTCCGAATTTCGAAAATTGGAACGAATAAAACTTGCTCCAAAATCAGAAAATTTCGAATCGGAATCGACGGAATTTAGAA
Organism: Erythranthe guttata; assembly: GCF_056151865.1. NCBI lineage: Eukaryota > Viridiplantae > Streptophyta > Magnoliopsida > Lamiales > Phrymaceae > Erythranthe > Erythranthe guttata. The sequence continues at coordinate 16,967,648 of NC_142545.1, read as the reverse complement.
TTTTCCAATTTTTGCTCACCTTCAGTATTTATCTGTTAATTAGCTTCAGTTCATATTGTGGTATTTCTGAATTTGTGAAATCTGGAGCAAAGAATTGATGAGAAATCGATAAACAATTGCAATAATTACTAATTAGTTCCTTTTTCACTATGCACAGACTGTGCATCAAGGATATCCTCACGAAACTTTGACGCGATTTTTGAAGGCGCGAGAAGGAAATGTTGCAAAGGCCTACAAGATGGTTAGACGAAAAAAAACACCTCTTAAATAACCACAGTGTATCATGTGAAACGAAATGTTTCTTGAATTATTGAATTCCGATACTTTGGTATTGCAGTTAGTTGATTGTTTGGAGTGGAGAGTGCAAAATGACATTGACGATATGTTAACCGTAAGTCGATCGAAACCATCATTTCGTTCGTCATAAGTTCATTTTCTTGGAGCCTCGATTAAGTTTATTTCGAGATATGATTAAATGCATCTGCTATCTTTTATTACAGAAACCAATTATTCCTGTAGAGCTTTACCGAGCAATACGCGATTCGCAGCTTATAGGATTATCAGGTTACTCAAACGAGGTGCGCATTCGATGAAGCAAGAAAATAAGTTCAATTATATATAAGAAAGACGCATTTAATGTTTTTCTTCAATACGAAATTCCATGCTCTAATTAATAATAGTGCTGCTTCTCCGATAGGGCCTCCCTGTATTTGCTGTTGGAGTCGGCCTCAGCACATTCGATCGAGCATCTGTAAAATAAAATCTCATTAATTTTATATAATTATATGATTAATAATGTTACAATTCTTTCGCGTTTAACTACTTTATCTTTGTTTTCCAGGTTCATTATTATGTACAATCCCACATTCAGATCAACGAATATCGGGATCGTATCATTTTAGTAAGCATACTCATTCTTCTATTCTCCCTACTTTTGTTCACACGTCTAATTAACATACGAAATGTATTTATTTTAGCCAGCTGCAACGAAAAAATACGGGAGGCATATTTGCAAATGTATAAAAATTCTAGATATGACGGGACTGAAGCTCTCGGCATTAAACCAGATAAAGGTGCACCTGTAATAAAAAGAATCCTAGTTCACTTTCCACAAGAATTATTCGTTTGTTCATTATTGTTAAAACGACAGTTTTTTTTTTTCTTCTAATGCAGCTAATGACTATTATTTCGTCTATTGACGATCTGAACTATCCGGAGAAAACAGTAACTTATTACATAGTGAACGCCCCGTATATCTTCTCCGCTTGTTGGAAGGTCTAATTTGCCCCTACAGTTTTCGACATTGTTTATTAACTGTCTACTTCTCTGTTTTGCGAAGCTGCCGAATTTTTCACTGCTTCTATTACCAGGTTGTTAAGCCACTTCTTCAGGAAAGGACAAGAAAGAAAATTAACGTACTGTCCGGTTGTGGACAAGACGATCTTTTGAAGGTTACAAACTTTCGACTCTTTTTTTTTTTTTTTTTAATAATTAATAATATGATAGTTTTCTTGATTGTGTTTTGGTGCAGATAATGGACTATTCCTCCCTGCCCCATTTCTGCCGAAAGAGATCCTCCGCCTCTTCGAAACGTTCAGACAATAATGCTGACGACAATTGCTTCTCATTGGACCATCCTTTTCACAAACAACTTTACGATTACATAAAGCAGCAATCCTCTGTTCGTGGGCGCACCGCACCGCTGAAACAAGGGTCTGTGCATGTTACTTTACCTGAAGATGCTGATGAAGGAGATATTGCCAAGATTTTGGAATCCGAATTAGAGAAATTCGAGGGCCTAGAGAAATATCCAGATTCATTCAGGGACCTCAAAATCAACGATGACGAGTGACGGACAACGAAAAAAATCGCTTGCTCTCGTAGTTTTAAGTATTCGATATTAATTGTGTTGACAGTATATCTAAACAGAAAATGATGATGCAATTTATGTATACTTATCTGGAGGAAATATATAATATACATTTTATTATTTCCTGTAAATTGACAGGCACTAGCTTAAACTGAGGTAAAAGCGACAAAGGAAAGAAATTCGATATCCCTGTGAAGGACGAAGAACGAAATTCGAATTCGAGCAGTTCTTACATAACATAATTATATGTTTTTTTTTTTTGGTAATAAATAGATTATATTGAATTTTTTTTAGGCTAATCCTATGATCTTTCATGGAAAAAGCAGGTAAAAAACGAGACCTTTTGCTCTTCTCCCTGGACACTCGTTGCGGATCTGATTTGGTAAGCAATTCGATCTATTCCGAAAATCATACGAAAGGTAGTTTGAGTTTGCGATTTCTTTTTTGTAAATACCTTCAAAATCATTAAAGAATCTATTTTGTTTTCCCAAAATAATATAAGTACATATACCCACCACTATCTTGCTTCATTTGTGTCCATTTTCCCGCCGTTTCTGGAGCTCGCTCTCGATTGCTCTTTTGGCAGCTTCTGCCATCTCTGCCCTCTTTAAAGCTTCCTTGATTTCCAATTCTACAGCCTCTTCGTCTTTCTTAACCGCCTCCAATTTCTCCAAAATGCCCTTTTCACTCGCGTTTATACTCTCCACTTGAGCCATGGCAGTTGCTACTTTCGAATCGGCTTGATTTTTGAACTCCTCAATCTTCTTATTCATTGCATCAAAATCCTCAACCGACAACCTGATCATCTTAACGGGCCCCGTTTCTTTCGACTCGGGATGGTTGCGGATTCGACCCTCTGTCAGTTTCTCTGCAGCATTGGCTGCTTCAGCCTCCAATAATGCAAGCTTCAGCTTTTCCTCAGCTTCTTCGGTCGCAATTCTCGCTGACTCAGCTTCTTGCTTTAATAACTCGGCTTTCGTCTTACAATCCTCAGCTTCGTTTCTAGCCATTTCGGCTTCGGCTAAAATCTTTTTGAGAGACAACTGCATAATAACCGAAGCAGATGCTGACATGGCTGCTTCGAGATCTGTCTTCCTCTTCTCTAAATCGGCCTGCATTTGCTCGACAGTCGATTCTGCTGCTAGTGCTCTCTTCTCCGTTTCCAACCGATCCCTCTTCACTTCCTCCAATTGGATCTTGATCGAGTCAACAGAATCTCGAAGGGAATCTTCTTCCGCCACAGCTTCTTGCAGTTCCCTCTTTGCAGCTTCGAGATCCGAAGCCATTTTCTTGATGGAGTACAAATGAGAGGACTGAATATCGTTCAGCTGCTCCTGCAAAACCCTAAACGCCTTGGTTGTTTCTAGAAGCTTCTCCTGTAGGGTTTCCGCAGGCTCGTACTCTTCTCTCAAACACTCGATTTCCTTGTCGACTTCTTCCTTAGCTGATTTACGGGCCCGCAAGAATTCGTCTTTTTCTGCAATAACCTTATCATGCTCTTCTCGATCTCGATCGGAAACGAGCTTCACTTGATCGAGCATTTCGTGCAATTTTTTCACTTCTTCGGACAGTTTACTCTGCCTCTCCTGGTTCATTTGAGCAGTGTGTTGGGCATCTTCAGCTGTCTGAAAAACGGACAATTTGTCGACTAAAGCTGCGTCGAAATCCTGTCTTAAATTCGCGAGCTCTTGTTTGGTGGCGATGAGTTCTCCGGTGGATGATTTGTAGAGCTCTCGCTCGTTTTCGAGATCGACTTTCCATGCATCTGTGCCCAATTGAGCTCTGATGGAATACTGTTCTTCGAGTTCTTTAGCTCGGATTTTGGCTGTTTGCGCGGTTTGAATCGATTTTTGCTTCGACTCGCTTAAAAGTTCGAGCTTGTTCGTGAGTTCTTGAAGTGTTCGGTTTGCCCTGCTAAGCTCGCGTAAGGCTTGAGCTTTTGCGGTTTCTGCGTGCCTTAGCTGATCTTTGTAGTAATCGAGTTCTTTGAGCATTATGTGGTGTTGCGTCTCCTTTTCCAACACCCTCTACGAAAAAAAACAACAAAAAGACGAAAAACGAAAGAAAAAAAACATCATTTGACAAAGTGAAAAAACAACATAGGAAGGGATTATTATTTTGTGGAGTTTAAGGATTGGATAACAAACTTCTTCAGCTTTGGACTTTTTCGTCGAGAGAGGGTTTGTTAACGACGTTGATTTGGGGGAGACGACTTCGCCGAATAAAGTGACGGCGGCTTTGACCGACTGGAAAGGCGACCTTGTGTCGATTTCTCCGACGTCTCTCGGAGAAAGTGTAGTTGCCGCCGCCATCGGAGAGCCTGGTCCGTTTTGTCGTGATTTTACGGCGAAATCGAACATTTTCGCAGCACCACGTTTTTTATTAGGAGCTGGAGAATTGCTACAATTAAAATGGTTAGTTTTCATTAACAAAAGTATGTCAGAAAACAAATCACTTTTTTTTCCTTTCTTCTGCATAATGTATCTAAATTCTAATACATTAACATCGGTTTTTTTTTTTTTGAAATAATATTTTTTGTTGGTGTAAAAGAAATCTCGCGACAGATAATAATTAATAATTGCAATTAAGAAAATAAAAATCAGGCGTACCTCAAAACTCTCCGAGGAAGAACACATGCATAGGAAAATTGAACGACGAACAATACCCTTTGAATTTAAATTATTTTTCCCTGCAACAAAAAATAAAGCAACCAGCCTACAAATTTTTTTATTTAATTTTGTTTTTTTCTTCCTTTTTCCTCTGCAATTATTTGTGATGAGAAGAAGAGCAGAGAATCAAAGGAAGAAAAAAATGCGAGTAAGAACAATGGGTTGGAAAAACAACCATTCGATATGTTTTGAGCATTTCCTTTTTTTTATTACACCCCATTTTTATCCTGTGGAAATCCGACCATTGCGCCTCCATTTCAGTTGCCATTCCCTAATTGCTCCTTAGTCCTTCCTTTTTTTACTTGCTCTTTATTATGTCTTGTTATTATTAAGGGTAAATTACGGTTAACCTCCTAAGGTAGGAGATCAAATTACGAAAAAACCCTTCATGTTTGGGTAATTACAATCACCCACCGACTACGTATTGCGAAAAAAACTCCTCATTTACTAGGTAAATTTGACAGTGTAGGGATGAGCATATAAGAAAATACATAGTTAATGGGTCGTTGTACTTACCAAAATAGAAAGAATTTTTATGCAATTTGACATCACCTCAAGAAGGTGGCCCTAATTTGCCCTATTATTAATGGTGATTGCTGCTAGAATAAAATAAAGATTATCTTACCTATATACATTTAATCAACATTATACTAATATAAAATAATATGAACATTATAGATATATTTTTGGAAAAAATAATTCCTTTTCCGAGGAGTTTTTTACAAAATTAAATCCACTCAAAAATCAAATTTCAATAATTTTGGGTATGCTTTAGATTCTGATCCCGAAAAATAAATTTAAAAAAAAAAATCAGAAAAGTTCACACCAGATCCAAATATTCAGAAATCAGAATGAAAAACATTATTCCAAAATCGAAAAAAACTCGAATAGAAATTGGGCGAAATTCACAAGTTCCGTTCCAAGTTCCACTCCTAATTGCTATCTTCAGAGTTCAGTGTTCAACACATATGTATTGCAACAACAACATTATTCATATAATCATTATTATTACAGTAAAATTACTACAGGATTACCGCCCTGCCCTCCAAAGCTTCAGTTATAAACGGGACGTTAATTGCTGTCTTCACTACAGATGGCTGTCTCTATTCATAGCGAAGAACGAACCACCGGCCTGCATTATATATATATATATATATATATATATTTTTTCATATTTACAATTTCTTGTTGAAAATAAAGATTCTTAAAAAAAATGATAGGGCTAATCATGAAAATTACCGATTATTAACGAGCTCTAGAACAAGAGCCGACGCACCTCCACCACCATTGCAGATTCCGGCCACCCCAAACTTCCCGTTTCTCTGCCTCAGTACCTAATTATCACTTAAATTGATTATCGTAGAAAAATAATTGCAATACTAAAATCAACTTATTTTAAATTCAGCAAAACTAACCCCTAACAACGTGACCAATATACGTGCTCCACTACACCCTAGTGGATGTCCCAATGACACAGCACCCCCATGAACATTTAATCTTTCCTGTAATAACAATAATTTTTTGAGTTATTAAAATATATATATATATATATATATATATATTGAATGAAGCAGAAAAAAAGACTAACAGGGTCAATGTTGAGCAGCCTCTGATTAGCAAGAGCCACAACCTGCAAAGACGATGTTAGAATAGTTGCTCGATTATGCAACGAACATATTATAATTTATAAGAAACAATCTGAAGTGTGTGTATATATATATATATATATATATATATATATATATATATATATATATATATATATATATATATATATATTCTTACAGAGAAGGCTTCGTTTATTTCATAAAAATCGATATCGGAAGCTTTCAGGCCAGAATTTGAGATTGCTTTCGGTATGGCAAGTGCTGGAGCAGTTGTGAACAATTCAGGTGCCTGCCCCAAACAATATATTGATAGACGATTAATTAAATCCAAGTTTAATTAACATTAATTAAGTAATTAATTAAATAAATAAATAATCGCCAAAATACCTGTGCTGCATCGGCATAGCCTCTGATTCTGGCAATTACATTCAATCCATGTTTAATGGCTACTGCTCCACTAACTAGGACCAAGGCCGCAGCCCCGTCACTGCACAACACACAGACTTAGATAATTCCTATTAAAATAAAAATAATAATTTAAAAAAAAATCGATAACTTTGACGTAAAGAAACTAAACCTTATAGTAGAAGCATTGCCAGCTGTTACAGAACCTCCATTCTCCTTAAAACTTGGTCTTAGCTTTCTTAACTTGGATGCGTCGAACTAGCAACAAACAATTAACATTTCGAAAAGTGGACAAAATAAGCATATAACCCTAAGAAAATCCGGAATTCTACTAAACGAGATACACATCGTAATAGAATGTCAACTTGAAAATAAAAGAAGAATTTACAAAAACAATGCGAGATGAAAAGTTTGTTCGTAAAAAAATTTATCGTTCACAAAAGTCTAACAGATTATTGCTTCGTCGTCTTATTTCATTCACCTTTGCTAAACTTTCATCTTTGTCAATGACGGTAGATGGTTTTCCCCTGCCACCGGTAATTTCAACCTGCAGTTATGAAATAAATAAATCCGTCATTTTTTTAAAAGTCCAACTAAGCTAATTGTTTCTAAGAAAAAAAATATCGAACGATTCTCACTGGAACTATCTCCCATTTGAATGCACCGCACGCTTCTGCAGCACGACCTCTTTCGAAACTTTGAATAGCGTAAGAATCCTATAACGTTGAATACTAATTTTTTTATAAAAATAATAAAATGAATAATAAAAGATAAATCGGCATCGATTATACACTACCTGTTGTTCTCTACTTATGTTATATTGATCAGCACACATTTCTGCGCAAACGCCCATTCCGAAATCATTGTACACATCCCAAAGGCCATCTTTAAGCATTCCATCAACAATTGTATCGTGCCCTAGACGAGACCCTGTCCTGTTAAACAATTTATGATTCGAATAATAAGACATGGCATTTTCTTACAAGCTGCTAACTAAGAGAATGAAGTATCAAGGGTATAACTGTAAAAATACCTTCCCGTATTGATATACTTGGGCGCATTCGACATACTTTCCATCCCACCGGAAACTACTACATCGTTGACACCCGATATTATCGTTTGTGCAGCAATCATTGTAGCTGCACTAACAGAAACAATGTCAGAACAAGTGATTTCTAAAAATCGAAAAATCGAAGCGGTAAATAGATGCCGAACTGACCTTTCATTCCCGAGGAACATACTTTATTAACGGTGGTGCAGATAACTGAATTAGGTATACCGGCGCCTAGTGCAGCTTGCCTTGCGGGGGCTTGGCCTAGATTTGCACTTAGAACGTTTCCGAAGAAGACTTCTTGTACTAGAGATGGATCGACACCTGCCCTTTTAAGAGCACCTTAAAAAACATATAGCACAATGTTACAAGGAAAAACAAAATTATATTTTTGCATTAAATATTGTGATCTAGTAATTTAAAAAGAGACGTTCGTACATGCGATGGCTATAGAACCAAGCTTTGTAGCGGGCAGAGACGAAAGAGAACCGAGGAAGCCGCCCATCGGTGTTCTTGCAACACCGACAATGCAAACATCTGAGGCAAACCTCATTTGCTTTAGTCATTGAAACTTATGAGATGTTCATTAATAGCACGGGGCAAAAGCAAAATAGTCGTAAGATTTAAGATCCAAATATAAGCAAATTTTTAGGGGCAGAACTTCAGAAATCAGAAACCGGTCTATATGAGTTCAGAAATCACAATACATATTTCTACTAATCACCTCGAGGATCATCTGCTACTGAAGCCATGAGATTACTCTGCAGGAAAATAAGCATAATCAAACAAAAGGGATCAAGAACCAAAGCAACAAAGTAAACCCCACTGCACCAAGAATTATGCAGAAACCAAAATCACAACCACCACCCCAAAATTTGAACAAATTTTTATTGAAGAAATTGATGAATATAGTAGTGAGTGATGAAATCAAGAAATCTTTAAGATTAATCATTAATCAATACTGATCACATCCGGACCGACGGCAGACCATCGGAAAGAAAACTCATTTTATATTGCCCGACCACGTGATTTATTAAAAAAAAACATACATACATACATACATACATCGAGGAAAAGGAAGAAATTTGGCGAAGAAAATCGGAGTTAGGAAACTGTGGATTACCTCAGTATCCAAAGAAAGGCTTCCGGTAATTTGATTTCTGTGTTTTCCTTCTTTTGCTTGAATTTTGTCTTACGTGTTTGCATTTCATTTTCAAGTTTATTTCCTTTTTATCTAAAAGCGCAATAGGGCTAACCGCGTTTTTTGCTTAATAGGGAGACGGTCCGCTTGGTCCCGCACGTTTTTACTGCACAGTCAATAATCTCATTATTTATGTAATTTCTTGTACTAATTTATATTCTGTTGCAATTGGAGATTAATATGTTACTTTATTTATTGTTTTAAATACATAAATAAATAAAATAAAAAAATCATTTTGTGGAAAAGAAAATTCAAAATTAGTAATCTAACAAGATTATCTCAACATTAGTAATATCAGACATAAATATATTATCTCAACAAAAAGTCAGGTTGGTATTTAATCAAAGATTGTTCAAAAAAAAAAAACATGAGTTGATACATCAAAAGTAATTACCATATACAAGTTACATCCGAATTTTCAAAATAAAATGTGTCGGAAGGTAAGGTTAATTCGAACAGAGTCTGCTTTGACACGTTTAGGGACCGAGTGGAGCCAGTCCCGTTGGGTGTAGCCACTCATTACCAGAAGTGAGCCATGCTTTAATACAAAAGCTTGTTGATCACTATTTTTGAGCTTCTTTGATCTTTTAGCTGGTTGTTCACCGTCGTTTCCTCTAGCTGAGTTGGCTGTAGAAATTCAAGAAAACGCGCGTTGGCTCAAAATAAATAGAACCAATAACATCTTCTTGTTACATGTGAAACCCGCAAACGATAATAAGAAAAATTCTATATGATCATTTGAGCATAATGTAGAGTCTCATTGTAAATCATGTCCCGACAGTTTTCTATGCTGTTACATAACATGCAAGAAGATCCTAATGATCGTCTTCCAATTACAAGCTCGTTTGTTACGTACATTGTAAGTTAGACTAACCTATTTGCGGCTAGTCAAAACACACGGAACCAAATAAACCAAAGACTCGGGTTAAAAGAAGATATTTCGGTACCTTGAAGAGTACTTTTAGTTGGTTTCTTCTTCAAGAGAAAATCACGTTCGCAACCAAACGAAACCGAAGCAATTTGGGGAGTGGGTCCGTAGAGTTTCTCATCATCGGCGTGCCAACCGACATAGTCATTGCCTCCTTTGTACCTATTCAGTAACAAGCTGTTGAAACTGCTTCCGGGAACAGCTTTGTGGACCTATGAGTTATAGCACAATTAGAAGCACGAAGCGACGAATTTCATTTCACAGAATCGATAAAAACAGAAATCATATTCGATTATCGATTTGGTCAAGAGAGAGATCTAAATTCTAAAGCAAGCTCCTCACCAAATCCAAGATTTCTTTGAGGAGTGGGAATTCATCCCAGGAATAAGCATGAGGCTTATACCCACTGTATGCTAGTTGGGCCACTCCTTCACTTGCAACATAGCACGTGTCTCTTGGCTGTTCAGGCACAAGTAGAATTCTGAGCAATTAACGATGCAAGCCCTAATATGTAAGAGAAAATCAAGACGACATTTTTTTCAACAGAAAAAATAAAATTAACAGAGTCTAAATATGTATGATAAATTCCGAGCAAAATATGTACTTTCTTCCAATTATTGTGGCAGGGGAATAAAATATTTCACTCGTTGTCAGAAAACTTGCAGGAAAATCACGCGGTTCGTAATTTAGGGTTGGAGAGATAGGAGAGAGTGATTGAGGGGGGAAACGGACCTGGAGATGCGATCGGGCGAAAACGCGGATGGTGGGTCGGGTCCAAGGGATGTTTTTGTCCAGGTAATCGAAATAATTCCATGAATCTTCGTATGAAATGAATCGCGGCATGTGTAAAACCTGGCTCCCATTGCCTAAATCCACCACCGCCGCTCTTTTAGGTTTTTCCGCGGTTGCATTTTCCGGGTCTGGATATGAACTTGGTTCGGGACCAGTTGTCGGGTCATGTGCTGTCCTCAACTTCAATCGGTCGGCCGCCATTGATAGAGAGAGAAAGACGAAATGATGCAGTTGATGGAGGGAAGAGAGAGTTGTAGAATACGAATTGCCGCCAGAAGATTTTGGGGGGAGTGAAGTGGATTCGGCCTTTGGGTATTGAAGCTGGGCTGGGCCGGGCCGGGCCGGGCCGTAAGTAGGAGGGCCGAATTTTATTAAGAAGTTGGGTCAAATGGCATAAGGATGTATTCAAACGGAGTTGTAGAATATTACCATGTAAGTATGCATAATTGCGTACAATCTACGGTGTAAAATTACTGGGTAAACTTCACAAAACTCATAAACTAAAACTTAAATAGATCACCAATTTTTCACATACATTGAAATCAGGGAGATGAACAACAAAGGCTACCAGCTAGATAGCAAGTATAGCTGTACAAATAAACTTAAATTTAAGACATACAAAACGAATCAATTACTATAACCCGCTGCAGACAAACTCCTTTTGCAACAATACGAATGCAAACAACTATTATCATGTATGCTATATTTCTATGGTACTAAGACCTACAGCAGTTCTACGCAAATTTATTCAGATCAGCAACAATATCAATGGGGGGGACACTCAGCTTCTTGCACTAATTTCGCCATTCTGCACCATAATCATCAAAAAGTGCAGCAGCTTTAAATTCACACGCCAAAGCCTATTTTTTTCCTGCACGTTGTTTCCATGTGCTCTGCATTATACAAGGGCAAAAACAAAAGAAGTTAGCGCATCACTCGAAGTTAAATAATTTACGTAAGAATTCTCCTAAAGTGATAAATGGTTGTATTCAATTACCAGAAGCTCGTCGTCATCAGAAAGCTCGGCTTGTACAGAATCAGAAACAGAGGTCTTCTCGTTTGTATCCATATCTTCTGCTTCTTCAACTTCCTGTTCAGATTCTTCCTTGGTCTCGTATACCTCTTCCTCGTCTTGAGAAGAGGCTGATTCGTTATCCGAAGATTCATGAGCATCATTATCACTCTCAGTATTTTCAGAGTCACTTTCTTCCTCTTTCTCTTTCTCTTTCTCTTTCTCTTTCTCTATCTCCTCTTCTGCTTCACTCTTCTCTTCGTCTTCCTCTTGTTTATCCTCCTTGTCTGATAGCTCCTCATCAGACATACTGTTAACAATCTCTTCATTCTGTTCCTTCTCTGATGTTTCTGTAAAGACAAAAAAAAATAAAAAAAATTAAATAAATAAATTGAAAAAGTAAAAAACCATCTGCAGAAACTAGTCATCAAATATTGCAAGATTGGTTTGGTTATAAATTGAGGAGATGCTAAATAGTAAGATTCTTCACCTGAGTCAGAATTATCGGTTATGGACTTTTTGGTATCTGGGCTGCCACTGCTTTCACTAGAAGATTTACTCTTCAACGGGCTCCTTTGTCTTTTCTTTGGGCTTCTGCGTGGGGTTCTTTTCCCTCTTCCTTGAGATGATGGAGATCTGCCAGTCAGTTCAATTGCGTAAGATAATAATAAGTAAAAGAGATAAGCATTTCAATTACAAAAACTAACTCACTTCACTTTCAAATTTTGAGCTTGTTCTGAGCCTACACCAGATTTCCTTCTCTGCCCAGATGATCTGCGAATCAATCAAATGAGTACCAAATAATAGCCACTTGCAACACCAAAGACATGCACATGCCAAGGTAAACAATCAATTAAGCGAACAAGGAAATAACAAGAGATGTTAGTTAGTGTATACATTCGGTTGTTATTACCTTTTCAGCTACTGGAGAAAATGATTTAAAAAGATTCAGTTGCCTACAAATTATTACTTCAGCTTTTCATACTATAACTGAGTTAAATAGAAAGTAGCAGCGTACATCTTTCTTAAAGTATTATCTTAGGTGAAAAATCACAATTTCTTTTAAGTAAGCTGCCAATTACTTTATTTACAATGTCACTATAAGATTAAGAGTTCCTACGAGTTCTGCAAATTACAACTAATATAGCAAATTACAACCAATTACTTTTAAGTATTATCTTAGATGAACTACTACTTTACGTAAGTACACCAATATTTAGCTGCTCATGCGTAAATGAGTGTTTATGTATTAAAAAGAAAAAAAAGGTGGAAGTGGGCGGTTCAACATGAAACTGTAAACTAGCAAGTGTATATTCACATCTAATTAAGGTAACACTTACCCTCGTTTGGGATGAAAACCCTTTGACAAACTTGATCTCTGCAAATGGTGTGTTCACTTTGTCAGATCTTATGCTAAAACAGTATCTAAACACATTTCTGATAGGAAACAGTTATTTTTTTATATTTAGACCTTCTCAGATTTTCGACCATTATCAACAAGCTCCCAGCGTTCCTTATCTAATCGAAGAACTTCCACATCTCCATCATCATATAATATCTGTAATAAATTGATAAAAATATTAAAACGAAAAGGAATAAAGCGAACAGGGGGGCAAAAGACAATCAAGCTGCAGCTTACCACATGCTTCTTTTTCTCGGTATCAAACGACTTGATCACACCTTCGTAAAATCTGCGTGAAGTCATACAAGAAGAACATATGTCATGATTCAATCTAGAACAACCGCAAATCTTCTATGAACTCCATGAGAATTGTAAGCTATCTGGGTACAAAAATTCACAACTGTAACTGGATATAGCTGAAATGCCAACTCTCTCCTCTCTCTAACTCTCACTCTCACTCTCTCTCTCTCTCTCTCTTGATCTCCCTGGATGAATCGTAACTCTATATGCAAAGGGTAGAGATAATGGTAAGGAAGTCTCTGAGTATGGTACTCAGTTGGAAGAAAGATCCACATAGCCATATGCCTATATGGAGGAATTCATATTCCACTTCACTCGTTATATTTTTTTAGTTATTTCAGTCTGCATTCTCCTTTTCTGTGGTTTTCTTTTATGGGGTGGGGTGGGGGTGGGGATAGGAACAGGTGGGCTTGGTGTCAAATTATTCTCCAGTAAAAATTTAGAAATCAGAGTTACAAAGTACTTTTGAGCAGAAATTTCACAAGAATGCTACAGGAAAGATGGTTTGATACCTACACTAGCATTCTATACATTAGCCTTTCCAAATCTTTTGTTTATGTTACAATTGTCAGAACAAGACTATAGGATACAAATCAAATCATAAAGCACTTACTCCTTATCCATAGGCCACCAGACTTTTATTCTGCAACCAATTAAGTCAGCGGTGGAACTTCCCGAATCCTTTGTTGTGCACTAAAGACGAAACAAAGTGGATACTGGGTTAAAGTAAAATTTAGAGAACGGAAGTTGTAGAGAATTTAATTATAAAAAGTAAAATAATTATGCAAGTAAAGATGCAGAATTTAGCAACACCAACCAATTTATTTTTACTCCAAAAAAAAAAAAAAAAAAAAAAAAAACCAATTTATTCTAGAAAGCATTTCATCATTTGGCAAAGAGAGCAGGAGATAGCTCAATGCACCAAAAACACATCATATATTTTGGATTTCAAGTTTCTCATTTCTCACAATGACACTCAAGCTATCATACAATCCCATAAATATACTTCTTCAGTGCTTTAAACAGAACCCATACAAGTTTAAAAACCAGCATGTTTCCCTTCACAAGCTCAGAAGCTCAGACAAAAGATGGGACGCACTAACCTTTACTAAACCAGTCAAACTGTTCTGTTTTTGCTTTTTCAATGACGTAGACTTGGAAAAAATGAATGAGCCTGTACTATCGATTTCTGCAACTTTCTTGGGCTTCTGCACAAACAAAGGTGAAAATTTTATATTCAAGAATCACCATAGGCATTCCACAAATTTTCATCAGTAGAGAAGTATACCTTGGCATTAGGAGGGGTATAGAGAGTCTCTGTCTGATCTCTGTCAGGTCGTTTACCTTTCTGCTTAGAGGAGCTGGATTTCTTCCCAATACGTGAAACAAACAAGTCTGACTCTGTAGAATCAGCCATTGTTTCTTTCACAGGTTCATCTTCTGCACTAGTTTGAAGCTCCTCATCCACTTTTTCAGAGTCAACACTGCTATTTTCCTGATTTATATTAGCAGGTCTCTTAGAACGGAGAGACTTGTTAGCTTGGGCGGATGATGTTCTCCTACGTTTTGGTACAGGAACATCCGTTGATTCATCAAAAAGTGTTTTCCTCTGAAGATTATGGTTGCTTCTCTTCTTTTTTTGAACATACTCATGACCGTTACTCGATCTAAACTTGACAGCTGTATCCAGATTGTCGGAATTTATTTCCTTCACCATTTTCAAGATATCAAATTCATTTGTATTTTCCCCGCCAGCTGGTGTAGACTCATGCTTCACCTCTTTTCTTGCCTTTGCTCCTTTAGCTTTTAGTCGTTTCATCAACTTTCCCAATGGTATTTCGCTGCCCTCTGTTTCACTATCCTTCATGATATCATCCTCCTCAAGTGCTGAATTAACCTGGAGTAGACAAAATACCTTACTAACAGATTACCTAACAAGTCATAGATTGAATAATATGCCATTAGGTGAAATTATTTCCAAAACTTACAATTCCATTGGTTTCCAATTCAAGTGATTCAAAGTGGGCCAAGATATCATCATCTGCCAGCCATGTCTTCTCTTCTTCACAAGTCTAGTTTAGAAAAATGCACACAACCAGGTATAGACGTCATGAATAACATAAAAGCTAGCAAGTTTCCATTTCTATTCATGTTAGAAGCAAGATACCGATTGTCAACATGCTAGTTCAATATTCATGTACATACATCCTCAAGAAGATCAGCAAAAAGACGAATAAGAAAAATAAAATGCACAGGCGCCAAAAGCATCTCTTATACTTCCTCGTAAAATACAAAAAATGCTTGACCTTGTAATAAACATTGGGAGGTGGAGGAACAGCATAAATGGAAAGAATGAAGGCAGAATACCATATGGTATACCTTTACAGTTAATGCCTTAGAAGAGGTAAATATAAGAGGTACTATTAGAAATTAGATCGGCAAGCCGGATTTAGAGATGGAGTCCATGCCTGACAGTGATTGAACAGAAGGAAGACATGCATGAAAAGATTCAAAGTGACATTTTATTGCATATTTCCACAGAAGCAGTCAGTCATAATCAAATAAATACGCTGACTGAAATAGCCTCGGTGTCAAAGCTTCTAGGTTTAGAGCATCCTCAGGCGGAGGACAGTGCTGTAACTTGTGGCACACGACATAAAGAGACATTGGGCAACAGCAAATAAGAGAGAAACGAATACACTCTTTCCACAAGAACATGACTTGCTTCTGAGAACTGAGATCAGATGTAGAAAAAAATCAAGGGAGGGGAGTAGACAATTCTTCCACTTGTGAGACATCATATCATCAAGCAGATATGATAATTCATGCAAAGATCAATGAAGTTTGATTGCACATACCAGCGAGTCGTTTTCTTCTTTCTTTGGAATTGGGTCATAGAGCATAGAAGGTAGGTTTATGGATGCACTTGAGTCTTGAAGATCGTCTTGTTTTGGAGCCAACCTTTTCACAACTGACATACCAAGATCGCACAGAGCATACGAATTCTGAAATACATGATTTTGAAAATGTTACATGGAACCGAAACAACAGTAACATCATGAATATTCTAATTTAAGCATTGTGTTTTATTTGATATGTTGACTCGTCGTCCTTTCTCAATGTGTGAAGAGATGTCCTAACTCCTATCTTGCCAAATAATGTAAATTTTCCATAAGAAATTGCATTATAAGATGAGAAGATAAATCTAATGGTATCAAAACATCCAACCTTGGACTTGGCTGCATCAAAAGCATCTCTCGAGCGCTTGATAAGTAGAAAGATTGAATTCAATAATGAAAAAGTCTCCATGTCCTTGCTAACACTGACATCAGATTTTCCATCTGCATCTCCGTGTACCAGCATAGATATGAACATATACAATTTCCTGAAACAGATAGCATATATTAAATGATGCAGGAGAAAAAACTTCAGGCAGATGTTGAGTTTTACAAGTATGCCCATTGTGTTGTCATTCTGCAAGTTAAAGGTTCTAGAAGTTCTTGATGCGTGTTGTCAAGGTACAATGCTTGCTAAAAATCGTCAATTTAATCAATTGGCTTTGACTAAGGGCAAATACGTATATTCAGATTCGCTCAACCTTCCAAAAGCCACACAACAAATTCTTTAATGACCCCTCTGGACTCACATGTGACACCAATTAAACTCCTAAAATGAACTCATTTATTACTTAAACAAATATTTACTCTACAGGTTCCAAAATAACCATTTTCTAGAGCGAAAATAAACAAATTCTGTCATGTACGCCAGATAAATCATATTCATTTATCCCATTCTACCATCACATATCACAACAAATGCTTTTCGAAACTAAATGCATCCTGAGCAAATATCCCACCAGGAAAATAAATAATGAAAAATTGGTGGATTGTTTTTCACCATGCTGTTACACTTCTTTCAAAAAAGAAATTGAACCAAATAGCCAACAAATATTCATATCATCAAGCCTCTACTGATGAAAATCATATTCGCCATATTATGATTTTTCTAAAAACGTGAGTTACAATCTCCTTCTTTAATCATTCTCTTTAAACAATAAATGTGCCAACTGAACCGAGGCACAAGGTCCTCTTATGGCACAAATATGAAGCCCGCAGAAGGTGCATAATTAACTGATTTGAAATACAAATCATACTTAAATAAATTTCAGGTCAGATTCTAGCTATATTAAGAAACTTCATAATAGCACGTAATTTTGTGCAAGTCAGTTGTATTACTAATTTGAGATACACATATATTTATCATCTATTTATAAAGTATAACATATAATATACACATATATTTATCATCTATTTATTTCAATATACAGTCTTTAGCAACTGAAGACCAAACACACTCATAACAACCGAAAAACTAATAAAACATGGTTTAGAAACCAAAAAGGACTCGTGACAAATATTTAGAAATTATCCTTGCTGCTTGTACGTTTCTTTTCGACAGACTTGAATGACTTGATAAACTCTCTGCATAGGCATGAGCCAACGTGCTTCTAACAGATATGAGAACACAAGCAAGTAATACAAGCGACATGTATAATTTTCATGTGTATGGGTTTTAGGCCTTATTTAATTATTTTTATGCCTCAACATTTTCACAGTATCAGTACTTCATAACTTTTATTTTAACATCGCAGTTCTGCCCTCACATGCAGAGAGAAAATTGATCGTGTGCAAATCTCATGTCACAAACCGATGACTTTAGCCACTTGGAATCTTCAATCAGTTAAGTTAGAAGTTATTAGGTTCAATCCTTATCTAATTTATATCAACCAACTATCAAGTGCCACTTACAACATTCTATGTTTTGGTTTTCCATAATTGATTGACTGCCTTAACGTATGGGGATCTTTTCGACCACAACATTTGCCACTTCCCAAATGGAAATATTTTTTTGTTTACGACAACATTTGTTACTGGCAAGAAACCAATAAATACGGCATTAGGCTATCGAGGTTGCAAGTCATGCTCAATATCATGGCCTTAATTAGTTTCCAATTCCGGTAGATATCTCGACTACAATTCTATTTGGATCATATAGATCATCTTCTACCACATCTAAACAAATGAAATCTGAACATCTATTGTTTCATCTAAAGCCAGTTTTTCATCGTAACAATCAGTTAGGTATCAAATAAAAAAGACTACACCATTAGAAGAAGTAAATTAATTTTGTCAAACAAAAAGAATGGAGACACTTATCAAGCAACCACACTCCTGAGCTTCCTATCTAATAGATATCAATTCAGTATCTATGAGATTGCATCTACATTGTTCAGATTTAAGTAGATCCACGATGCATATTCTCCGACAGAGCTCAAAAAATTCGTGATTCATACGAAGGAGAATGCATGAGAAATATATTCCAGCAAAAAGCATAGCCGTTTCAAATGTCTATCTTAACCAAGACACTCCAGTAGCATGCGAGGAAAGAGCGGGGTTAGTTTCGAAAGTACTGCTAATCAAGCGTGTGATTAATTACAAGTTACGATACAACACCCCATATAATATTACACCTGCACGTTATTTTCTTAATTTAAGTATTATAATTGTCAATCTAAAGTACCTGTACATAACTTCAAATGTTTTTGTATCTTTGCATTCGTCAATATTAGGAAATGAGGGATGGTGAGCAAGGGAATGAACCACATATGGGAACATAAGCTCTGGATAATGTGGGGGAGAATTTGCATCAGTTTGTGAAGAAACTTGTCGCCCCCTTCCTTGCCGACACAACTGGATGATGTCATTCAAGTTGCGTTTGTTCTGCTAAATTAGGAGAATGCATCATCAAAATTTATTTGAAAAACATGGGGATTTTTCCAGTGATAGATGTAGTATAAAATCAATCAAAAACCAAACAGTAGAATAGAGTGAAAACCGAAATACCCTTTACCTCTTCCAAATCTGACTGCTGTGACGAAAGATCAAGCAGGAAGGCACAAGCATATTTAGGGTCTAAAATCCGCTCCTTTACATACTGATGAATCTTGTCGAGTAATAATTTCTTTACCTCAGGAAAATTGTCCTTCAGAACCCAACGGTGAGAGAGTAAGAAAAACACAGTGATCCATTTCAACTTAATAGAAACTAGTTCCACAAATGACCATATCCTCCAAGTTAAGTAAACTCTACCTCTGAAGTTCTCAATGTAAGATAAAAGACGTCAATAGGAATTTTGTGCTCCCAGTGCTTTGATAAACGAAGAACAGCTTTTGCTGCAGCAAGCTTCAAATTAGCCCTGTCAACTAAACTGAAACATTAAAAGATAAACCACGTCAATAGAATCTTAAGCAATGTTCATACAAGTGAAATCACTTTTAGATGAAATACTGTCCAAACTACCTTGATTCTATCTCTCTTGAGATATTACCAAAAGAGAGTATATTCTTGAGGATTTCAATTAGGCCATCAACTCCAGAACGAAGGTGAGGATCCTTGATAGGTAGGTAGCTCTTGACCAGTGCTTTAACCCCAAAAATCTGCAGAGACAATTGAATGCTCATTTAGTCCATAAAGGTTTCCAAGATGTGCAGTGTTGCAGTGATGAAGGACGAAAAGTGTGCGGAAAGAAGACCTTTAAAGAACAAAGTTCACTTCTATCATCCCAACTATCAGGTGCTTCATCCCCTGTTACCTGCAATTTCTGCAATTGAAGTATGTTTATTAAACTTTGTAACAACAAAAGAAAATTGGATCATAAAGTTCTTGCAAATTCCAAATGTCATACATGTCCATGCTCCAGTATGTTTTCCTTTATGAACTTCTCGATGTCACTTTCTCTTGTTTCAAAGACTGGCATAGCAGCTTGTGCTATGCATCCAAGGGATTGCAATACAGCCGGTAAATGTGCCTTTTCTTCAAGCATATCAACTAGCCTCTACTCGTTTAGAACAGAAGGCATAATACAGAATCATCAAACTTTTTAGCAGAATAGAAAGCATATAAAATGACAGAAAGCAATACAAAATTATAATTGAGAATAAGACAAGAGAATGAGTTAAAAAAGAAGGCAGCAAAAAGAAACCTTGTATAGAACAGAGAGTGACATGAGTCCATCATCTTTTGTTATCGATGCCAGGGCATGAACAGCATACTTGGCCTGTCTTCGGTTACCCTCAAAGCATATGCGCTCCAGAATCAGATCTAATGATCTATAATCAAAAGTATTGTACTTTAGTGAAGAAAGACAACCAGAAAAGCGGCGCAAGAATAACTAAGAAGAGATAAAATTTAGTCTAACTTTGATGCAACTCCCAGTTGTTCTCGGATAGTACCCCCAGCCTTTGCAAGAATATGCAGAGCACCCTCCTTTATTATTTCATTCTCATCCTCAAGAAGATGCACCAAATCTTCTTCAATCCCACCAAGAAGTAAAGGACAAAATCGAGCAAGAATCTGAAAGTTCAAGCCATGATACAATAAGAAGGGATTTTAAAGTTTTTGGCTCATGATACCAACTTAAACAATTCTCCTGCAGGATGAGGATTTAAGTAAGAACATTTAAGCACACAACCTTTGCCATGGATCACAAAGCACAGTTGTTCCAACAACTATAGGCAAATTGTAGCATCATTTAGGTTTTTATCTTTTCACCTATAAGTGAAATCGATATACCATCTTAGAAGATCAGTATAGCCTCATGCACTTTTAAGACAAAAAGAAAGGATATCAAGTTCCTTAAACTCTACATGCTCCACCAACTCAAAAATAGTGTCCCCTATTAAGAATTGGGTTACCAAACCAACACGCAAGTGAAAAATATATGTGCATCTCTAGATTTGCAATTTTTCAGGAAAAAATACTATATGACATGTTGAGGCACAATGAATGGTTGGCATTCCATATACACCACTACACCTACATCAAATGGCAAATATTCAGTCACAGAGGACATGAAATCGATTAGTCAAGTCAAGTTTAAACATGCTTAGACATTCTTTCAGCCCACTTTTAAATAGTCAAAGGGGTACTTGGACGAAAATATATAGTATATAATAAAGCTACCGGCAGTCATCAATAACTACTAATAAAGATTCAACATAAAAGCACATGCCATACCACAAGAATGGTCATGCACGACAAAATTAATTCATTATTTCCAGAAGATTTCTGTAAACCAGCCTCCAGAAGAATTGCTTTGACATGATCCTTGTCGAATAGTAGATAAGAGCATTTCAAAGAGAGAGTGCTTAGGAACTCATAGAGTCGATGCTTTTCACCAAGGATTCTTAGCAGATCATCCTGCATGACATTTACAATAAATAAGAAACCCTTCTTTAGATTTCGGAAGCATTTTATTGTTCGCTCATTGACAAAGAAAGGGAATTTGGTAAAAAAAAAAAAAAAATTAACGGTTATTTCAATATCAGATTACTGCCTCACCCTCGAACTACTGGCTTGGACAGAACTAGTATTTTGATCAAGAAGTTGCCTCAAAAGTTTCCAAATGTTGGAATCTTTTAACTGGTCAAGAATCTGAAAATATTCCTCTGCCTCTACGTGATCCGTAAAACAGCGAGACATAACACGAAAGCAAAAGATTACTCTCTTCTGGGTCTCCGCGCCGTCACCTTCCTGCACAAGAACAACGACCTAATACGTTCGTCAAAAGTTCTTAATACTTCCAGTAGCAAAGATCGAAACTGCATAACTGGTTATTACAAACCTCAGGCAACTGTCTCAGAGAAAGGTACTTGCGCATCTCCAGTTGTAACCTGCACCGCATTATTCACTCCATGAGACTTGTTTCATGAGTGGTTATGCAGTTCTAAACTCATCTACTGTTGATCTACAAACATTATACAAAAACTTTACATGTCTAAGCAACTAGTTTCACGAACCTTTGCTTCTGCTCTAGTATCTTCTCAAGAGCCTTGACCTCAATTTTGTCGAACCCAGAGAAAATACCAACCCACTTCGCCACCTTATCTTTGACAGAAAAACCAGCCGGGAACAAGGATAGAGATAGGATGCGTTCAATTGTATCTGATCTGCAAGGAGAAATAAAGTCCAAGAGATAGCATATTAGAAATCACTACAGTAATTTATTGTAGCCACAGCTCGAAGTTTTTCTTTAGCCACTTCTTGGATATTACATTTTTTAAAAAGTTATTTACCTATTAATATGCATCATATTGGTTCTAGTTCTCAACAAACCATCTCCAATGGGAATCAAACACCATACAAGTAATTTCTTTGAAGATATTATTTTTATTCGTCGAATAATTACCAGACAATATAAGTAATCGCCGTAACCAGAAATCGAATGAGTTACCTGAAATCTTTATCGTAGAAGCATCTCAAAATCTTTCCGACAATCCAATTATAGTCATCATCCTCTATTGAGCCACTGGACCGATTCATGCAAGATAATCTGTATATGTCAGCTAACCTCTCCATCGTATACCCTTTAACCAACAGCTGGACGTTTGCAGGAAATGTTAATGTATTAAAGGAAGGCAGATATCAGGAATTGTAGAAAGGGGTGTAAAGACATCGATAGATCTACATACAGATTTGTCTCGAAGGCGTTCAGAAACCAGCTTGATGGTTTCAACAGGTATGGATGTGAGGGCATGACATACCACATCACAAACCACAGAGACGACTTGTTTACGAACATTTTCATCATAGTCCAACAATCGGTCACAAAGTGCAGCTGAGAATTGATTGGCATTATCAAGATAAAGGACCTTAGAACCATAATCTTGGGAAGAACAAGGACGAAAATATCTTACAGATTATTTCAGGAGCTTCAGGTCTGAATGGATTCACAAGAAGACAACTTTTGACATGCTCAAGGACAGACATTCTGACCTCTGCCACTCTATCAGTGAGCCTTTTCAGAAACTCCGAAAAGACTGGCTGGAATGCTCCAGTATTAGATCCAGGCAGAGCAAAGAGGTCACCGACTAAACCCACTGCCCTCAAACGAATGTCTAATTGGTCGCTCTGTTTATGGAAACATTTGAAAATGATTAACTTATCTAACATCCAAACATGAAGGATTAAAAGTGCCACAACATTTTGAGAATTTATAGCAGCCACTTAAAAGTCAGCGACTTGACAATGAAAGGAGAGAATTCGTGCAGGGGGTGAAGAGATTTCAAAGCAACTCCACCTTGGTGCCTATCGCAACCCCCAAGAGAATGAACAATATATTTTTGTAATATTGCACATGAAATCATGCACTCGTACCAAAAAGGAAACATAGTACACCATGGCATACTAGTAAGCACGATGCAATCATCCTCTGTTATGTAGAAACAAGATAATCAAATAAAATCAGCTGAGTAGGATTACCAGTAGCTCTCCGGTAAGAAAAGGAACAACTCCTGATAAGATTTGAGGAGCGCAGTGAAAGATATTATAAATTACGCCATGGTAATTAATCTCAGATTTCAGGGACTTGTTGTCTCCAGACATTGAAGATACAAGAAACTGCTTTATGCCAGATTCCAATTTTCCAGCACAATGCTCTATTACATTCATAGCAACCTTTCTTGCAGCAACAGTCACATCCTTGAAGAAAAAGTTCCAACATTCAATTCTCATTATGAAAAAGGCACTCAAAAACTAAAAAATAAAAAATCATGAGGCAAAAAAAAGAAGATATGTTTACCTTATTATCACGATCTAAAACAGACAACAAAGTAAGTATAAGATTCTCTTGTATATCCTCACTTTCTTCTAAGAGAAGCTCGATGATTGTTTGCATTGAAGTCAAGACATTCTCAGGATGCTCGTCTCTGCAATGGGGAAAAAAGTACAAGTTATTATATTAATAGAATGATGCATCCTGATCGACTATCTATACACAGGTAGCCTTGTTTCTAAGAAAAATTATTGATGGTGTTAGATTCGTAATCACTGTTTCTGAAGGTGGTATACCGTCACAAAGTTTCAAATAACTATAGCATATTTTGCTTCCCTATGTTCAAAAAGGTAGCAAATGGTGTTAGGCAGACAAACAGCAACGAGAAATGCTTTATCACCAGCCAATCTCATGTAAGTTTGCAATTGTAAACCATAAAGAATATGAAATTGAAATAAGTTCTTTAGACTGCATATTAATTAGTCAATGAGTCCTAGAACCAACCAAAAGTTACTACAAGGACCAGACTTTTTAACTTCCCTTCACGGTGCAGGAATTGGGCAGATTAGAAAGATAGAGAACACAGAGTTGTCTAATTCTGACTTATAATTCTTTTTTTTTTTTATCTCTGGCCTCCAAGGAGATTTAGAGAATTAATATCATCTTCAAATGAAAAAAATCATTCAAAATCCTATAGTCAGGCTAAAGCTTCAATTTCTGCAACTGGCACAGAAGCAGGAAATTGACAAACACAAAAGTGGCACAGTGCTTCATTATAAACTCCGCAGATGCTAAATGACTAACTTGTCATTGACAAGATAGAGTGTAGAAAAGAGTATCTAGCACGAAACATGAATAAACATGTTTTGCAACTGATGAAAGATAGCTCAATAACAAAAGGGCCGCACCTTGCAACAGCGAAGAAAGTATTGAACATTTCACATATGAGATCATCACATTCAAGATCCAGCATCACAACACATGACCTGTATCTTGCCAAAGTTTCAAGAATAACAACTCTCCTTCCAAATGATGGGCCGTTTGTATCACTTAAGCCACTGAAAGTACTCACAATCAACTGAAAGATATCCTGGAATAGATTAAACAGCAATTATCAGAACCATAATCATAAAATTCATGATGAGGAACCAAGCATCAATTGGTACAATCTCCATTAGCTATTAGCTGTTGAGGATAAAGAAGTACCTTTAATGCATCATCGTCGAAAGGAGCCTCGGGTGCAGTAATTCGAGTTATTTCACAGATACATGCAGCTACGAAGAGCTTTACCTCTCGATCATGATGTTTCAAAAGTTCTGGCTTGACAACTGCATTCAAGAAAGGCTGCATAGACTGCAGCACTGATTCTGGTGGTGACTGATCTAATTCAGATAGGCATGTCAAACCTTGCTGCATGAGGAGGAAAAGTTCCACAGTATTAAGAAGCTATCAGTAGAGAGTCCAGATAACTTTATGCCAAGCCACTACCAAAACTTCAGGATCTCACTCCATTAGACCAAACCATGGTAAAATTTCAAAAGCCAATAACGTCTAGCATTCAAAAATATATCTAAATATTATATTTGAATAATACTAACAGGATCTCTATTGAAACAGGAAGCACAATAACATACATATAACACACCAGCAGGAACTTTGACAACCAAAAATAACAACCAACAACACAAAACAATGTCTTTCCAATATATCTTAAGCAGGCTATATATAACACAGTTTAATCAAAATTCTAGTAACAAGATTCTTTTTTCTAGTGAATATATGGGGATTCTTTTTCTAGTGAATTATATAGGGATCCTTTTTTTTTTATTCTTTTAGGCTTGGGATTTCTCCCAGGCTACCTTGAAATGCTCAGTTCCTTCTCAAAACCCTAGAGCAATCTTAATCCAAACTTGTGGAATAGCGGAAAGAAGCTCAATATAAACTTTATGTTTCTACAGAAATAGGGTTCAGAAGCATCAGTTCTATGAACTAATTTCAAAAGAAAATAATATACCTATTATTCTGGATGTAAATGATAGAAGTATGAGGTCTTTGATGGAGAAAGCAAATCTAAGTGCTGAGAGTAATTATAGATAAATTGCATTCCAGCATGATGTCCCTTTTGTTCACTTAGGTACATTGAGGGACGAAACTAACATGCTTGTAGTGCACGGGCTCTAATATAATCTCCTACGGAAATAGGTTCTTTTAATTTTCCTATTTCTCAATATACCCATGCCTATATGTCAACACAACCATAGATACATATCAAAACACAGATGACATACCAAAAGCTTATCAAAGTGAGCTAATTAGCTAACTCTATAATCAAATATTTTCTCGCATATTATATACTAACATATATTGTGTCAATAACCTTTACGATACTGTAGTGGGCAAAGAAAACACTTATTGAACTTCCCCATAAAATAAAAATAAAAATGAAAATAAAAATAAGATAAAAATAAAAACTTCTCTTAACTTCTTACATGAGAAAACTGTAGCTAACAATTTAAAGAGAGATGATAATAACTAAATTCTTCTTGGAAATTTAATTATAATTATTTTGAGTACCTCATATTTCCGTGTGCCCTAATTCAATCCCAATTATCAGAAAGCTAAAACTTACGCCAATGCAGACACATGCAACTTTAAATTGAATTCAAGGACACCAAAAGCTTCGAATATCATACGTCACAACTCTGACAAACTTCAAATCTTTTGAAATTAAAAAAAAGCCCCGGACTTTCTGCTTAGTTACCAAAATAACAGAGCCAAAATAGCACCTCAAATGAACCCTAATTCAACCCCAATTATACACACAACGACAACTTCCAAAAATTACAAGCATGCATCAAGAAGGAACTTCCAGACGAAGCACAAATTGACTAGTAAACGCTAAAATACTCTTTCCTGAAGACAATTCACACGCAAACAAGACATACAACGAGGAGGCGCTCACCTTCAAGTGCTTAATGAGAGCGTCTTTTGAAGCAGGGAGACTCTCCAAGTTCGATCCCAGTGCTCTCAGCTTCTGCTCCAGCTCCTCGGCCATGGAAACTAAAATTCAGCGAATTTCTTCACACGAGAGCGCGGAAATTTCTCAACTGGAGCATTCACTGCGTGTGTGTGTGTTTTCTCGGGGTGTTTCTGAATTTGGGGCTTCTTTGTAATTTTTTCCTTCTTTTGTTGTTTCGAACAATGAAGCGAGAAATAGCTCCTTCGCTAGGGGAAAAAATAAAATATTAATTAAATTAAACAAGTGAAAATAAGCGCCCGTGCCCTTCACAACTGCAGATTTACTTTTTGGGGCACTGGGTTTTTTGCTGCCGTGGTCTCCTAATTTGCAATATTTGCATGTTGAGTACACGTGGTTATTTATATTTGACCCGTGTCTGGATTATCTGCATGTTTATCTTCGTATCGATCGATAGTTGTTAGACATTTGTAAGGGATTCATTTAAAATTGTAGGTGATGAGATTCCGTGAATCTGTATAGTTGTATTTGATACAATCGATGTTCACCCAATTTAGTAACATATTATATTTTTTTCCTTTTAATATAACAAAAATTTATAAGTGTCACATTTCGAATTTATAACAATATTCGTGTGTATTTGTAAATTGTTGTTTTTAAGCATTTATAAGGATTAGTTTTAAATTTTATGTAATGAGATTCCATGAATATAAAGAAGTGGTAGTTCGAATATAATTAAAAATCTCCTCCAATTGGATTCTAATTCTCTTTTAGATGTCGTAAACTTGTTCAATCTCGATACAAAATATGTTTACTCTAATTGACTGTTATATTGAAATTAACTCATGATTGAATAACTACGTATAATATACTATAAAATATTTTGTTACCAAATAAAAAACGTTGTATACAATTAATTGGTTCTATTGATAAATTAATCACATTGCTTACGATATAATTGTATTTGTGAAAAGTAATTCACGATTATTGAAAAATTAACCGGACTTTATTGTTGCAATTATGTTCTAAGCGTAGTTATTTATCAGTGAAGTACATAAGTTTTTAAGTGAACTACAAACAATTTCTTATCAAAAAAAAAAAGTGAACCACAAACAATAACTTTTTTATTTTTTTGGTTGAAAGAAATAATAAATTGTTGCAATGATGTCATTCATAAAAAGATGGGGGGTTAAATCAGTATTAAGTATAATTTTGAGGGGCACTATGTCATATTATTAATTGGTAGTTTACTCAATATTTTCTTTATCTTATTTAATTTTATAATAATTGAAAGAAAAAAAAAATCGAAAAATAAAAAGGAAACTCGACAGGCGCCGTATGGTTTGCTGGTGTTACTATACCGGGCCGGGCTTTCAATTGGTTCTCTGCGAGACCTGGAAAACTTTGTTATTACGACGTCGTTTCGCTCTGCAGCATCGGGCGAAACCCTTTCTTCATCCAGCAGTTCATCTTATCGTACAACCAATCACTCGGACCAATTCTCTTGAGATGGAAACAGCAGTGGAGTCGCTGCAGAATGGCGAAAGCACCACCGCCGCCGCCGCCGACGCCGCCACAGAGCAGACCATGTCGAAAAACGCCCAAAAGCGGCTGCTCAAGCAGCAGCGGTACGAGGCGAAGAAGGCGGAGAAGAAGGCTCAGATGAAGGAGCACAAGAAGAAGGAAGCCGAGCGCAAGCGGAAGGAATGGGACGAGAAACTGGCGAATTTGAGCGAGGAGGAGAAGGAAAAGCTGATTCAGGGGAGGAAAGAGATGAGGAAAGAGCGTATGGAACAGAGGAATGTCGAAAAGGGAATGAAAATGGAGAGGCTGAACGAAGCGAGAATCAGTGGCCAGAATATTGTTATCGATCTCGAATTCGCCCATCTCATGAGCCCTTCGGAACTGCATAGCCTCGTTCAACAGGTCTCCTCTTTGGCATTTCTTCTCCCTTCTCTTATCTAGGGTTTCCCTGTAATTCTGTTCAATTTGAAAAGAACATTTTTGGGGGTTTTAGGGGTTTTGGGGGTGAGTTTACCGGAGTATTTCAATGTTTTATTCCATTGTTTATCCGAGCATTGTTCTAGTAACAAAGCCAATTGAAACCATGTAGAACAATAATGGACCTGCAGATCTTGAAAGTGTTCATACCTAGCTACTACCATTGGGTACATTACCAGTGATATCGAAAATGTAGTTAGCTTTGGGAATCGAAGGAAAATTTATGGCACAAAAAGCTCCTTATTCGCAAATTATTAGCAGCGAAAGTGAAAGTTCGAGTTTCTGTTGTCTTGCATACTTACGATAGCTTGGATATTTCATCGATCCCCAAAATGCAAGCTCCGGAAACTTCCTCTTTCCAGCTACTTACTTGCATTTTCCTTTCAATTTTACAGCATGCTCTGTTGTAAGCCTGTGTTTGGATTGACATGTTTGGCATTAGCTTCTCACAGAGCCAACCAATATTGAGCTAGTTACTGTTCATGTAACTTGCAGGTTATGTATTGCTATGCGATAAACGGAAGATGTGACTTGCCGGCCCATCTCTGGCTGACAGGCTGTCAGGGAGAAATGCACAGTCAGCTTCTAAGGATCCCGGGTTATGATAAGTGGGTAATGGAGAAGGAGGATGGATCCTATATAGAAGCTTTTCAAGATCAGAAAGAAAAGTTGGTGTACCTCACAGCCGACTCTGAAAACGTTCTGGATGAACTCGATCCAAAAGCTATATATATCATCGGTGGTTTGGTGGACAGGAACCGTTGGAAAGGCATTACGATGAAGAAAGCAGAAGAGCAAGGGATTAAAACTGCCAAACTGCCAATTGGAACTTACCTAAAGATGTCCAGTTCTCAGGTCTGTTCTTTTTTCGTCAACAAGCTTCGTTTTTTTTTCAGTTTCAAGACAATGAAAGAAGGCCTAGCTCCTAAATAAGCCTATTGCTAAATCTTTCCTTTAGCAAAAACTGAATGAGACGATAAATTTTGCAGGTACTTACTGTGAATCAAGTTGTCGAGATACTGCTAAAGTACTTGGAAACAAGAGACTGGAAAGATGCATTTTTTCAGGTGATTCCTCAAAGGAAAAGATGTGAAGCTGAAGGCGATGACAAAGAAGATGATAGG
Source organism: Erythranthe guttata (assembly GCF_056151865.1). Classification (NCBI taxonomy): domain Eukaryota; kingdom Viridiplantae; phylum Streptophyta; class Magnoliopsida; order Lamiales; family Phrymaceae; genus Erythranthe; species Erythranthe guttata. The sequence goes on along the minus strand of NC_142545.1, from coordinate 16,937,698 downwards.
AAAGGTGGTGTTAGTGAAGAGGATGATGAACAAATGTGTGGAGGGCAAAAAGTGGCAGATAGTGAAGATGGTCAAAATGTAGCAGCAGGGGTAAAAGTGGAAGACTATGTAGAGATAGATGGTCAGAAGACGAAAAGGCAGTGCACTGAAACAACACAGATTTAACCTTCAATTTTATTTCCATAAACAAATTTTGTTTAAAGTTGCTAACTTTGGTCCAAACTTCTGATGACCTGATCAATTCATCATGATTTGCATTTTACGTATTTTTGTATGTTCGTATTTTCGTCATTTCTATTCCTCTGTACAAATGTACTAAATCAAAATCAAATTTGCAGGAAATGGCAGTCAGAAATTTTGGAAATGCAAATTAAACATAAGTTTGATTAAGCTACACGATATTTGTTTACTGTTACACTTGATGAAAACCTAGAAAAGCAAGCAACATTAAAAACGCTGCGACGATGAAAAGCTAATCAACTTCTACAACTGCTCCTTACACTGCGGGTATGGGTCAACGCAAGCAACAGCAGCCTGCGACGGCCCAGCATTGGTCGGATCCTTGAAGAAGTTCATCGGCGGAACAGCTCCAAAGAAGCCATGATGATGGTGGTGTGCCGCCATGTGATGAAAAGCTGCCGCTGCCGGATAACCCCCAGGAAACCCCATGGGGCCTCCGCCGTGGTCGAGCACCCTCTTGACCAGCGGCTCACCCCTAAGGGAGCCGCGCTCGCCGCCGTCAAACTCGCGGTAGCGGTGGAGGTAGACGGTGAGGGGCTCGATGTAGTCGTCGAAGCCGAGCTTGCTCATGGCCCACAGGACGTCCTCGGCCGTGATGGTCTTCCTCTGCTCGCGCTGGCAGCGGTCGTTGGCTTCGCTGGTGATGAAGCTGATGTACTCCGACACGCATTCCTGTATCGTCTCCTTTGCGTCGTCCGATATCTTCGCATGCGGAGGAAGGATCTTGCGCATGATTCTGATCACGTTTGCTATCGGCATGAACCGGTCTTGCTCGCGGACGACGCACTCTGCGTCCTCGGCTCCGCCGCCCGCGGAGGCGGCGGCGTGGTGGTTGTTGGTCTGAGGCGACGGCAGGCCCATGGTGATGTCCGGCGATTTCATATCTGCTGTTCATCGTGAAAATTGCAATTTATTATTATTGTATATTTCCGGTATATATATTATATATATAGAAATGAATTTGACAGGTCCAATGGGCTAATTGATGAAGTATGATGGGCCGGAAGAAATCAATCAATTAGGCCCATATAAAAAGAAAATAAAAAATTCAGAGGCGAACAAAACAAATAGTAGTAGTAGGAGGAGGACAAAAGAAGAGGTGAAAAAGAGACGAAAAAAGAGCACCAGAAATGTGTTTTGTCGTCTTTAAATATTATTATTGTATCCTACTCATCAACTCAAAACGTTTCGTCTGCCGGAACAATCTTGAACCCCACCCCCACCCACCCACCCACCCACCCACCATACCCCACCCCAAGAAAATAAAACAATGAAATAATTAAATACCAGCAATAAATGAGCAAGGGCATCAGCACCAACAAAAAAATGTATTTGTTGCAAGAAGAAAGAAAATGGAAATATGGGAGTAAAAGCACAATTTATCATGGAATATGAAACATTACATGAATAAATCAAAGTAAATGTTGGGAAGAAAAAGATAATAATAATAAAGTATAGGCATGAATCAGACAGACATGTTACAGGTCAGAGTATAAATGTCACTCCTTTTTATAGTAAAAAATAAATAAAAAATACAGTTATTGTCAAAGATTGAGAGAAAGGTACCTGGAGAGGAAAAGATTAAAGAAAAGGTCTCTGCTTATTTCTGAGTAAGAAAATGACTATAGTTTGTTGGGGGGTGTGAGAGGGGGGGGGGGGGGGGGGGTGTGTCTGAGGTAGAATGCATGAGTGACGTGTGTGATTGTGGGGTCAGATACTGCATGTTCGCCACTTGGTTTTTTTTGTTTGTCTTTTTTTACAGAAAACACTCCATCTCTTTACGCAGCAACACAAAATTTTGCAGTTATTGTTATTAGTCACTGTGAAATGTTCTTCCATGGATATAATAGCTAGAAAAAATCAGGAATATAATAGCTCTTGTAAGAGGCAATTATGCTGCTTCAAGAACGGCTAGCTACACTATTATTTCTTAGGATGAAATATAAATACATATATATACATTATTCTGCATGCAGATCGATGATCATATATTCAATGTAATGAGGAAAAAAGGTCAAAGATTAAGTACAAAATGGCAGGCAAAGAAACACATACAGACACACAAGGGCGTGCAGAAGGACAGGAAGAAGATAAATATATATATACAGTATACACGGGTTTTTTTAGCTAGAGAGAGAGAGAGAGATGGGGGTAGAGAGAGAAAACCCTAGCTACTAATAAGTGGGTGGAGATTGAATAAATTTACCAGAGGAGTTAGTTCTGCGGTAGCCATGGAAGCCTCCTCCATTATTATTTGCTCCGAGTTCCATATCTCACACGCACAAACACACACACTGAGGGTGTGTTCTTTTTGAAAGTTGAAACCGAAAGTAAGAGAGGATTAAATGGGCAAGTGTCCACATTTATAGAGCCAAGACAAAACAAAACAAGTGAACAAGAGAGAGAGAGAGAGAGAGAGAGAGAGAGAGAGAGAGAGAGAGAGAGAGAGAGAGAGAGAGGCATGCACGTGGCAGGGAAGGCGTAGTGAACGAGAGAAGGGTATTCGCCGCTGGGAAATAAGGCCTCACAGTTGGGCAGCACTGTCGAGCATTGACCGGCAGACGAACGACGACCAACATTTCTCATCAATACAATATATATAATCCCCCACCCCCTCACTCTCTTCTGTATTGGCCCTAATTCCTAGCTTTCTTTCAAATTTCTTCATTTAATTATTTAAATTATGCATGCTTTTAATTATGATATTTTTTTTCTTCTTTATTTTGGTCACAAATTCCAGTTATGTATGTTTTGTTTATTCATTTCAGATGACATGATCACTAGCTGAATTATATTGTGGAATTTATTATATATGCCATTATTGTCCTATGATTTAAATATATGAACTTCTAACAATATATATATATATATATATATATATCTGGTCTCGTTTAATTGTCAAACTAAGATTAAATAATCTAATGAAACTCAATTATTTTATCTTATTTATATGTAGGTCGATTCGACTAATTATTGAGGATACCAAATATCAAATAAAATTCAAGTATTCGGTTAATCACAATAAATCTTAACAACCAAACGAGACTTTTGACATCAGATTGGCACTTTTTCGGTAAGTTCGGGTCTATATATTGTGGATCCTATTATATATGTCTTTCGAGTTTTGAGTCTATTTTTGGGCCGGCTAAAGAAAATGTCTGTTGGGCTTTAATTGGGCTTCGCCTATTAACGTTAATGGACCAATATAGCCCTTTAACTATTAGCAAACTACAAATTTACCCTTACATTGTTATACGTTTCAAATTCATACCACGAAACTATTAGCAAATTACAAATTGGCTCGCAAAATTAAAATTGTGCCGATCGATATATGTTTTTGATGAATTGTGCTACCAAATGCTTGACATTCTCACAACTCATTCTCAGAATTAATTAAATCCAAGTATTAAACTTCATTTGTTCGCATTACATTATCCTTTTGTTGAGTTACGATATTCAGCTAGCTAGTACTTAACGACATACAATTTTATTTTTCCGTTTTAATTAATTTTACTATATATATTTATCGCATTACACGCGTCTGCAAGAAACAAACGCACAAGTTACATATTCAAATAATCTAACTTCCCGCGAAAAATCAATTAAAATAGTTGCCGCGCGTGTATCCCCTTAAATAAAATTGCATAAAAGAACTCACAAAACCGATACAAAATCCTAATCGAATGATGAAATATAAATGTACACATACATACATACATACATCGGCATTTACATGCATGCAATTGCAGATCAAAACTGCGCCTTCCGGCCGACATAATTATTTGAGGATTTAATTTACAGAACCAAAAGTAATTACATGAAATTAATTTACAAAAATAAAAATGTAGAGAAGCCTACCAAACAAAGAGAGTCATGAAGAAAGAGTAAAACAAAACAGACATTGGTAAAACGGAGAAGAAAAGGGCTAACGAAGCCGGAGGATCGGGCTGCATGTAATACGGAAAAACGGCCACCGCTGTAACCAACAGTAGAATCATCAAAACCACCGCTAATCCCTTGTGGTCACAAGCCATCTTATTATTTTATTTTATTTATTTATTTTTTTTTTTATTTTTCTGGTAAGTTGCAGAAAAAGCTTCTATGGTGAACTTAATTTATAGCCAAAAAGAAAAGAAAAGAAAAGAAATTCAGCTACAGCATTAATATGAATTTGATAGTATTCGAGAAATCTGCATTTATAGTGCAACAATCGTTTTGTTTTCACATGCATGTGTGGCAAGAATTTAGATAGCCAAATTATATATATATATATATATATATATATATATATATATATATATATATATATATATATATGTATATATATATATATATATCCCAATCCTATATATATATGTGATGAAAACGGTAATCTTTAATTAATATTTTAATGATCAATTATTATATTAAACGTTTCAATTCATCCCAAAATTTGTGATTGGCCATTTTTCTCTATTGATGATTCGATTACTGTAATTTGTTTGACCCCTAAAAAAAAGTCATAATAACTAATTAAATAAAATGTATTTAATATTTACTTAATTTGTATTAACTTTTACACATGGATAAAATATATTTTTTTTATAACATTGAATTATCAATCAGATTGTATAATATTATTTTGACTAAGCCCACATTAGAAACCAAATTAAAACATGAACCAAATATAATTATTTCATTTATCTTTTAGTACTAATTAATCTTCCAATACTGAAAATCTCCAATAATTTAATACCTTGAATTTGATTGAAGCGTTACACAATATTTCATAAAATCATACGCTAATATATAGTATAATTATTAATTAATAGCAGAATCATGGACCTGATAGCGCTAATTAGTAATTAATTAACTTTATTTCCCCTCTATATATATATATATAGATGCCAACCCGTCAAAATAGAATCAAAATATATCGGAAAATATAATAACTAATTAATAATTAAAAATGAAGTCCAAAAGTTGTATGATCTGCTGCATCGCGTTGCTCTGCATAGTTCTTACGTGGACCAATGAAATTGAGGCAGCTCGAGAAAGTGGTCTGAAGAAATCAGAAATAGGAGCGGAGAAGGTGGCAGCGCCGGCGAGGAGGGAACTACAAGGGTCGGCGCCTCCGAAGTGCGGCCCTGAAAAATGCGCTGGCTGTACGCCGTGCTTTCCGGAACTCCAGCAAGTGGGGCCCGACCAGTACGCGTGGTTCTGCACGTGCAGGGTTAACTCACCCGGCGGTCACCATTGAAGCTGTTATTTATATATGGGGAAGTTTTTTATGTTTTTATTGGATTCGTGAATCCCCTTTGAATAAATATATATATATATATATATATATATATATATATATATATATATATATATATATATATATATATATATATATATATATATCTTTTGTTAATGTCTGTTTTTAAATATTCCACTAGAAGAATAATGGTTAAGAAGGAGTGGTAAAGTAATTATGAAAATAATTGCCATGAAATTATGAAAATACCCCTGATGTAACATGAAATTATGAAAATACCCATCTTATTTCTGTAATTACAGTCACTCCTTTGAAGTATTCTATGTCTTGCATTTTTTCCTTACGGAATTAACTCTAACGGAATATTTCAAATTCGAAGGAACATCCATTTAATATTACCAAATTTATCGTTATACATGTAACCAATTTTACCTCGATAGGTCACGATAATTTACCCATTATTTATAAATACCACAAGACGTGTAACATATACAGTTGGGACCAACAAAATACTACTTTATCTAGGGCTGAAAGTCGGATGGATCGGATCGGAATTAGCCTTTTCGGAAAATTTCCAAAAAAAATCGGAAGTACAAAATCAATTCCAATTCCAATTCCAAAATTTTCGGAATCTAAAAATTCATTCCAATTCCAAAAAGCCCGGAAATTTCGGAATTTCGGAAAAAAATCGGAAATCACATAAGCTCTAAAATTTTAAAACTTAGCCGAAATTTTCTAAAATTTTCACAATTTTTCGAAAATAAGAGCATCCACGTCGATAAAGTAAAACTAATAACTACTAAATTCAGTTCAAAAAAAAAAATAAAAATAAACACAACATAATATCCAATAAAACTTCTAATAACAATTCATTATGTCAAAATCCTATAACAAAACTTATAGGTGTATTTTTCGGAAAATAAGTATTATATAATATATACTATTTATAGGTGTATTTTCGGAAAAAAATCGGAATTTTTCGGAATTAATTTCGGAACTAAATCGGATCGGAAATCGGAAATTCCAAATTTATTTTATATAATTCCAATTTCAATCCAAAAAAATCGGAAAATTTCGGAAATCGGAATTTCGGAAGTCGGAATGAAAAAAGTTGTTCCAAAATCGGAACTTTTCGGATTGGAACCGGCGGAAATTGGAAAATCCGTTCCAACATGCACCCCTAACTTTATCTGTCCCTTATTATATGTCTTTTTTGAAGTGTTTTTTTGTCCTAAATTATTTGTCATTTTAAAGTTCCAATAAGATATTAATTGCATTTTTTTCAATTTTGCCCCTTATCACTTTTAATTAGTTAATTGAAAAAATAATTAACAACAAGAGTATTTACTAAGCTATTTTTGGTATAATATATACATATTTATTGACTATTTTAATCTATGTGTAACCACCAAAAACGACATATAAAAATGGACCGAGGAAGTATTAATTTAGCGAAATATCAAAATATCGAATTAATGATTTATTACATATTTATTGACTTGGAGTAAAAAAGAAAAATTATTATTGAAGCGAGATTATTAATTTATCGAAGAAGTTCTACTCTAATGTACTAGTTGGGTTTGAACATCCATCTTTGAATCTTGACGTTTCTCAAACGCCTAATTAAAACTTCACGATTCCAAAAAAAGTTTATGATATAATAATATAATGAGTGGCGGACATTAATTAAAACTAATTAGATATATATATTTAATTCAGGAAAATAACTATTATCTCATTTCCTTTTATCTTCCAATCTTGAAAATAACAAAGATTTTTATTTCCTTGATTTCGCAGCGGGAATAATATAATTTCGGAAACACAATCACAGACCACATTAGTTAATTAATTAATTTTCTGTATATAAACCTTCAGTGTGACTGAAACAAATCGTACATTTCAACAAAGAGAAGAGCATATATATATATATATATATATACACATACATACACATATAGATACAGTATGAAGTCAAATAACCTTTGCTTCATCGTCTCAGCTTTATTTTGCATGTTTCTTATCGTGACCACGAGAATCGATGCATCGTCTGCTTCAGAAAATGGCTTGAAGGAATCAGAAATCACCGCCGGGAACTATGCGGCGGCGAGGAGGGTGTTGCAAGGGTCGGCGCCGCCGAAATGCGCCGGAAAATGCGGTGGCTGCTCGACATGCGCTACGGTTCTCAAGGAAGTCAAACCTGGTGTGTACGTCTGGGTGTGCGCTTGCCAGTAGAGAAAATACATGCACCCCATATATATATATATATATAATTCCATTGATCATATATAACATATATAATTAATTGTTGGATGGATCGATGGATCATCATCACTTCTTTTTTCTATCAGTTATAAATATTATTTTTTCCCGGATATATATTTGCTTCAACTGTTGAATAATTCACATGCACGATCATCAAATATGATATAAATTTGAAGAAATTTAATTAATAATCAATTTTTAAACTAATTAGTAATTCTGTATACAAATAACTATTACTTCCTTATATGTACCATTTTTATGTGAATATTATTGCTAAAATATGTGAATAATAAATAACTAGGGACTTGATAAATCGGTTCCATTTTTACTAACATGGTTTTCATTTTCAAAAACTTTCTTTACAAACACGAGCATGAATGGTTGTCTTTCTTTTCTTTTTTGTTATGTCTTAGTTAATTAGTGATTATTTAATTATTAATAAATGATTAATAAATCCTAATGATTGAATTTTGAATTTTTAATTAATCATTTATTGGTTAATAATCTATCAATAAATAAATAAATAATTACTGATTAATATTTATTTAGTAAGTAATTAGCTAATAATCGATTAACAATTTATAGTAGTAATTAATTAATACTTAATAAATAAACAAATTAATAGTTAATTATTTAGACTCGTAAAAATCATTTCAAATACAGCATATATACTTCACCACTTCCCTATATACCAATTAGTGCTGACTTTGACTCCACCACTTATATTTCAATAAAAAAATATTTAATGCTGACTTTGACTCCACCACTTATAACGTACAAGTCTTACATGGAGTATAATGTATGAAATTTTTATGACAAAGGGCATTTTCGTGTTTTCCAAGCAGAAAAATTATAGTTGGGGGTAGGCTTGACAAAATTGACTCAAAACTGTAATGCTAGTTTACCGAAGCCCAATTACGTGGACTGGTCTTGTTAATTTAGGCTCATCAGTTTTGCTCTTCTTTAAACAATAAATAAATTAAATTTTGTTAGATAAGATTAGGCTACCAACCTTATTTTTTTTTCTTACTTATTATTTAATAAAAGTCACAAAATAAATCAAAATTCCAAAGTTGAAAAAAACCCTCTACCTTATATTAGTCAACGGAAATGACCAAAACACCCCTGAGTGTATCTTTGACGACCTAGAATTTCCCTTGATTGCAATTGAAGCATGATAAAAATAGACGAAAATAACTCAAAAAGTTGGACAGGCAAACGTCAACTAAGAGTTTGGTGAAAGACCATAGTTGTAATTTTCTCCAAAATTCACACGAAAAGGGCATGTGAACCATGCAATACTTATATATATATGTATATGTATGTATATGTATATATGTATATATATTTATATAAACCCTCCCACAAAGGTGGTTAATTAATTAGCTTCAACTTCATTGTCTCTCTTCTTTGCGTTGACACCAAGTTATTAGCAAGAGAAGTTGCTTACCAACAAAAAAAAATAGTTAAGAAGATCATGAGTAGCTATATTTTCCCTCGAAGAATCAACCGCAGTAGTTCCGATCATGCAAAGATGATTTTGTTAGTATTCATCTTCGTAGTGTTCCTGCAAATCAAAGCGACTGCAGCCATGGGCAAAATGGACTTTTTGGGTGAATTATCCGGCAGGGAGGAGCTGGTGAAGTGGGCCGGCTACGGCGAAGAAAAGCTCTCCACCGTCGTAATAGGCGGAAAACTTCTCTGCCATGCCGGCGCTGCACCAAATGACAAAACTTCCATCCAACCCTATCCCATTTCAGGTATATATATACATAAATATGTTCACATATTTAAATATGTGTATTAGGTTACCAAGTTTAGGGTTATTAATATCTTATAAAATAATATTGGTGCAGGGGCGGTTATGGGGGTGGTGTGTGGAGGGAAGGGGAAGAAGAAGGGGTTAATATGGGCGGGAAGAGGAAGTACGGATAGTTCCGGAGAGTTCCAAATAGATGTTCCTTCGCGTCTGCATGCAAATCCAAATCTGGAAAATATTTGCCATGTTAGGGTTCTTCGTCTCCCAAGTTCTTCTGCGTGTAGACAATCTTGTACGAGGAATCACAGTAAGAAACCAATAAAATTGGACTCAGTTGGCGAAGGGGTTCGCAGTTACACCACCCACAACATAAATTTGATGATGCCTCGTCGCAGCCACACGTGAAATTTAAAAACAATTACATATGGATCGATCGAGAAATCGAGCATATAATTCTTGCATGCAGCTTGTTTGGATGGCGCTTAAGTCACAGTTGGAGTTGCAGAGTAGAGAATATGTAAATGATTATAAATTTATAATTAATGATTGATGTATATTGTGTTCTTTGTTTGTTTTTAGGGTTCATGTTGTATGAATTATGAGTTCGGAAATATTAATTGGAGAATTATTATGTGAATTTGGTGTGAAAAATCAAATGTTGTTATGGATATATAATGTTTGGGCTTACAAAGAGACCCAAAAGAAAGCCGAACAAATAGTTTATAAAGATAATGGGCCGGGCTCAAGTAATACAAGCATTGTATAGAAATTATGTTGATAAGCATACATAGGATTGGGAAAAAAATATCGATCCGTTAGCTATCGATTGGCATCCACCTTGTTTCAAACTTGTTGTAGAAACTATTAGGGTTTCGTAATTGTTTTGGTAAAAGAAAATTAAATCGTCGGGTTTTTGATATGGTTATTCTCAACCACTTAATATACATATATTAAGTAGATACCCGTGGATATCCAAATATTATTGGTAATGGTTCTGGTATCGCGATTAACTTTTTAAACATGTTTGGTATTGTTATGATTTGAAATATATTAAATGTTAATGGTAATTCGTGATGAAATGGGGAACCCAACCACGGTTGCAACTTTTGCTCTTTTGGCCCCTACCATAATTTGCAAGGAGACCCCTCCCCACTAAATAATATTATTCACTTTAACCTTTTTATATGATGATGACAAAGACATATAACCACCCTTTCAACATCATGATTTCTTTTGATTAATAATCATCGCCTCCTACTCAATTTTTATTTCTCACTCTAAAATTAATTTATATTTCTTGAATTCATTTTCCATCATACTAATAAGAATTATATCTAAGTTTTAGTCGACTCAATCAAATCAATGCATTATTTATCAAAACTGGTGACATTTAAAAATAATAATAATAATAATAATTGTTTCTCATAAAAAAAAAAAAATTAATGTGTACATGTAACAAAGTGGGTAGGTAGGAGATATGGGCATTAATTATCTACAGTCGAATGTAGTACAATCACTGGCCATTTGTAAAATTGTTGAAGGGCCCATTTGTTGATCTCAATTTGTTTATGAAATTAAATATACAAAAATATCTTACAAAAATATCCGGGCAATGCTTGGAACTATTTCTACTTATTTTCATCGTTTCTCCAAAATAAAATGAGATTTATTACACTTTTCAAATCGTTTTGTCAAAACAATTTCAAAAGTTTATCTCTCCTTCTGACATGATGTAACTGCTACAGTAAAATAATTTGACTGCTACAGTAAAAAATGTCTTCACTAAAAAATAAATAAATATCACTTCATCTTTCAATTTTTTTCTTCAAAAATATTTTTTTCTAACACCTTTAAACATGATTTGACTGCTATAGTGTAATTTGTCTCCTTCCAAAATACAAACAAACATTACTTTTATTCTCAAATTATTCTCCCAAAACATATTTCCTCAAAATGAAATCAAAATAAGATCCAAAACGCTTCCAAACATTGCCTTAGTGTCTCATGTTTCATGAAGTTGTATTGAATTGGGTAAATTACTATCACCACGTAAAGGTAAGTCAAATTACGAAAAAACTTTCGTATGTGGCTAATTGTAACCACCCTCAACTATGAATGACAGATTTTTGCAGTACTATTTGACATTTAGTCATTTTGCATATGTATATATAATTATATATATAGACACAAATAAATTGAAAAAAGAAATCTTGATTTTTCTACAAACATTGATAGTTTCATAATAATTGAGTGTTTTAAATTTTAATATTAAATTAAAAAAATTTCAAATTGGGAGTACACAATTAATATTTAATATTGGTAAGCAACAAAAAAAATATAAATGTGAAATATTTCCTAAAATAAATGAGAGTATGTAAGCCCACAGATTCAGGAAAAGGCCCAAAAGAATAAGAGAAAAAAACAAAGTGGCCTGTCAAAAAGCATGATGTGACCACCCCCCCTTCACCCCCTACCCCCACCCCCCATCCACCCCCCACCCCCCACCCTTTTTCTCACTACAACCTGCGTACAACATTAAATTAATTTACCACACCACATTAAACACATCAAACGCAGATTGCCAACACATAATCACACACACACACACACTTCCAAAGTCTCAGGATTGCGTAATACCACAGCCTGCTTTAGGCCTCCACTTACCTTTTTTTTTTTAAATTCATTAATCAAAACAATCAAGAAAGAACAATTAGTCACAATCAAGATTCTTCAGAATACAATTTTCATCACAAGGAAAATGGGATTCCTTTTCTAAATCAGTCTCATCGATCCATCACCTTCATAAATTTCTTACATTCACTTGTTTGTATTGTACCCTATTTCCTTTTTTTTCTTTTTTTTCTCCCCTTTTTCCTGTTCCCCTTCCTTCGAGCAATGTTATTACACACCCTCTATTAAAGAGGAATCTGTAAATAAAGATTCTTTAAAAGATTCGATTTTTCTCCTGTTGTTCCTTGGCAACAAAGGGTTGGAGGGGGGAATATAAAAAAATGGGGAATGCAAGCGGAAGGGAAGAGGGTGGCAGCGACAGCCAATCCGGCGCTGATGATTCCGACACCGCGCAGGTTAGCATGGCCGATCAAGAAGGTGCGCACGTTAGCTACACCGAGTTTATGGGGCAGTCCCCCCCTCCAAGCCCTAGGGCTTCTCAATCTCCCTTGATGTTCAGGCCTCAGGTCAGTTTTGTCGATTTATTTTTCAATTTTTCTTTTCATTGGATTCTTTCTTGTGAATTTTATTACTCAAATATTTGATTTTTATCTGATTTGGTGTGTAAAGATTGGATCTTTCGTTTAAATTGACTGAAATTTACAGTTAGATATGAATTGTAGTATATGACTGTATGCATGTGTGACTGTAGCAATAGCATACACCAATAATTGAATTAGATCTGACGAATTTGATGGTTGTGTTCATGAGGGTAATAAATGATTTTGCTGCAATGATGTTGGATGCTAATTATAGCAAACCCTTTTGCTTCAGATTTCTTGTTTTGTCGAATTCAATTTTTAGAGCAACATAGTTGGTGTTTTCGAGGATTTGGGTGTCGATGGATATCTTACATATGTTTGATTATTTAGAGAACAAAAACACATGGCTGCGAATTGGCCGATTTCTTGACTCTATACTTGTTGAATCTTATCCAAAGTTGAATGGAATTGGTGATTCAAGGTTTTGAACGATTTATTCGTTTGACCGAGCGGAATTTGCGTCGTTTGTTTTCTATCAGATGCCAGCTGTCCCTTTACAAAGACCAGACGAATTGAACATCCCTAGCCCTTCATGGATGCAAACTAGCTCGGCTAATGAGGAAACATACAACGACGAGCAAGGCATTCCAACTATGATCACATGGAGTTACGGTGGCAAGGAAGTTTCCGTGGAGGGTTCGTGGGATGATTGGAAATCAAGGTTACTTTTTTTTGTTTAGTTCATTTCAATTTCTGAATAATTTATTTTGTCACACCGATAAAAGATTACGAACTGCGTTTTAAACTGTACAGGACGCCGTTGCAAAGAGCAGGGAAAGACTTCACCTTGATGAACGTACTTCCTTCGGGAGTTTATCAGTACAGGTTTCTCGTGGATGGAGAATGGAGGTACTCGCCCGATCAGCCATGGGAGCAAGACGATTCCGGAAATGCTTACAACATTCTTGATTTGCAGGTGCCCTTTTTTTCGTTTTTTATCTTCTCCTCTAGAATTTTGTCATTTCCATTCTTGTAAAAGGCTGTCATTTCTTGAATTAGGATTATGTTCCGGAAGATACCGACAGCATATCTGGTTTCGAGCCACCTCAGTCGCCAGATTCGAGCTACAACAATTATCAGCTAGGTCAAGAGGACTTTGCAAAGGAGCCGCCTTTGGTTCCACAGCATCTTAACGTGACTTTGCTCAACGCCCCGTCACCTCAGATGGAGTTTCAGCCACCTTACTCGAGGCCTCAGCATGTGGTGCTCAATCATCTCTACATGCATAGAGATAGGAACCGCCCTGCCTTTGTGGCGCTCGGTTCAACCAATCGGTTCCTCTCGAAATACGTGACCGTGGTGCTTTACAAGTCCATACAGAGGTAAAAAAAAAATAGAAAAAAAAAAGAAGAAAACTGCACATGGGAGTTAGTCTTGAGTTGATGTAATTGATAGGAACAAAAGTTTTTTACATGTCGGGTTAAATTTGCTTACGATGTTGGATTTTTAATCTGGAAATAGCCGGTCATAGAAATAATAATCTGTTTTTCGATGTACAATTTTGCTTCTTGCTGTGTTTTTTCTTCTATTTCTTGATAATAATATGTTGTTGTCAACCTTAAAAAACGAAAACCCTGTTTTCGACTAGCTGTGTTTGGTTTGATTTGATTCTCGTCTTATCATCGTCGAAGCGAAAAATGTATTTCAGTTGCACAGTAAAGCAAGAATCTGGAACTGCGAATCGCTTTAGCATTACCGTGTTATCAAAGGATTTACAACAATCCAAAGGCCAAAGCTTTTGGTTTAAACTCAAGAAGTGTAATCGGGCTATTACATTTTCTAGTACACGAATGTTACAAAACACGAAACCCCAGTTTTCAACTGAAAACAGGACAACCTTGTACAACAATCCCAGGTGCAGTAGGGCAAGAAGCCAAAGGGCAGTGATCAGGCTGCGACCCCCACCATTTTACGTTTATGCCCTCGTTCTGCAGAGCAAAGAACAACAGGACACCCATAAAAGCCGTTCCAGCATCCAACGCAGCCGACAGAACATAATTGTACCTCTGCCACCACGTTTTGCGATATTTAAACACAAAGTAGTTGAACACGGTTCCTGTAATGATCCAGCTGGCGATGTTCGTGGGGGTCGCCGGAGGCATTCCGGCGAATCCGTAAGAGATGACAGGAATATTGATCAACGGAATCCACTTCTTCTCCGGGTAGATTTTGCTCAGTACCCATACAGGAACCGGCAAGAAAGCTCCGATTAGGAACAGCCATACAAGGTTCCGGTACATTCCACCGGGCCCGAACAGCCTTTCGGGCCCAATCAAACCCCATATCACAGAAGCATCGAATGTGACTCGGAATTTAGGGCAAGTCCATGGACTCTCAGGATGTAATGCCTCCACATCGCATATGTTCTCGATGCTTCCAAGCATCCACCATGCTACCGCGAGGTTGACTGTACCAGACACGAACGTCCCTACGAGCTGGAAAATTGGATTTTTTTTTAATTTTTTTTATTATATGATGATTATTGAAACGTGATGGTAATAGCTAAAGATATTGACCTGAGCTGTGAACATGCATTTCGGTGGGATTTTCATGTAGTGTCCAAGTTTGAGATCCGCTAGGAAAGAAAGTGCGTGGATTGTACTTATTCGCCCGTAAATCTTGAAAAGAAGATTCGCGATTGGTTTTCCTGGAAGTATATACCCTATAATGAACTGTGCTATTATGTCGTATCCAGGTTGCTGCAAAAGAACAAACGAAAAATTATAAATTTCTCAATGTTACAACACAAAATGATCAAGAAAACTTTTTTATTTTTATCTTTCTTACCTGATTGGTTGTAGCTTGAATAACTCCGATAGGGAGAGTGACGATCCAAGCCAAAGCAAAGGCGAAAAGCATCCCCCACCAGGGTAGCTGCACGTCTTTCTTCCACACAAACGACATCATCAGTGAAAAGACGATACTGCCCCCGAGCAAAACGAGGTACCACCACTGAGGCACTTGGCTGTAGCTCTTCATCAGCCTCGCGTGCACATCCAATTTCGCGTTCTTCACAGCCGCTTTACTCTGCTTCCATATATCACCGCCATGAAACAGAGCCACGTGAGTAAGCGTGGCTGTGAATCTTGCGAAACCCGATCCGATCGAAAGCGCAAAGAGCGGGCTTAGGTAAAGCTTGCTGTACGATTCGTATGCAGATATGTTGAGGTCATACTGTGGGGTCAAGATTTTAGTGGTGTCGTATTTGTGGCCTGCGGAAGTGAAGAGCTGGTTCGAGAAAATGGGGAATTTGTGCGCGTCGAAGGTGTTGAACTTCCAGTAGCAGATAGGGACGATTATGTAAATAAACATGATGAAACCGACCATGACGTTGAGAATGGAGTAGAAGGGTGTGACCAACGGGCTGCCGTGGTAGGCGGAGATGCCCGCCCAGTCGAGTGTGAACGCGCCCACGCCAAGGCCGTGGTAGCCGGAGCCGATTTGCTGGGCGGTGATGCTGTGGGGCCAGGCCCAACACACCCATGAGAAGAAGGTGAGAATCTGGAAAAGGTAACCGGGGAATAGGTAGTAAATGAAACTTGCTGTCATGCAGATTAGGAAGAATTTCATTCTTGTTATGCCTTGTGCCTTTGTTTCCTTTTCATGCAGTGCCCTGCACAAAAGATGAAAAAAAGAATCGAAAATCGGCATCAGAAAGTGGGCTAGTGGATAAATTGCATCAAGAGAATTTCGATTGAGGACCATTAACTAAATAAAAAAGGTTTCTTGTGTCTGAAAAACTCATCCTGTGTCCTGTCTTGATATTTTCAACAGGGGAATAATAACTACAAATTGGCCACTCTTTTAATTTTGTTCGAATATTAGTGCTCGGAACAGGCTTCGTATATCAGAGAATCGATCCACCTTCGATCACTTTCTAGATTCTCTTACATCAGTATTAAGAACAAGATACTAATTAAAATAACAATGCCTTCTTCAAAAGACAAATTTTGTACCGGTGATGCTTAATGATATAACTAGACTAAAACGGTCATCGTTCGCTAATAACTTCGAACGCGATATATCGAATTCTTGAAGTTAGAAAATCAATGAATCATAACATAATGAACAAATGTTAGAAAAAACGGACCTAAATAACGAAACTTGAGCGAGATTCGAAGGCCACCACATCTCAACCGGATCGACCAAGTACTTTCGCAACATACCAGCCCATCCATATCCCAGTATCTGTAATTAATTAATTAATTAATCAATTAATCAGATTAACAAAATCCTGGTACCAAAAAATTAAAGGGGGAAATGGGAATTGCAAAATGCCATAAAGACTCCATTTTTATTTCATTTTTAGTGTTTTTTTTAATGATGGCTATTTATTTTTAATCAATTTATTTGTGTTCATCATCTTCCAGAATCAACCATCTGCTGTCAATTTTCTTCGAAAAATTGGAAGAAACATATATAAGGTCAAATATTGAAAACAGAAAATTTTGATAAACACACACATTCAGAAAATAAATAAATATATATATTTTTTAAATTTACCTGAGTGGTCAAGACAATTAAAAGGGCGCAGAGGAAATTCAGGCTCTGCTTATAGTACGCCTTCATAACAGTAATTGCACCAATGGAGTAAGCATCGCCGCCGCCAACCGAAACCCCGCAGTTAGCCATAACCGTGATAATCACGTGCTCCTTTATGTTGAACGGGCCCGGGTTGAGGCTGAACCTCCACCGCCCGAACAGAGCGTACTCCTTCGTCGGAAGAGTCGCCGCCATGAACCTCCCCACCGGCAGCACCGCTATCTGCATCAGAATGGCGGATATGGAGAGCGGCTGCGTTCTGTAGATGAAAAAAGTGTTGAGGAAAATCAAAATCGTGCATGAAACAAGCCCCAAAACCCATGCACGGAATGTCATCACGGGGAGAGTCGGGTCGTCGGTTTCCGGCACCACCAGCGCCACCTCCTCCACTGAGCATCTCTCTTCGGCGGCCCCCGCCGCCGCGTCGCCGCCGTTGGCGGCGGGCTTGGTGGTGGTGGAGTTTGAAACCATTGATGGGAGTGGGTTTTTGGTCAGAGGTAAGTACAGTGGAATGGGGATTATTGTTGTGTGGTAATTATGTACGCTGTACTTCGGCGCGTGGCATATATATATATATAGAGGGTGGAGCAGAAGAGGGTGCTGGGTTCTGTTTGGCAGATTATAGAAAAATTAGCCCACTTATTTATTTTGGATTTAATTTTCTCTGCGGAGGGAATTTGATTGGATAAGATAAATCAATAATTGATGGATCTCATATTACAATAATAATGTATTTTTATAATATATATAATTAATGGAATATATATTTATGCTATTATAAGAAATTATTTCATAGCAAATAATTCACACTAGTAGAAAGTCTTGTAAATTCTATACCCGATAAAAAAATCTTAGGGCAATGTTTGGAATGGTTTCAGAAATTATTTATTGTAGAAGTCAAATATTTTTTTAATGTATCGGTCAAATGTAGAGGAGAAATATACTTTAAACACTTTAATTTTTTTTTTTTTTGAAAAGCTAAATAAAACAAGAATTTTCGGAAAAAGAAAATGTAAATTGAAAACAATCAAACATAACTAAATATAGTTGTCCAAGAATAAAGAATTTGGAAAGTGGGGGATAAAAGGGTGACCATTTTCTGGTTCATTTATGCTATTTTGTGTTCATGCATGATTCCTAAGTTCTTTATTTGTTCCATATTATTTGTTGCTTTATATTTTTAATATTGAATTAAATGTAATTTATTTCAATTTTAACTACATGTTAAATATTAATTCTCTCTTATAACATTACATTATTAAATGATCGATATTATTTTTTAATCTTTTAAATATATTATTTTCTAAAACCAAAACACATTATCGACACTCTTTAACACTCATGCATAGCTGAAAAACGATAATTGATCAAGAACCGATGGAGTAAACTGTTGCAATTTAGAATAATGTTGTTCCATGAAGCAAAAGAATCTTAGGATTTAATCAATTCCAAAAGAGGCCATCAATTTAAGGCACCAGCCAATGATATAATTTCGAATTTGAATATATGGTGCAATACAATCTAAACATCGAAATCACCATTAGCTTTTCCACAGAAAAGTAAAATCTCAAAGAATGTTAATTAGTGCTCATCACGAGGGTAATTAGGTCATTTCGCAGTTGTAGCCAATGAAATACTATATGATTGCTCGTTGAATGAAATTACTGGCCATAATAGTCCCATAGAGTGGCTGATGGGCTACCACTTTTTGGAGCGTGTGAGCGTCACGTGTTGTCCGGTTCCTGACACACTGGTCACGGAAGGACCACACTTGCTGCCCCCGTGGCATTTATGTGGGACCCGTTAAGTAGTAGCCACGTAGGACAAACGGCCCATAGTTTCATCGTGGGAACTAACGGAGCATCCACGCCGTTAGGCTGGAAATGCATACAGTATGACATTTGACGGACTCTGGTGTGACGGAGTGGTTAGCGGGAATCCACGTAAGAGAGCTCAGCATGTGCCGCGTGCGTGTTCGGTTGGAACCGTACAGATTGCCCTTATGGTGCACATTTACGTGGCGGCGAATGCACTTTTTTGATTTTTCACATAGGAAAAAGAAATATTAATTAACAAAGCACTGACGTAGGTGATTTTACGACGTCTTTTTTTTTTTTTTTTTCGAATTAACTTAATTTAAAAATTAACAAAAAAAAAACAATATTTTATTTTTAAAATATTTGGTGGGGTAGATTTGTAATTAGGATTTTGAAAGTAATATGAGCCGGTGATAATGGACGGAGAAAACGACTGACGGTACACGCCAAGTGTCTCATAGACTTTGACTGTTACTTTTTCAGAAAGTGGTCCCCACATATTTGACTTTTCGCGAACTTCTAGGCCATATAAAATGTGTACGAACCGAACATTTCCGGGTTAGTGGTGGACCCGTATTTGGGCCTGGGCCTAACCATTTGCAATTTCGGGTTGACGTTCATTATGAGGCCATCTTTCCCTCATTTTCTCAAAATTATTATTTGCTATGCTACATTTCAATTAATTAAAAAAAAAAAAAAAATTTAATAAATTTCACTTAGAAAGGCGAAGAGGGAGTGGAGCTTTTCAGTTTTGGATGGGATGTATGATAAAAGTAAGATTTTGGAGATTGAGAGACGACTTTATCAGTTGACCCAATGTAAGTGTAACTCTTAAAGTATACGTCTGAAATTCGAATACATGAAATTCAATTCGAGTTAAGTTACTATCGAAGAACAACGGCAACACAAATGAATCTATGATTGTGGCGTGTGTTTCACTTTTCGGGAGTGGAATGGAGAATAATACAACGCGCATGCAATACTCGTCGTAATAATAAGTACCGGTCCGGTATATATATGGTAATGGCTAGCGACAAGCTTAAGGACCAAAGGCATCTTTTTTTTTTTTTTTTTCTTTTCTGTTGTGAGGTTTTGTATGAATTTTATTGGACGTGGATTTGTGGGGGCAACTGCCAAACTATATCGAAACATGTACGCAATAGCGAAAAACACTAGTGACAGGGACCATGTAAGGTAACGTAACGCAGACAATATTTCAAATAAATTTCTGATATTATTTAGAATATAACTTGAGATTTGCTAAAGTTAAGGATGTAAGATTTGTGCCTTTCACAGTCACACATTATCAGGTATATATGCTTAGCACTTGTGTAATACTCATCAAGAATTCAAGAATTCAATTAATTCGTCGGAAACCGTTGAAAAAATTTAAAACAAAAAAAAATCCGAAATTGGAGAGGAGGAATAAGCTAAAGAAGATAAAGGGATGAGGGAATACAGCTGATAATGGCAAACACTACTTAACAAGCATTCAAATAATCATCATGAATTAATTTTGCATATTCAAAAGGTAATTCCATTAATGCGGCAAACGGGGGGATATATTCACATGCCGAGCGTTTACGAAAGTTTAAATCAACGACTCAGAGCACCAATAGTGGTGGGAAAAAATTGCGAATTTAGAAACTCAAAAAATAATAATAATCATATTACATAGTTATGGGGCTGCCAAATAATACATTTGACAAACAAAAAACAACAACATCCTCAAACTTCACTATGTACATCCATATTAATTCCTCTGGCAAAACAATCTGCAGAGATTATTCGAACACTACTAATTAAATAATTAAAAAAAAAACCTGCGGCGTCAAATGCCAGCGCATAATAATATAGTCATCGAACAACACATAATATAATAAGATATTATAAATTCAATTGAAACTACGAACGCGCGCGAACGAGATTTCCATTACATAAGCGAACAAGCGTTCGGGTTTTCGTCGCTGAACAATTGAGGGGCGTAAGCATGGTCCATGTAGTACTTTGGAGGCCAATATTCCATCTTTTTTATCTCCATTTTCTTACTTTCTTCTTCTTCGTTGTCTTCCTTGCTTTCTTTTTTCTCGTCTTGTTTTTCGTCTTTCTTCTCTTCGTCTTTCTTAACCTCTTGTTCTTCTTTCTTTTCTTCTTCCTTAACTATCGATGCTTGTTTACCTGTTCGCTTGTACACGTCGTTCACCAGCTCTTCTGGATCGAGAACGCCTTTCACTGTCACCTTATCGTTTCCGATATCCGCTGTCACCGACTCTACACCTGATATGTTAATGCATCACGTTATTATTATCGAATATTTTAAAATTAAATTGGTGTAAAATATTGTTATTGAAAAGTTGTAATTTACCTTTAACTTTGCGAATTCTCTTTTCGAGTACCTGCGCGCATGCTTCGCAATGCATTCGAACTTTCAGTACAATTGTTATGACAGGTGGAGGCTGCTAGGCGAAAATTTTGAAACGAAAAAAAAAGATTATGACTCATAAATATATAATCAACAAGTAATATTAAATTTTTAACTTAAAATCAAGAGACGAGTAATGATAGATTCACAAGATCGATGATGTGATAATACAAACTTTATACTCGGATAAAATAAGGGAAAGTTTAGACAAAAAGAAGCAAAAAAAGGCTAGTTCCTCTTCAAATTCGTTGAAGCTTCTTATTTTAAACGAAGAACAATTTTGTCTACTGCACAATCGTGGAAGCTATCGAATCAAATTCATGTGGTTCGACGAATCCTTCTGTTCATATCCAAACTTAGTACTTTCTTTACTTGGCAAATGGAATTGCATTAACATGGAAAAAATAGGGGTGAAAGTGGGATGGATCGGATCGAAATTAGCCTTTTTGAAAAATTTCCAAAATTTTTTGGAAGTGCAAAATCTATTCTAATCCCAATTCCAAAAAAAAAAAATCGGAATTTAAAAATTCATTCCAATTTCAAATGGCCCATAAATTTCAGAATTCGGATTTTTTTGGAAATCACATAAGTTTTATCTTTCTTTAAACTCAACATATGACCAACAATTACATTACTCTCTCCATCGAAAATAAAAGATCCAATTAGCGAGTGCTAATTACTATCTTAACTAAGAAAATAATTTTGAAAATATAATCTATATCGATTGAAAAATAGGGTTCTTATAATTTTGAGAGTTGAAGAATCAAAAATATATTTCTGATTTTTCCAAAATCCACAAAGTACGTAACTCCAATAAAGTATATGTAGTATCATTTTCCAAGCACGTGCGTCATTTGTTTTTGGATTAGATATATATACCCGTGAATTCATATTGACCCCATTTACATGGATTTTACTGCAGCCATGCAAATATATTATAAATAAAAAAAAAATAAAAAAAAATCCAGGGAATTAATAAAGGGTTATATTTTCAATAGTAGCCTTTTTATTTCACTAGCATTGTAAAATGTGCCAATGGTGGGTTGTCTGTATCCACTTTGCCAATTTCTGATGTTCAGTAGTTTTCATGTCAGCTATGAAATATAGCAGAAGCACAAGTTGCACTGCCCCCATTTCACTTATTGCATCTATCCCACAATCCTTACCAATTTCTACTACCAACTATAGGTCATAAATTTATTATTATTAAAAAAAAAATTATCCTATTTTTTTTTTTTAATATCCTATTTAAAAAAAAAATTGAATTTTTTTTCTCCTTTTTTTCTTCTTCTAATTTGTAAGTACGTTTGAGATAATTTACCTAAATTATAAGTTGAAAACAGCTTATCAACTTACTATAAATCAACTATTTCAAATTGAATTGTAATAGTAATAACTACACACATTATTTCAAATTTCAAATTTTAATTTTATTTTGCAAACACCACATAAATTTGTCGGCAATGTCTTAATTTCTCTCTCTCTCTCTCTCTCTCTAGAATGTAGATGGAGTATTTGAATTGGTAAGGAGGAGACAGCCGCATAAATGATATTGAGACAAATTAATTACGGCAATATAATTAATGTTATAACATGTCATGAATTGAAATATATTTGAAATAAGAATAGAAGATATATTTATATTATGTATTACCTCGTCTTTCTTTTCTTCTTTGGGTGGCTCCTCCGCTTTGTTTTCCTCCGGCTTGTTTTCCGGCGGCTTCGGCAACGGCGAAATGATGACAACTTTCCGGCCAGTTTTCTTTTGAATTCTTTGGGACACTTTAACAGGGTCGGCAGCCTTTCCTTTCACCACCACTCTACTCGCCTTGCAATCCGCCGTCACCTCCTCCACTCCTATAAATTAATAAATTATATGAATTGAAAAACGTGCTAATTAAATTTAATTAAAAGTAAAACACGATTAATGAATTAATTAATATAACCTTGAAAGCCTTTGAGGGATCTAGCAACTTTTCTGGCGCAGGCCTCACAATGCATGTCAACCTTAAGCACAATTATATTATCTTCATTAATTAATTCATCTTTCTTTTCTTCTTCCTTTTTTTCTTCTTTTTTCACTTCTTCTTCTTCTTTCTTCTTCTCCTCCTCTTCTTTCTTTCCCGCCTCTTTCTTCTCCTTCATTCAATCATTATTAATTTTTAATTCAAATTAATTGATGAATATAATTAAAATGACGTACGTACCTAAATACAATAAATTAAATAAAAAAAAATTTAAATAGCAAATTAATAGGGCTTACCTCACCCATATCCTTTTTGCTCTTTGCTTAATTTAATTTCTTCGTGTGTGTTTATGTGTGTGTGTGAGGGGATATGAATGAAATATATATATTGGTGGCGAGACTGGATTATGACGTGTCTGTATTTAATGTGAGTGAGGAAAAAATAGGCAGTGCTGAATCAGCGTCTAATAACCCTGGGCCCACACCGCCACTCCTACTATTTGCTTTATTAAAAGGATGCCGGTTCCTTCGACCCTACACCCGGTGAAAAACACTGGGTGGGTCTTCTGCTGCCACGTGTTCTTTTTTTTTTTATTTTTCTAAAACCCCTAGAGGTAAACCCTAGCGGAGAATCTATTATAAAATACAAAAAATAGACACGTGGCAGCAGAAGACCCACCCGGTGTTTTTAACCGGGTGTAGGGTCGAACAAATCAAGGATGCCTGTCATATTTTCTTTTTTTATTTTTGGTGGTTGGTCACATTAATATTGGACAAACTTTTTAATTTTATTTTTACCACAAAGTATCGATATTAATTATGGAATTATATGTCACTTAGGCCGAGCATTTGTGTTGGCCCAATTTAATCTACTAATTGTGGATTTCAATCGATCAATTGATTTGGGCCTAATCAATTAATTATATTTAATCACCCTTAAAAGTAAAGCCTTGTATTAGTACAAAAGTATTAAAACTAATTATGGAATTGTGGGTTATTTAAACTATGCAATGAGGAGTTAGGTGCGCTATACTTGGTTATTCGTACTATCAGAATTTTGATCACAGATCTGATTAAATAACCACTAAAGACATGGGATGTAAATAAACGGGTGTCAACTTTGACGGAGCACTTGACATGGGATTAAGTAATATGAGTCATCATAATTATATTTGCTTAATTAATTTTACCATATGTAAATAGAGTGTAAGAATTAAAAGAAAATAAAATGAAAAAAAGGATGAAATCAAATGAGATTCCAATCAATGAATATGTACGAACGTAACCAAAAAACTTAGGGTCGGTTGTGGCAGGGCCTATCAGAATCTCCAAATGCTACAAAATCTACTAGGTCCCGAGCCACTCGTGGTAGCCAATGACAGAGCAACACGTGTAAAGATAAACATTATCGCCATCGTGGATCTGGGAGTAAATAAAAAAGGTGATTGATGTGTTTTTTGTTTTGTGACTTTGAACCAACAGAATCTCCAATTTCATACACAATGATTCATAAATAATACATCTTGTTACTGTTAAAATTGTAATTGTAATTAATTAATTTATTTATCTTAAATGTACAATTCATTTGGTAATTTGTATGTGGAATGTGGGTTATTGATTGGGTTTTATGGGCTATTCGTAGTCCATTTGAATTGAGATGTGGGCCAATTTTGAAATTCAGCTTCTGTATGGCCCAACCCAGATGTTACACCAGACCCAGTATCTGCAATTATGTGCGGTTTCATATAAATGTTTTTTCAAAATTAAGTTTGTATTGCAATAAAAATTACAAAAAAAAAAAAAAAAAAAAAAATTGTGACACCATAAAGAATTATCACTAAATAAATATATTAAGTTATGTTGTTACTAATACCTTATAACTCCTTTTGTCGCCAGTTAATCAATTTTTATTGTCACTGTATAGTATTAGTGATACTCTATTAGTTACAACCACAGTGACAATATGTTTTACTTTATCATTTTAAAATTAATCTCGTCGCTCAGAAGATTATCTCTTGTAGACTGTTGTATACATAAACAACGTCTGCATTTAAATTTATGACGTCATTATATATATTGACACAAGAACTTAAAAGTTTTAAGCCATTTATTTTATTTTTATGCATTCAACTTGTAATAAAGTTGAAGAAACATCATGTCGATCATCTAAATTGTATTTAAATAAATAAAAAAGAATCATTTTTCTTCAAATCCTTATCATTAGTTTTGGTGTGTAGTAATTGAAAGTGAAGGCTCAAATGTTGTCTTCCTATTTTTCAATTTCAATATTTGCATTTTATGAAACATGTGGCAACACTTGCTTGATTGCAACACCACTAACAATAATTCGCCCAAAATTGCTTCAACTCTAAATTTAGGAACAAACTATATAATAATAATATATATACATACATATCGGGTAAAAGAAGTAAACTATATAATTATATAACTTTCTTATCATTTCATTAAAAAAAAACCTATAATTAAATTAGATGCAAGGAATTATATGTATTTCAATTATTTGAAGATTGAACCCTTATAACGTTATTACTAAAGGAAGTCGTATAACACGTCTTGTATGGCTGCCCATGTGACATAACTCCATTCTCACCAAATTAATTAATTAACAATAATTAAATATAAATAAATGAATTAAAGCTTATATTTGCTTGTTTGTGAATAAATTGAAGGTGGAAGAGTAATAAAAATTTAAAATAATAATAAT
Source organism: Erythranthe guttata (assembly GCF_056151865.1). Taxonomy (NCBI): domain Eukaryota; kingdom Viridiplantae; phylum Streptophyta; class Magnoliopsida; order Lamiales; family Phrymaceae; genus Erythranthe; species Erythranthe guttata. The sequence goes on along the minus strand of NC_142545.1, from coordinate 16,911,454 downwards.
AGGAAGGTGAGTAGTGCCTATCAAAATTAAAAAAGCAGGCACATGAATACAGAGTAAAGAGTCAGCAATTTTGGCCCGTCAACAAACCCCTCCCTCCCTCTTTATTATTATTAGGGTAAATTACAAACACCCCCTGAGGTATGGTCGAATTACAAAAACACCCATATTGTTTGGATAATTACAACCACCTCCTCAACTCCTCAAATTTAGTGGAATTTTCGAGATTATATGGAATATTATCACTTTTGTACCCGTTTTATCCCATTCAAACTCTACATTATGAAGCAAGATGATCATAATATGTGATTTTTAGCTTGTATATATCAGTTTGTGGTGCATCAAAAACTGTATTTTTTACACAAAACGAGTACAAATTAGAGCACATTTTACGGAATCTAGATGACTATGTTGAATTTGGCACCATAAAAGTGGAGGTCTAAGAAAAAATCATACTTGAGGGGGGTAGATGTAATTATCCAAACAAGAGGGGGGTTTTTATAATTTGACCATACCTCAGGGGTGTTTGTAATTTACCGTTATTATTATTATAGAGAGAGAGAGAGAGAGAGAGAGACAAATTAGATGATTTCATCAAAATTCAACCTCCTCTACCTATTTCCATTACCATTGACGTGCGATCACGTACGTTTTTATTTATTTATTTATTAATTACTTTGTTTCCACTTTCATTTCTTCTTCTTCCTAATATTCCCAAAATAATATCTTTTTTTCTTTTTCTTTTTTGAGTATTTATTTTTTTCTCCCAAAAGTCTCTCTCAACCTTGTTATCTACCTAGTGGTTGTATACCCAAATCGAAAACCTCGATAATTCTTGTAGCTATGGCTGAGAAGGTACGAAAACCCCTCTCTCTCTCTCTCTCTCTCTCTCTCTCTCTCTCTCTCTCTCTCTCTCTTGATCACTTTCTCTCTCTCTTGATCACTTTCTCTCTCTTGATGATCAGTTTCCATAGAGATGTGTGTGTTGATCATCACAAATTTACAATTGTTTGATACATGTTTTTTTCAAGAATTGATTTTTAATATATAGAATCCCTTAATTGTGTAATTTTGATTAGTGATCAAATTAATTGCAGGTTACTGTTATGGTGCTGAAGGTTGATCTTCAGTGTCCTTGCTGCTATAAGAAGGTCAAGAAAATCCTCTGCAAATTTCCTCGTCAGTATATACTACTCTCTCATCTTTTTTTATTATTTTTTTAAATCATCTTCCAACGACATCGTATTACGTACTCCAATACATACAGATATATATATATGTATATCTACCGTATATTTGATCACTTTTCCAATGTGGTAATAATTCATGATTCCCTTTTACCATGCACCACAAGTTTGATGCATCATCAATCACTATCATCACAACCCATAAATAGCATTAAGGCATCATAATTTTCTTTTAATTTTTTTGGGAAATAATAAATTGAGTTGATTTTTTTTTATTTTTAATTATAATTTCGGACAAGAGAAATTCGAGACCAGGTGTACGATGAAAAAGCAAACACGGTCACGATCACGGTGGTGTGCTGCAGCCCTGAGAAAATTCGAGACAAGTTGTGCCGCAAAGGCTCCAAAGTTATCAAAAGCATTGAAATCAAAGACCCACCCAAGCCCAAACAACCCGAAAAGCCCAAAGAGCCCGAAAAGCCCAAACAGCCCGAAAAGCCGAAAGAGCCCGAAAAGCCCAAAGTTGTGATCGAAAAGCCCAAGGAACCCGAAAAGACTAACGTGGTTGTAGTTGAGAAACCAAAGGAGCCGGAAAAGCCCAAGGAAGCTCCAAAACCCGATCCGCCAAAAAACCCTGCACCGGCACCAGCCCCGGCCCCGGCCCCGAATCCACCTCCACCGGTGATGGTGCAACCGTATCCGGTGAGGACATGCTGCGGGGAGTGCTACGAAGGTTACGGTGGGGGCCCATGTTACCACGGGTATGGGGTCCCACCGCCGCCGCAGCCGTGTTACGACGGGTACTACGGGTATGGCGGCTACGGCCAGAACAGGAGTTGCCACGTCATCAGATCGTGTGATTACTACTTTAGTGAAGAGAACCCTCAATCTTGCACCGTCATGTGATGATTATACAATTGATTATGGTGATTAACCATGATTACATAATCATGTTACATGGTTTTGGTATTCGTGAGAAGTTCTTTTTGATGTATACGATGTAAAAAAGGGAGGGAAAATATAGTAGGATTAAAGTGTATTAAAAAAAATTAAAATGAAGTTACTATTGTTAACTTGTGGGATATTTTATGGTGTGACACCATTTGTGATTAATAAAAGCGGGCATCAAAAGATTTGATGGATTTTTCATTCTTCTGGCACGTTGTCTTTTTAAATAGGTGGATAAGATCCATTGCCACGTATGACAATTGACAAGAAACCATACAAAGTCGAATAATGCTTACATACACAATACCACAATTAATCCAGAAAAAAAAATTGTATTTTTTTTAATGGATTTTTATATTTATTTATAAGTTAGAGTATATTTCGCCCCTCTAAAAAAAATAAATAGGCAGTAGTTTATGATTTTAAGCTTAAAAATTCCAATAACGATAATATATTTTAGATTATACTTATTTTTAATTAAAATAAGTTGTGGAAATATTTGGAGTAAAGGAATTGATATAAGCTCAGGAACCTTGTGTTAATTAACCCTTTCAAGCTATGTTTAGGACCGACAATTGAGTCGAGTCTACTCGATTGTTCGGTTCAATTTTATTTGAGCCGAGCTTGACTAACTATGAGTCGGGTTGAGTTTAAGCCATTTTATTAAACTTAAAAAGTTTATGAGCTGAGTTTGAGCTTACAGTGGCTCAACCTGAATAAAGCGCGATCGAATAACGAATTAAGCGAGAAAACAAGCATTAAGATCACGAGTTAGTAGCTAGTGAGATAGAATAAATAATCAACCACTAGTTCATAATTAATAACCGTCTAACCTATGATCTAATTTAGGTTTTAGCAAAGTTATAACATGTCGACTAAATCGTCCACTACTTTCAGTATTACATAAATCTAAATCGAGCTGAGATAATCGTCACGGGCATGTTCATAAATTTACGATACCCTGTCGGCATCCTTCAACACACGGGAATAATCGAAAAGTCAGAACAAGTGAAATCTAAAATTATTACAGTGGGAACACATTGGATCCCGAAGAGCTGACTTTCGAGTTTCAAGTTTTCATTCATGTGCCCTTTTCGTAACGTCGAGTAGTCTAGAGTTTGACATTGTTAATAGATAATAGTATATTAGCTCAAGAGTCAAAAGGAACAGCTCTTGCTACGCATTTTCGGACAATAATTTGGTTTCGAAGAATTTATTTATTAGTATTTAACTACTAATCACCCTATATTTTAACACATTAGGTGGGGATCCAACATATTTAATTGGCTTTACCAGTAAACAATTACAATACCAAGTGTGTGGTGGCCTGCACGTCTAGTTTTCGAACAAGCTGAGACGTGATACCGGTAAATGCAGCACTATATATATATGTGCTCAATTTATTTCAGTTGCCACAATATTCAAATAAAAATAAAATGGGAAACTGCATTGGTTCAGATTCCGCATTGTCTCACAACGACAAGAAAGTTAGCCCGGAAGAAGGTGAAAAAACGGGACCCGTTTCTCCGTTGTCCGATAGTTGCGGTGGCCAACGAGTGAAGATAATTGTGACTAAGAAGCAGTTGCAGATGCTGGTAAAAAGCTCCGACGAGCTAAAATTGAGATACATTGTGCTTCAGGCCATTAAACGAAGAAGTGTTAATAAATGGAGGCCTTCTTTATCTACAATCCCGGAACTATAAAAATGGGATCCGTTTGTTTTTTTTCTCTCTTTTTTTTAAATGTTGGTTAGCAGAGCTTTGCAACCCCGATTTTCCATAGCTTCTTATGTACATGGAAAAATCGAGAGGTGTCTTGATGTATTGTAGGAAGTTGCAAGAGGGATTTGATCTATGATGATTTAATATAAAAACGTCGGTTATGGGATTTTACGTCATACTTCGATCCGTCGATGTTGAGATGAGATTTTTTTTTCTTTCATTTGAATATGTGACACAACTATTTACCAGATAAAATAAACAAATATTTTATTGAATAATATTTTCAGCAAATTGTTTATACAGTAATCTAAATACGGAAAAAAATAAAAATCACGCTATTCGTATTCTTCACTCACAATTCGGACATAATATCTATAGCAACATCGAAATGGGCTGTAGTATTTACATTGTAAGAATCATAAGATACTGTTGTTCTATTGCTCCGGCGACTTCTTGAACATCTCCACATTATTATTCACAGCAAATGTATCTTCAAGAGGTATTTATTACGGACCTAATAAACGGAAATTTCCAAATAGGAGTGTCGTAAATTAACTGGTGCAAGAAATTCTACGGAAACAGAGGATTTTGAAAAAAAATCGAGAAATATGGCTCTAACCTTTTGGTTGAGTTTGTGTTTCTTATCTTCTCCTCCACCTTTACTACCGTCGAATCCTTGTCCCGTATCGCTGCTTCTCTCTTCATTTTCTTGGATTCCACTTCTATGGCTCTAGTCAGCGTATCGATCTTTTTCATAAGCATCTGCAAAGATTAAAAAAAAATATACGATGTTGTAATAACTCAACATTCTCATCAACACACACAAACACGCATGCAGAGTTTGCGTATATATAACCTTACCTTGATTTCATCATGCTTAGAATTCAATGTGCTCTCTTTCAAGTCACACGACTTCCTCAAATGTATGACTTCTTTCTGAAGCCTGTCGTACAGAAAACCCGACACCATATCTTCGGTTTCAGTATCACCTATCTCCAAACCTTTCATCTCTTTAATGTATCCCGTTTCTCTAACTTCCTCAACGCCGCGTGCTTCAATTTTGACCGTGTCGTTTTTATTCGTCTCTGCATTTTCCTTTCCGCTGCTGTCGACGACCTTATTACGAGAAGCCCATAAACTCTTTTTCAACAAACTTTCTCCGGAATTATTCTTCTTTTTCAGACAGTCGATTGGCTTCATCTCCGAAGTTTGTTTCCCATCGGTCATCTGCATGGATGCCCTAGGTTGTGAAGTAGATCTCTTAGCCATTCTTGTATTACTCGATAGAATCCCAAAGAAGTTACTCGATTTTTCGTTCTTAGGGGATCCGTTAGTATTGATAGAGAAACTAGTAGGCGCATTCTTTAACCCTTCTTCGACCGTCTTCAGCCTCAACTTCAACTTCTCCTGGACCACAACTTTTCCATTAGACCACAGTTAACAATCTTAAAAAGACTCGATTTTTTTTAAAACGGGGTTTGAAGTGTCACCTTGACTTGTGCTTCTGCCTTGGCAGCTCTCTCCGAGATTGCTAATTTGTCTTTCAACTTCTGCATCTCAGCCTACAACATAAACAAAATGTCGTTAAGAGAAAACCCAATTTTATTCTTCAAGTGAACTCATCTAAAACTAGTACGAATTACGATTATTTAACGAGCGTACCTGCAATACCCTTCTCTCTTCTAGCCATTGCTTGACCGGCATAACTTTGTCCTTGTCATCCTTCCACTCGTTAGCCACAACTGTTGCGATTCTATTTGCTGAAACTTTGATTCTTGCAAGTTCCCGTTCAAGTGTCCGTTTCTCCTCCTACGAAGTTAACGGAAACTAAACGTCAGCCCGTATCCCATATATATAGACAGCCTACTTGTAAAAGGTAGGCAAACGAGTTCTTACATTTAGTTCCGAAATCTGTCGTTTATAATCACGAATAGTATTGGCTGTTGCCCCTCCAGCAAGTATAGCCTCCTCGAGATCGTTGATGGTTTGGCTAAGCTTTTCAACCTCTAAAACTTTTTGCCTGTTTGTCTTTTCGAGTATTTTATTCTCCTCCTGCGTAAACATATACGCATGCATGTTTAATGTTCCGGAACTTAATTTTTCAGACAGGCCTCGGATTATTGATTTCAAATTTTAAATTCATACCTGGCATATCTCGATTTGCCTCCTAAGCTCGAAGTTTTGATTTTGAACCTCTTCTACAATTAAAGCTCTTTCGAGGGCACTTGTCAATATTCTCTCAGCTTCTAACAAGGCCGATTCTTTGGATTTTGTAAGACGTTCGAGCGCCCTTTTATCCTCTTGTAGTGCTGCAACCTAAAATTTGTCCAAGAAAACGGGGCGGGATTTTTTGAATATATTATAGGAGGCATCAGACAAGAAACACTTTTTCTTTCAGACATGTGTGATTACCTCGTTCTTACGCATCCTAAGTTCTGCCTCGAGAGGAGCAATGACTAACTCAATGGGGACATAATCGTCATCTTTTTGATCGGCATATACCCTTCTCAGAGTCGATTCAGCTGCATACTGTGCAGCCAATGCTACCTTCTTCTCGTCTGTGAGTTTCTTGATGTCAAGATTCTGCATCAATCGGAACCGAAAAAAGTTGAATGTCGATCGTAAAACAGAAGGGGGATAAAATTTAAAAAAAAACCGTGCAATGGAAAATCCATTTGCACCTTTTGTTCGAGGTAGGTTTCGCTGCATCTTAGCTTTTCTTCCAACCTTTCAACTTCACTTCCAAGCTGAAACAAATAAGTGAACAGAACTTCCTCGTCAGAAATTTGCACACACACACACACACACGCAAAATGTCAAAAACCGATTTCAAATACCTCATCGACAGCTTTATCCTTGAGGACTTCAGTTGCCCTCAACGCCCGAATTTCGGTTTGAGCCTTCACCAGTTCCCTCTCCCCCTCTAAAACAACAACAAATCAAAGATTCTCTTTTTATTCTCTCGTCTCTAACTTTCACTAAAACTACACAGTAAAATTACTACTAAGGAACTCCACAAGTTCAAGACAGGAACTTTCACCAATTCAATATTTAAAAACTACAAAACCAACGGATACGTTCATCATCATCGGTGTACGAAGATCAAGCAATGCTTTATCCGAAAAAAAAAAATAAACGACGAACCTTTGAGTTGATTCTGCAATCTGTTGAGCTCCAAGACAAAAGGGTCCGAATGAGAAAGAAGAGAGACATCTTCTTCGACGGCATACATTTTACCCGGAGTTTCTCTTTTGCTGCTTGTCATCATTAGTTATACTATTGCAACAAACAAATGACTTTGCCTAGGAATAACAAACACAACTGAGAGAGGGGGGTATTAAATAAAGAAAACAGGGGAGTTGTTATGGGGTTTAGTATGTGTGTATTTGTGTAGGAGAGAGAGACAATAAACAATAATAATTCCAGGAATTTGAGAGTCCATTCTTGTAAGGAATGGACCGCAAAGAGAGGGGATTGTGATGCTTTTTTTTTCTTTTTTCTTTTTTTTTTTTCCATTTTCTTAAGCAAGCTCTCGAAAGCAACATTCAGAAGCCGGCTGGCCCAGCCGGCTGCCTGCTATCCTGCTTTTCCTCCTTTCAAATCTCCAACCGTTTCACAATTAACAAACACACACAGTAAAAGGTGTTTTTTTTTTTTTTTTCAAGAACTTGAAGAGCAAGATGATTTCATCTTTTTTTGAGGCCCCTCGTCCTTAAATTGCAATAAAGTTTATTTTTTTGGCCAAAAAAAAAATTGTACCAAAAAAAAATGAATCTTTTCTTTGCCTTCCGGGTGATGCTTACAAAACACAATTGTGACAATGAATTAAATTTTCCTAATGGTCATGATTAAACTCTTTGAAATTAAATGAAACTTAACTAACACTAACAACTATTATAAGCAGATAGTAATAATAATACATCTAAATCAGATAAAAATATATGACAAAATCCACATTTGGAATTAACCTCCTCTGTTATTGCAGATGACAGCACGAAAAATTTAAACGAAAAAGAAAGTTTCCAACCAAAATGACTGGAATTGTCGTTTACGAGAACCTTTTTATGCAAGCTTCGAAAAATGGTCATCCTAAAACATAAGGGGATCACTATTTCAAATCCCAACTTTTGCTTACTTGAATACCAAAAAAATAAAAAATAAATAATTAATTGTAAATTACTTTAATACCCTTAATGAAATTAAAACTAAAAAAATATTACAAATACTATTTTTCTTTCTTAAATACCAAATAATCAAAAACTCAAAAAACCATTTCCCTCCTTCTCCACCTCCTTCTTCTCCCTCCCCAAAAACCCTTCAAAAAAATCTTCCTCACAACAAACCCTTCTAAAAAATCTCACAACAAACCCTTCTAAAAAATATCAAAACTAAAGAAATTAAAACCTCACAAAACGTATAAAATTGAGTTATAAGACAATAATATGGTAGTATATATGAAAGGAGAACACATTAAGGTAAGTATCGATGTCTTTTTTGAGCTTCGAAGTCGATTTTGAAGTTTTTTTTTTTTGAAACCCGTCGGCAATTTTCGACACATACAGGTCGATTTTTTGGTCAATTTTCGACACCAACGTGTCGAAAAAGAAAAAAAAAAAAAAAAAAACCAAATTTCGACACCTACCTGTCGAAAATTGTCCAAATTTCGACAGGTATGTGTCGAAAAAATACTGTTGGTAAAAAAAAAAAAAAAAAATTTTTTTTTTTTTTTTTTTTTTTTTTTTTTTTTTTTTTTACCAATAGTGTTTTTCGACACCTACCTGTCGAAAATTGTCCAAATTTCGACAGGTAGGTGTCGAAATTTGGTTTTTTTTTTTTTTTTTTTTTTTTTTTTTTTTTTTTTTTTTCTTTTTCGACACGTTGGTGTCGAAAATTGACCAAAAATCGACCTGTATGTGTCGAAAATTGCCGACGGGTTTCAAAAAAAAAAACTTCAAAATCGACTTCGAAGCTCAAAAAAAACATCGATACTTACCTTAATGGCTTCTCTTTCCACATATACTACCATATTATTGTCTTATAACTCCATTTTATAAGTTTTGTGAGGTTTTGATTTTTTGAATTTGGAGATGTTTTGGAGGATTTAAGAAGATGAAAAAGATAGGGTTTAATTGGGTTGTCGCGGCAGTTACGAGCACGTACGGTGGCGTTCGGCGGCGGCGGCGGCGGCGGCGGCGGCGTCGGCGGCGGCGGCGGCGGTCAGGGTTGGAGAGGAGAAGAAATGGTGGAGGTTTTTTTTTTTTAACAACAAAGGGTTTTTTTTCTTTTTTTTTTTTATTTGGTTTTTGAATAGGTAATTTCTAATAAAATTTGATATAATTGATATTTTGTATGAAAGGGTGTTTTTGTAATTTTCTTTTTATTTTGGTTTTAAAGTAAGAAAAAACTTATAAATATGTACTCAATTGTGGTTTTCAACTAGGTAGTATTCAACTAAGCAAAAATTAGTATTCAAAATAGTTGCCCCCAAAACATAATGGTTAAGGATAAGATAAGAGATTAATGAATGTGTCATGATCAGCTAATGCTAATGGGAAACACTTGTTTAGGACTTAATGAGTAGCTTAAGCGATAAATCCTCTCAGTTCTCGATTAATTATCCTTAGTAGCAAGGCATTTATTTGTACGTCATTTCGAACCACAACTGCGAAAACGATACATATTATGGATCAAAACCTTAACTCCAAAAGGGTTTCGATTTTGAATGAAGTGACTTCAAAGTATTAAAAAAAGAAAAAAAAACTTGGATTTACGCCGAAATGGTCTTTGCTTGAAAGTATATTTGGACACAAAAGATAAATTAAAAAAAAACTGAAAAAAAAATGAAGTTCTTGGGCAGGTGGATTAGACTTGCCATATGGCAATATTTAAGTAAATACAGGCAATGTTTAGGTGAGGCGACAAAGGGAAGACTTCATTTCTACCAACAACAATATGTATAATAATCACTTTGAAATATATTTATATATATACAGAATAAATAGCAATGTTTTAAAGAAGATACTAATTATCTTATTGAGATTAATTAATGATGTTTCTTGAATAATTAATCACTCCTTAATGGAATCTCCACTAAACATGTCTCCTGAAACTTGATAGTGACTTGAATTGGGGTCCAGTTGGTAAATTCACAAACAAACAAAAGAAGTGGTTGTTATTACATGAAATGCCATTTAGCTGTAACTAAAGGAGTATCAGATCATCATTTAGAATCTGGAAAAAAAATTCAAAGGTTAGTGGACCTAAAAAAAATTCTGTCTTGAAAATAATTAAGAATAATTCTCTTTTTTACACCTAATGGTTAGTACACATTCTTGTCAGCTGCTTCCTTTAGTGGAATTGTTACAATAATTTTCTGTTGTTACAATAATTTACCTAATTACACAGCACAATTATTGATCATTCATATGCAACAGCGAATCTGTATAATCTATATCGGAGTTTGTATGCGTGTCGTAGTAGCAGTACACGAGTTGTGTATGTTGTTTTATTCTCGTTCTAGGACAACAACTTCGTTAAACTGTCTCGAAAAAACTACTGAAAAATCTAGTCGACTATATAAAAACTATACCGGTAAGAAAGACTTGACCGTATACACGACTTCAAAGAACTGCATGCATCAACCTATTTGTGACAAAAAAAAGGAAGCATCTTCGCCTTGTTAAGCATCGGACGAACCGGGATTCATTAGATCAGCTTTTGTTAGCGTTCCTGATTGATCAGTGTCGAGAATTTTGAACCCCTCCATCACCATGGCGATGTCTTCCTCGCTTATTTTCCCCATCTCTTTCAGTTTATAAACGATAAATTCTGCTGCGCTGTACGAAAAATTAAAACAATGTGTGAGTTTGTAACCAAAAAAAAAAAAAAGAAGGATTTAAGGTTCAAGAACAAGTAATTTAACTTTCCTAACAACTTTATCGTTATCGAAATCTGCTGCCTCGAGATCCGAAACGGTAAACTTCCTCGTAAGAACCCAATTGACCAGCGATTTCCTTCGTCTCTCGGTGTACAATTCAGCTAAGGAGTAAAAGAATTGAGCCAAACAAATAGTGCTTATCAATATCCAGAAAGCAGCAAAAACACGACCCCCGGAAGTCGAGAAGCTCTTATCACCGTAGCCAAGAGTAGTGATAGTCGCACAAACACAGTAGAAGGCATCAAAAAACTCCAATCCCTCTTTCCAATACAAGAAAACCGTTCCAACAATTACGAGCATCACAAGCGCAACGAGGACAGTGAAAAACTTGTACTTAACCCTATTCGTCTCCGCTTCTCTAAGTATATCAACGGGGCTACACTTCTCGCGCATGTGCATGGCCTTAACCAACAGAATTTCTTGATTTTCAACTATAGTATCTGCCGCTTTGCTCAGGAGAAGCCCGACGAGAGCCATGCCTATGAACACGAAAACGCACGCAAGAGATTTTGCCGCTGTGCTGTCGGGTACGAGGTCTCCATACCCGACAGTTGTCATAGTGACGATGCAGAAATAAACGGCGTCGATTATTCCATTTGTCTTGATGCCCTTCATTTGGTACCTGACAAGGAAGAAGCAGAGGGCTCCCACACCTACATACGCAGACAAGAGCAGGAGCACTAGCTTGAAATCGAGCGTATTTTCGAAAATCGATTCCCGGTGCTGCAGTGACGTGGGAGAGTTCTGCTCCGGATAACAGATTTTATCGGGAACAGTCTTGCTCCGGCGGTACCTTCTTTTCGTTAAGGCATTTTGTCGAGTACTTGGAAGATGTGACGAATCCGAGGGCTGTTCTAGTAATGGATCTTCAGCATCACCCTTGGCCATTGCAGATTTTCGGGGCACAACCCGGATTTTTCCTTTACACAAGTGAAAGCACTAAAATATCACTAAACGGCGAATCTTGATTTCTTTTCGACACCACGTCACCAGGGGAATCAATTGATGCTGGATGGATAATTCAATTAAGGGATCAAATCCCTTCAGAGAAAAAGTTACCAGAATTCAGAATTACGAAATATTAATTCATCGTGATTTTCGTTAAAGAATATACGTTCAATACAGCGGCAACACAAGAATGGAAACTATACATACATTCATGAAGATGGCTCTATCTTTTCCCAAAACTCAAAACTCAAAAACAAAAATGAATAATTGGAAAAACGAGAAATAGAAACCAAGATAAGAAAATGGTATTCTTGCATGGGGACAAATTGTCATACCTCAGAGATCTGCAATATTGGAATAATATAAGATTAACACCGCATTATATTGGGAGTTGTGCTTTTTGTAAGAGAAATCACGAAACCATATGAGCTATTATTAGAAATTAAGGCACCGGAAATGGCAAACTCAGGGAGTAAAAAAATCGAGGAAAAAAAAAATAATATTATGCATGAAATCTTACTAATTAAATAAATATTTAATTAAAAGAAACCTAATCAATTCTAATTTAAATTAGTTTCATAATTTTGATAAACAGGAATTAATAACTTACTGGACCGAAGAAGACAACAAGCCCAGCCCGGCCCGGCCCACGAAAGCCACCCAAAAACATTGATGAACGAAAAAATTCAGTCTACTCACTCAAGAACAAGGGCGCTAACTGCGGGAGAAGTAAGAAAAATTAAAAGATTGATGTTAAATTCTTGATGCTTGTTTGTTTATGGTACGCCAATTTTCTTAACCCTCGTTCAGTTCCGACATTCGAATTTGTAATTTTTGTTTTCTTCAGAAAATTCGATTGCGTTAAAATTGCTGACGAACCCATTCAATTACTCACAATTGAATAGTCAAGCCTCCGTTGAATTGTCTACTTGAAGCTTGAATTTCATGTAGTGCTGATTTTAGGGTTGCAGTTGCAGAACAAATTGGGCAAACTGATATCTGCGTGCAGAATTATGAAACTATGCCAAATGAGTACGAAAAAAGATTGAACCTTTGGCATCATATCTGTGAAGATTTACTTCTTTACAGATATTATTGATGATTTATGGAAATATTTTATATGCTATTTTGATGGAATTAGATTCTGTGTGAGTTTCATCAAGTGGGCTTAATCAGCTATGGTGTCTGTACAATCAAAGACTGTCTGGATTAAAAGGCAGCAATGCCCATGTGGGGATTGGAAATGCTTTGTGACGTGCGAAGGAGATACGAACGAGACGAATGTCGGATCCCAATTGATCAAGAATGATTCATTCCCAACAGAAACGATGATTTCCCCGTACGTGGGAATGGTGTTTAAGAGCGACGATGAAGCATTTGACTATTACGGAAACTTCGCTAGAAGAAATGGGTTCTCGATTAGGAAGGAGAGATCGAGGCTGAGTCCGCAATTGGGCGTTTACAAGAGGGATTTCGTTTGCTATCGATCAGGGTTTGCGCCTGCAAGAAAGAAACAAATAGGAGAGCATCAACGGGAAAGGAAATCCGTTAGATGCGGGTGTGATTCGAAAATGTACTTGTCGAAGGAGATTGTAGACGGTGTTTCGCAGTGGTACGTTGTGCAATTCAGTAATGTGCACAATCACGAGCTTTTAGAGGACGACCAGGTTCGTTTGCTACCAGCTTATCGTAAAATTCACGAGGCAGATCAAGAACGGATTCTTCTGCTTTCGAAAGCTGGTTTTCCAATTCACCGTATAGTGAAGGTGCTCGAGCTGGAGAAGGGAATTCAAGGTAGGCACCTCTCGTTCTTGGAAAGAGATGTCAGAAATTTTATCCAAACCCGCAAGAGAATCGTTCAAGAGAGTGATGCTTTATTGGCAGAGAGAAGAGAAATCGACACGGTCGATCTTCTTGAGGCATGCAGGACGAGTAAAGAAGCTGATCCGTACTTTGTATACGATGTTGCTTTCGACGAAAATGATAGAGTTGAGAATGTTGCTTGGTCTTGTGGAGATTCGGTTCATGCCTATGACATGTTTGGCGATGTCGTTTATTTTGACTCGACTTATCGTTCGATGAATTACGGTCTGAGTTTCGGTGCATGGCTTGGAATCAACAACCATGGGAAAATCCTCTTCTTCGGTTGTGCTTTGTTGCAGGATGAAAACCCGCGATCATTTGCTTGGGCTTTACAGGTTTGCATTGAATTTTTCTTGTTGTTTTTCATTCTTATTTTACGTGCGAATAAATTGTTTTTAATTTTTTTATTTTGCTTCTTAGGCTTTTCTTCGGTTTATGAAAGGAAGATGCCCTCAAACAATAATCACCGATATCGACCCTGGTCTAAGAGAAGCCATAACAAGTGAAATGCCGAACACGAAGCATTTTATTTCCTTATACAATATGATGCCTGGAATATCGAGCTGGTTTTCTCTTCCACTTGGCCCACGATTCCCCGAGTTCAAATATGAGTTTGAAGAGTTATGCCGTTTAGAAGGTACCGATGAATTTGAATTTCGGTGGAATAATATGGTTTCCCACTTTGGAATTAATTCGGATAAGCACATCGCTCTGCTCTTCTCCCTTCGCGTTTGTTGGGCTTTACCTTACACGAGAGGTTGCTTTCTCGCGCGAATGGATTCCACATCGTATTGGAAATCCGTAGACGTATTTTTGAAGGGAGTAATCGAAACTCAGACATGTTTGCGTGGCTTTCTTGAGCAGGTATGTTAAGCAGTTTCAATTATCCTTTTTAAGCACTTTTTAACTTTTAACCATATTTTCTTGATTTCCTGAGTCGACTTTTGTAGATGGGATTAGTATCGCATAGTAAAATCCAGCCACACGAAGAGGCACAGTTTATGCATCTCAAGACGTGCTTACCTATCGAAGAGCACGCTCGTAGTATTCTTACACCGTTCGCATTCAATGCAGTGCAGCAAGAAATGGTCTTAGCCATGGAATATGCTGCATCGGAAATGTCTGACGGGTCCCACATTGTTCGTCATTTCAAGAAAGTCGACGGAGAGCATCTTGTAATATGGGTACCAGAAGATGAACAAATTCACTGCTCGTGTAAGGCATTCGAGTCGACTGGAATTTTATGCAGGCATGCCATTCGAGTACTTTTACTCAAGAACTATTTTCAAATCCCGAGCAAATATCTTTTGAACCGGTGGCGTCAAGAAGAGAGCTCGTCGCTTTTACGTTACGGTGAACGGAGTAACCTAAAAAATAGTGACGAATGGTATCGGGAATTTAATTCTCTCACGGGTACTCTGTTTTCTGAAGCAGTGCTGACTAAAGAGAGATCTGATTTTGTTCGTAGAGAACTTACGGTAGAGCTTACACGACTTATTGGTCAAGTGAGAGAGATGCCAGCTGTCGACGAAGTAGGTATGGATATTACTCTTTCGCCCACAAACGTATTGTGAGAAATCTCCGTTTATTATATATAAAACGGTAGCTGTTATCAGAGAAGATGACGAGATCGTACGATGGGGTTCCAATCTTGTAAATAGTGACAAGATCTTTCATTACACGTTTTTCTTCAAACCTTAAATTATTGGAAAGAAAAAAACAATGTCGCATGCGTATGGCAAGAATGTGCTTTAGTTGATGGCTAAATAGTGACGATGGAAGGAACATTTATGATTTACCGGGTACACGATTCGGGTCGGGTCAATTACTGTCCTTTTTTGACAGGGTCGGGTTGGAAAATGTTGGTGCATTTCCAAGAACAAAAGCGTGAGCAGTTTCTAATTCGCAACTAACAAACATGACTCTAGGAACTAATTAAAGTGGATATTTAAAAGCGTTTGATTAGATGAATTGAGAGAGATGCTCTGATTCCACAATGCTTTTTACATAATATTTTATTATTTGAGAGTGTCCTAAGGAATTAATTCCAAATAATTTCATTTATTTATCAAAAATCCATTTATATTTTAATTTTTTGATTCGATTTTAGTTTTCGAAAATAATTTTGAAATTTCCATTTATTTACGAAATTCCATATATAAAATCAATTTCATTTAAGTATATTTGGACACAAAAGATAAATTAAAAAAAAACTGAAAAAAAAATGAAGTTCTTGGGCAGGTGGATTAGACTTGCCATATGGCAATATTTAAGTAAATACAGGCAATGTTTAGGTGAGGCGACAAAGGGAAGACTTCATTTCTACCAACAACAATATGTATAATAATCACTTTGAAATATATTTATATATATACAGAATAAATAGCAATGTTTTAAAGAAGATACTAATTATCTTATTGAGATTAATTAATGATGTTTCTTGAATAATTAATCACTCCTTAATGGAATCTCCACTAAACATGTCTCCTGAAACTTGATAGTGACTTGAATTGGGGTCCAGTTGGTAAATTCACAAACAAACAAAAGAAGTGGTTGTTATTACATGAAATGCCATTTAGCTGTAACTAAAGGAGTATCAGATCATCATTTAGAATCTGGAAAAAAAATTCAAAGGTTAGTGGACCTAAAAAAAATTCTGTCTTGAAAATAATTAAGAATAATTCTCTTTTTTACACCTAATGGTTAGTACACATTCTTGTCAGCTGCTTCCTTTAGTGGAATTGTTACAATAATTTTCTGTTGTTACAATAATTTACCTAATTACACAGCACAATTATTGATCATTCATATGCAACAGCGAATCTGTATAATCTATATCGGAGTTTGTATGCGTGTCGTAGTAGCAGTACACGAGTTGTGTATGTTGTTTTATTCTCGTTCTAGGACAACAACTTCGTTAAACTGTCTCGAAAAAACTACTGAAAAATCTAGTCGACTATATAAAAACTATACCGGTAAGAAAGACTTGACCGTATACACGACTTCAAAGAACTGCATGCATCAACCTATTTGTGACAAAAAAAAGGAAGCATCTTCGCCTTGTTAAGCATCGGACGAACCGGGATTCATTAGATCAGCTTTTGTTAGCGTTCCTGATTGATCAGTGTCGAGA
Source organism: Erythranthe guttata (assembly GCF_056151865.1). Lineage (NCBI taxonomy): Eukaryota > Viridiplantae > Streptophyta > Magnoliopsida > Lamiales > Phrymaceae > Erythranthe > Erythranthe guttata. Next base: position 16,894,720 of record NC_142545.1, on the reverse strand, counting down.
ATTTTGAACCCCTCCATCACCATGGCGATGTCTTCCTCGCTTATTTTCCCCATCTCTTTCAGTTTATAAACGATAAATTCTGCTGCGCTGTACGAAAAATTAAAACAATGTGTGAGTTTGTAACCAAAAAAAAAAAAAAGAAGGATTTAAGGTTCAAGAACAAGTAATTTAACTTTCCTAACAACTTTATCGTTATCGAAATCTGCTGCCTCGAGATCCGAAACGGTAAACTTCCTCGTAAGAACCCAATTGACCAGCGATTTCCTTCGTCTCTCGGTGTACAATTCAGCTAAGGAGTAAAAGAATTGAGCCAAACAAATAGTGCTTATCAATATCCAGAAAGCAGCAAAAACACGACCCCCGGAAGTCGAGAAGCTCTTATCACCGTAGCCAAGAGTAGTGATAGTCGCACAAACACAGTAGAAGGCATCAAAAAACTCCAATCCCTCTTTCCAATACAAGAAAACCGTTCCAACAATTACGAGCATCACAAGCGCAACGAGGACAGTGAAAAACTTGTACTTAACCCTATTCGTCTCCGCTTCTCTAAGTATATCAACGGGGCTACACTTCTCGCGCATGTGCATGGCCTTAACCAACAGAATTTCTTGATTTTCAACTATAGTATCTGCCGCTTTGCTCAGGAGAAGCCCGACGAGAGCCATGCCTATGAACACGAAAACGCACGCAAGAGATTTTGCCGCTGTGCTGTCGGGTACGAGGTCTCCATACCCGACAGTTGTCATAGTGACGATGCAGAAATAAACGGCGTCGATTATTCCATTTGTCTTGATGCCCTTCATTTGGTACCTGACAAGGAAGAAGCAGAGGGCTCCCACACCTACATACGCAGACAAGAGCAGGAGCACTAGCTTGAAATCGAGCGTATTTTCGAAAATCGATTCCCGGTGCTGCAGTGACGTGGGAGAGTTCTGCTCCGGATAACAGATTTTATCGGGAACAGTCTTGCTCCGGCGGTACCTTCTTTTCGTTAAGGCATTTTGTCGAGTACTTGGAAGATGTGACGAATCCGAGGGCTGTTCTAGTAATGGATCTTCAGCATCACCCTTGGCCATTGCAGATTTTCGGGGCACAACCCGGATTTTTCCTTTACACAAGTGAAAGCACTAAAATATCACTAAACGGCGAATCTTGATTTCTTTTCGACACCACGTCACCAGGGGAATCAATTGATGCTGGATGGATAATTCAATTAAGGGATCAAATCCCTTCAGAGAAAAAGTTACCAGAATTCAGAATTACGAAATATTAATTCATCGTGATTTTCGTTAAAGAATATACGTTCAATACAGCGGCAACACAAGAATGGAAACTATACATACATTCATGAAGATGGCTCTATCTTTTCCCAAAACTCAAAACTCAAAAACAAAAATGAATAATTGGAAAAACGAGAAATAGAAACCAAGATAAGAAAATGGTATTCTTGCATGGGGACAAATTGTCATACCTCAGAGATCTGCAATATTGGAATAATATAAGATTAACACCGCATTATATTGGGAGTTGTGCTTTTTGTAAGAGAAATCACGAAACCATATGAGCTATTATTAGAAATTAAGGCACCGGAAATGGCAAACTCAGGGAGTAAAAAAATCGAGGAAAAAAAAAATAATATTATGCATGAAATCTTACTAATTAAATAAATATTTAATTAAAAGAAACCTAATCAATTCTAATTTAAATTAGTTTCATAATTTTGATAAACAGGAATTAATAACTTACTGGACCGAAGAAGACAACAAGCCCAGCCCGGCCCGGCCCACGAAAGCCACCCAAAAACATTGATGAACGAAAAAATTCAGTCTACTCACTCAAGAACAAGGGCGCTAACTGCGGGAGAAGTAAGAAAAATTAAAAGATTGATGTTAAATTCTTGATGCTTGTTTGTTTATGGTACGCCAATTTTCTTAACCCTCGTTCAGTTCCGACATTCGAATTTGTAATTTTTGTTTTCTTCAGAAAATTCGATTGCGTTAAAATTGCTGACGAACCCATTCAATTACTCACAATTGAATAGTCAAGCCTCCGTTGAATTGTCTACTTGAAGCTTGAATTTCATGTAGTGCTGATTTTAGGGTTGCAGTTGCAGAACAAATTGGGCAAACTGATATCTGCGTGCAGAATTATGAAACTATGCCAAATGAGTACGAAAAAAGATTGAACCTTTGGCATCATATCTGTGAAGATTTACTTCTTTACAGATATTATTGATGATTTATGGAAATATTTTATATGCTATTTTGATGGAATTAGATTCTGTGTGAGTTTCATCAAGTGGGCTTAATCAGCTATGGTGTCTGTACAATCAAAGACTGTCTGGATTAAAAGGCAGCAATGCCCATGTGGGGATTGGAAATGCTTTGTGACGTGCGAAGGAGATACGAACGAGACGAATGTCGGATCCCAATTGATCAAGAATGATTCATTCCCAACAGAAACGATGATTTCCCCGTACGTGGGAATGGTGTTTAAGAGCGACGATGAAGCATTTGACTATTACGGAAACTTCGCTAGAAGAAATGGGTTCTCGATTAGGAAGGAGAGATCGAGGCTGAGTCCGCAATTGGGCGTTTACAAGAGGGATTTCGTTTGCTATCGATCAGGGTTTGCGCCTGCAAGAAAGAAACAAATAGGAGAGCATCAACGGGAAAGGAAATCCGTTAGATGCGGGTGTGATTCGAAAATGTACTTGTCGAAGGAGATTGTAGACGGTGTTTCGCAGTGGTACGTTGTGCAATTCAGTAATGTGCACAATCACGAGCTTTTAGAGGACGACCAGGTTCGTTTGCTACCAGCTTATCGTAAAATTCACGAGGCAGATCAAGAACGGATTCTTCTGCTTTCGAAAGCTGGTTTTCCAATTCACCGTATAGTGAAGGTGCTCGAGCTGGAGAAGGGAATTCAAGGTAGGCACCTCTCGTTCTTGGAAAGAGATGTCAGAAATTTTATCCAAACCCGCAAGAGAATCGTTCAAGAGAGTGATGCTTTATTGGCAGAGAGAAGAGAAATCGACACGGTCGATCTTCTTGAGGCATGCAGGACGAGTAAAGAAGCTGATCCGTACTTTGTATACGATGTTGCTTTCGACGAAAATGATAGAGTTGAGAATGTTGCTTGGTCTTGTGGAGATTCGGTTCATGCCTATGACATGTTTGGCGATGTCGTTTATTTTGACTCGACTTATCGTTCGATGAATTACGGTCTGAGTTTCGGTGCATGGCTTGGAATCAACAACCATGGGAAAATCCTCTTCTTCGGTTGTGCTTTGTTGCAGGATGAAAACCCGCGATCATTTGCTTGGGCTTTACAGGTTTGCATTGAATTTTTCTTGTTGTTTTTCATTCTTATTTTACGTGCGAATAAATTGTTTTTAATTTTTTTATTTTGCTTCTTAGGCTTTTCTTCGGTTTATGAAAGGAAGATGCCCTCAAACAATAATCACCGATATCGACCCTGGTCTAAGAGAAGCCATAACAAGTGAAATGCCGAACACGAAGCATTTTATTTCCTTATACAATATGATGCCTGGAATATCGAGCTGGTTTTCTCTTCCACTTGGCCCACGATTCCCCGAGTTCAAATATGAGTTTGAAGAGTTATGCCGTTTAGAAGGTACCGATGAATTTGAATTTCGGTGGAATAATATGGTTTCCCACTTTGGAATTAATTCGGATAAGCACATCGCTCTGCTCTTCTCCCTTCGCGTTTGTTGGGCTTTACCTTACACGAGAGGTTGCTTTCTCGCGCGAATGGATTCCACATCGTATTGGAAATCCGTAGACGTATTTTTGAAGGGAGTAATCGAAACTCAGACATGTTTGCGTGGCTTTCTTGAGCAGGTATGTTAAGCAGTTTCAATTATCCTTTTTAAGCACTTTTTAACTTTTAACCATATTTTCTTGATTTCCTGAGTCGACTTTTGTAGATGGGATTAGTATCGCATAGTAAAATCCAGCCACACGAAGAGGCACAGTTTATGCATCTCAAGACGTGCTTACCTATCGAAGAGCACGCTCGTAGTATTCTTACACCGTTCGCATTCAATGCAGTGCAGCAAGAAATGGTCTTAGCCATGGAATATGCTGCATCGGAAATGTCTGACGGGTCCCACATTGTTCGTCATTTCAAGAAAGTCGACGGAGAGCATCTTGTAATATGGGTACCAGAAGATGAACAAATTCACTGCTCGTGTAAGGCATTCGAGTCGACTGGAATTTTATGCAGGCATGCCATTCGAGTACTTTTACTCAAGAACTATTTTCAAATCCCGAGCAAATATCTTTTGAACCGGTGGCGTCAAGAAGAGAGCTCGTCGCTTTTACGTTACGGTGAACGGAGTAACCTAAAAAATAGTGACGAATGGTATCGGGAATTTAATTCTCTCACGGGTACTCTGTTTTCTGAAGCAGTGCTGACTAAAGAGAGATCTGATTTTGTTCGTAGAGAACTTACGGTAGAGCTTACACGACTTATTGGTCAAGTGAGAGAGATGCCAGCTGTCGACGAAGTAGGTATGGATATTACTCTTTCGCCCACAAACGTATTGTGAGAAATCTCCGTTTATTATATATAAAACGGTAGCTGTTATCAGAGAAGATGACGAGATCGTACGATGGGGTTCCAATCTTGTAAATAGTGACAAGATCTTTCATTACACGTTTTTCTTCAAACCTTAAATTATTGGAAAGAAAAAAACAATGTCGCATGCGTATGGCAAGAATGTGCTTTAGTTGATGGCTAAATAGTGACGATGGAAGGAACATTTATGATTTACCGGGTACACGATTCGGGTCGGGTCAATTACTGTCCTTTTTTGACAGGGTCGGGTTGGAAAATGTTGGTGCATTTCCAAGAACAAAAGCGTGAGCAGTTTCTAATTCGCAACTAACAAACATGACTCTAGGAACTAATTAAAGTGGATATTTAAAAGCGTTTGATTAGATGAATTGAGAGAGATGCTCTGATTCCACAATGCTTTTTACATAATATTTTATTATTTGAGAGTGTCCTAAGGAATTAATTCCAAATAATTTCATTTATTTATCAAAAATCCATTTATATTTTAATTTTTTGATTCGATTTTAGTTTTCGAAAATAATTTTGAAATTTCCATTTATTTACGAAATTCCATATATAAAATCAATTTCATTTAAGTATATTTGGACACAAAAGATAAATTAAAAAAAAACTGAAAAAAAAATGAAGTTCTTGGGCAGGTGGATTAGACTTGCCATATGGCAATATTTAAGTAAATACAGGCAATGTTTAGGTGAGGCGACAAAGGGAAGACTTCATTTCTACCAACAACAATATGTATAATAATCACTTTGAAATATATTTATATATATACAGAATAAATAGCAATGTTTTAAAGAAGATACTAATTATCTTATTGAGATTAATTAATGATGTTTCTTGAATAATTAATCACTCCTTAATGGAATCTCCACTAAACATGTCTCCTGAAACTTGATAGTGACTTGAATTGGGGTCCAGTTGGTAAATTCACAAACAAACAAAAGAAGTGGTTGTTATTACATGAAATGCCATTTAGCTGTAACTAAAGGAGTATCAGATCATCATTTAGAATCTGGAAAAAAAATTCAAAGGTTAGTGGACCTAAAAAAAATTCTGTCTTGAAAATAATTAAGAATAATTCTCTTTTTTACACCTAATGGTTAGTACACATTCTTGTCAGCTGCTTCCTTTAGTGGAATTGTTACAATAATTTTCTGTTGTTACAATAATTTACCTAATTACACAGCACAATTATTGATCATTCATATGCAACAGCGAATCTGTATAATCTATATCGGAGTTTGTATGCGTGTCGTAGTAGCAGTACACGAGTTGTGTATGTTGTTTTATTCTCGTTCTAGGACAACAACTTCGTTAAACTGTCTCGAAAAAACTACTGAAAAATCTAGTCGACTATATAAAAACTATACCGGTAAGAAAGACTTGACCGTATACACGACTTCAAAGAACTGCATGCATCAACCTATTTGTGACAAAAAAAAGGAAGCATCTTCGCCTTGTTAAGCATCGGACGAACCGGGATTCATTAGATCAGCTTTTGTTAGCGTTCCTGATTGATCAGTGTCGAGAATTTTGAACCCCTCCATCACCATGGCGATGTCTTCCTCGCTTATTTTCCCCATCTCTTTCAGTTTATAAACGATAAATTCTGCTGCGCTGTACGAAAAATTAAAACAATGTGTGAGTTTGTAACCAAAAAAAAAAAAAAGAAGGATTTAAGGTTCAAGAACAAGTAATTTAACTTTCCTAACAACTTTATCGTTATCGAAATCTGCTGCCTCGAGATCCGAAACGGTAAACTTCCTCGTAAGAACCCAATTGACCAGCGATTTCCTTCGTCTCTCGGTGTACAATTCAGCTAAGGAGTAAAAGAATTGAGCCAAACAAATAGTGCTTATCAATATCCAGAAAGCAGCAAAAACACGACCCCCGGAAGTCGAGAAGCTCTTATCACCGTAGCCAAGAGTAGTGATAGTCGCACAAACACAGTAGAAGGCATCAAAAAACTCCAATCCCTCTTTCCAATACAAGAAAACCGTTCCAACAATTACGAGCATCACAAGCGCAACGAGGACAGTGAAAAACTTGTACTTAACCCTATTCGTCTCCGCTTCTCTAAGTATATCAACGGGGCTACACTTCTCGCGCATGTGCATGGCCTTAACCAACAGAATTTCTTGATTTTCAACTATAGTATCTGCCGCTTTGCTCAGGAGAAGCCCGACGAGAGCCATGCCTATGAACACGAAAACGCACGCAAGAGATTTTGCCGCTGTGCTGTCGGGTACGAGGTCTCCATACCCGACAGTTGTCATAGTGACGATGCAGAAATAAACGGCGTCGATTATTCCATTTGTCTTGATGCCCTTCATTTGGTACCTGACAAGGAAGAAGCAGAGGGCTCCCACACCTACATACGCAGACAAGAGCAGGAGCACTAGCTTGAAATCGAGCGTATTTTCGAAAATCGATTCCCGGTGCTGCAGTGACGTGGGAGAGTTCTGCTCCGGATAACAGATTTTATCGGGAACAGTCTTGCTCCGGCGGTACCTTCTTTTCGTTAAGGCATTTTGTCGAGTACTTGGAAGATGTGACGAATCCGAGGGCTGTTCTAGTAATGGATCTTCAGCATCACCCTTGGCCATTGCAGATTTTCGGGGCACAACCCGGATTTTTCCTTTACACAAGTGAAAGCACTAAAATATCACTAAACGGCGAATCTTGATTTCTTTTCGACACCACGTCACCAGGGGAATCAATTGATGCTGGATGGATAATTCAATTAAGGGATCAAATCCCTTCAGAGAAAAAGTTACCAGAATTCAGAATTACGAAATATTAATTCATCGTGATTTTCGTTAAAGAATATACGTTCAATACAGCGGCAACACAAGAATGGAAACTATACATACATTCATGAAGATGGCTCTATCTTTTCCCAAAACTCAAAACTCAAAAACAAAAATGAATAATTGGAAAAACGAGAAATAGAAACCAAGATAAGAAAATGGTATTCTTGCATGGGGACAAATTGTCATACCTCAGAGATCTGCAATATTGGAATAATATAAGATTAACACCGCATTATATTGGGAGTTGTGCTTTTTGTAAGAGAAATCACGAAACCATATGAGCTATTATTAGAAATTAAGGCACCGGAAATGGCAAACTCAGGGAGTAAAAAAATCGAGGAAAAAAAAAATAATATTATGCATGAAATCTTACTAATTAAATAAATATTTAATTAAAAGAAACCTAATCAATTCTAATTTAAATTAGTTTCATAATTTTGATAAACAGGAATTAATAACTTACTGGACCGAAGAAGACAACAAGCCCAGCCCGGCCCGGCCCACGAAAGCCACCCAAAAACATTGATGAACGAAAAAATTCAGTCTACTCACTCAAGAACAAGGGCGCTAACTGCGGGAGAAGTAAGAAAAATTAAAAGATTGATGTTAAATTCTTGATGCTTGTTTGTTTATGGTACGCCAATTTTCTTAACCCTCGTTCAGTTCCGACATTCGAATTTGTAATTTTTGTTTTCTTCAGAAAATTCGATTGCGTTAAAATTGCTGACGAACCCATTCAATTACTCACAATTGAATAGTCAAGCCTCCGTTGAATTGTCTACTTGAAGCTTGAATTTCATGTAGTGCTGATTTTAGGGTTGCAGTTGCAGAACAAATTGGGCAAACTGATATCTGCGTGCAGAATTATGAAACTATGCCAAATGAGTACGAAAAAAGATTGAACCTTTGGCATCATATCTGTGAAGATTTACTTCTTTACAGATATTATTGATGATTTATGGAAATATTTTATATGCTATTTTGATGGAATTAGATTCTGTGTGAGTTTCATCAAGTGGGCTTAATCAGCTATGGTGTCTGTACAATCAAAGACTGTCTGGATTAAAAGGCAGCAATGCCCATGTGGGGATTGGAAATGCTTTGTGACGTGCGAAGGAGATACGAACGAGACGAATGTCGGATCCCAATTGATCAAGAATGATTCATTCCCAACAGAAACGATGATTTCCCCGTACGTGGGAATGGTGTTTAAGAGCGACGATGAAGCATTTGACTATTACGGAAACTTCGCTAGAAGAAATGGGTTCTCGATTAGGAAGGAGAGATCGAGGCTGAGTCCGCAATTGGGCGTTTACAAGAGGGATTTCGTTTGCTATCGATCAGGGTTTGCGCCTGCAAGAAAGAAACAAATAGGAGAGCATCAACGGGAAAGGAAATCCGTTAGATGCGGGTGTGATTCGAAAATGTACTTGTCGAAGGAGATTGTAGACGGTGTTTCGCAGTGGTACGTTGTGCAATTCAGTAATGTGCACAATCACGAGCTTTTAGAGGACGACCAGGTTCGTTTGCTACCAGCTTATCGTAAAATTCACGAGGCAGATCAAGAACGGATTCTTCTGCTTTCGAAAGCTGGTTTTCCAATTCACCGTATAGTGAAGGTGCTCGAGCTGGAGAAGGGAATTCAAGGTAGGCACCTCTCGTTCTTGGAAAGAGATGTCAGAAATTTTATCCAAACCCGCAAGAGAATCGTTCAAGAGAGTGATGCTTTATTGGCAGAGAGAAGAGAAATCGACACGGTCGATCTTCTTGAGGCATGCAGGACGAGTAAAGAAGCTGATCCGTACTTTGTATACGATGTTGCTTTCGACGAAAATGATAGAGTTGAGAATGTTGCTTGGTCTTGTGGAGATTCGGTTCATGCCTATGACATGTTTGGCGATGTCGTTTATTTTGACTCGACTTATCGTTCGATGAATTACGGTCTGAGTTTCGGTGCATGGCTTGGAATCAACAACCATGGGAAAATCCTCTTCTTCGGTTGTGCTTTGTTGCAGGATGAAAACCCGCGATCATTTGCTTGGGCTTTACAGGTTTGCATTGAATTTTTCTTGTTGTTTTTCATTCTTATTTTACGTGCGAATAAATTGTTTTTAATTTTTTTATTTTGCTTCTTAGGCTTTTCTTCGGTTTATGAAAGGAAGATGCCCTCAAACAATAATCACCGATATCGACCCTGGTCTAAGAGAAGCCATAACAAGTGAAATGCCGAACACGAAGCATTTTATTTCCTTATACAATATGATGCCTGGAATATCGAGCTGGTTTTCTCTTCCACTTGGCCCACGATTCCCCGAGTTCAAATATGAGTTTGAAGAGTTATGCCGTTTAGAAGGTACCGATGAATTTGAATTTCGGTGGAATAATATGGTTTCCCACTTTGGAATTAATTCGGATAAGCACATCGCTCTGCTCTTCTCCCTTCGCGTTTGTTGGGCTTTACCTTACACGAGAGGTTGCTTTCTCGCGCGAATGGATTCCACATCGTATTGGAAATCCGTAGACGTATTTTTGAAGGGAGTAATCGAAACTCAGACATGTTTGCGTGGCTTTCTTGAGCAGGTATGTTAAGCAGTTTCAATTATCCTTTTTAAGCACTTTTTAACTTTTAACCATATTTTCTTGATTTCCTGAGTCGACTTTTGTAGATGGGATTAGTATCGCATAGTAAAATCCAGCCACACGAAGAGGCACAGTTTATGCATCTCAAGACGTGCTTACCTATCGAAGAGCACGCTCGTAGTATTCTTACACCGTTCGCATTCAATGCAGTGCAGCAAGAAATGGTCTTAGCCATGGAATATGCTGCATCGGAAATGTCTGACGGGTCCCACATTGTTCGTCATTTCAAGAAAGTCGACGGAGAGCATCTTGTAATATGGGTACCAGAAGATGAACAAATTCACTGCTCGTGTAAGGCATTCGAGTCGACTGGAATTTTATGCAGGCATGCCATTCGAGTACTTTTACTCAAGAACTATTTTCAAATCCCGAGCAAATATCTTTTGAACCGGTGGCGTCAAGAAGAGAGCTCGTCGCTTTTACGTTACGGTGAACGGAGTAACCTAAAAAATAGTGACGAATGGTATCGGGAATTTAATTCTCTCACGGGTACTCTGTTTTCTGAAGCAGTGCTGACTAAAGAGAGATCTGATTTTGTTCGTAGAGAACTTACGGTAGAGCTTACACGACTTATTGGTCAAGTGAGAGAGATGCCAGCTGTCGACGAAGTAGGTATGGATATTACTCTTTCGCCCACAAACGTATTGTGAGAAATCTCCGTTTATTATATATAAAACGGTAGCTGTTATCAGAGAAGATGACGAGATCGTACGATGGGGTTCCAATCTTGTAAATAGTGACAAGATCTTTCATTACACGTTTTTCTTCAAACCTTAAATTATTGGAAAGAAAAAAACAATGTCGCATGCGTATGGCAAGAATGTGCTTTAGTTGATGGCTAAATAGTGACGATGGAAGGAACATTTATGATTTACCGGGTACACGATTCGGGTCGGGTCAATTACTGTCCTTTTTTGACAGGGTCGGGTTGGAAAATGTTGGTGCATTTCCAAGAACAAAAGCGTGAGCAGTTTCTAATTCGCAACTAACAAACATGACTCTAGGAACTAATTAAAGTGGATATTTAAAAGCGTTTGATTAGATGAATTGAGAGAGATGCTCTGATTCCACAATGCTTTTTACATAATATTTTATTATTTGAGAGTGTCCTAAGGAATTAATTCCAAATAATTTCATTTATTTATCAAAAATCCATTTATATTTTAATTTTTTGATTCGATTTTAGTTTTCGAAAATAATTTTGAAATTTCCATTTATTTACGAAATTCCATATATAAAATCAATTTCATTATGTATCTAATTTTTTTTGAACAACATTATGTATCTAAAATTACAGGTGATAAAAAAGTTGAATTTCTGAATTTCGACGATTCTACTTGAATTTTTCTCGTTCCAATTTCCGATTATCTTTTTAATTTTTTTTCTGAACGAAATTTGAATCAACTATTTATTTCCAATTCGAAGAAGAAAAAAAAGTCATATATAAATAATCAATTAATCACAATAAAATATAAAATAATACTCCCTCCGTTCGCTTTTCACTTTTCTCAAATATTAAGAAATTCAATAAATGTAGTTTGATTTTAGGAAAATTACATTAAAATGACTAAAACAATATTTATCATTTAATGATTTATAAGAGATAATTATTGTTTAGAGATGATAAGGTTAAAACAGTAAAAATGCATTCAATTTAGTATTGAAAATCTAAAGTGACGATAATATGGAACAAAAATAATTTAAAAAAGAGACCGTTATTATGGAATGGAGGGAGTAACTATAAAATATAAAAATAACTCCTCAATCCAACTCATTTAACTAATATTAACATTATGTAATCACATGCTCCATATCAAAAAGCTCCCAATTGTAATTTGTCTACATTTTCTCTAAAAATAAAATAAAAATAAAAATAAAAGACCCTCTCTCTCTATATATATATGCTATCAATAATATGTATCTACTTATTAAATGCAGCCATAATATCCTTACCAGAACCAATTTTCTTGATCAAGCTTTCCAAAGCACCCTTTCCACCAATCTGTTTCAGCATCTCATCCGGAATCACCTTACTCATCTGTTCTACATTCATCTTTTTCGACCCTTTCTTTAGAGTCTTGCTCCAAATCTTCGCCAGCCGCTTGTACGCTTCCAACATTTCCTTGACGGCCTCGATCGAGTGACCCGACCCTTTAGCCACACGCAATATCCTAGATTCGTTATTCATCAAACTCCCGTTCGGACTATCCAACTCTTTCTTCGTCATCGAGTCCATCATTATCATGTATCGTTTCATCTTCCCACTTCCGCCTTTCGGCATCATCAATTCTTGGTCGAATCCGGGAATTGCGTGACCAATCGGACCCATGTTAAGCATTAGTTGGAATTGCTCGTACATATTCCTCAGAGTAAAGTTGCCGCTTTCGGAAAGAAGCTCGGGCGGCTTCTGTACTTGATCCATACTCGAAACAGCTTGATGAATGTTGTCCATGAACCCGGACAAATCGGCACCCATACCTAGGAGACGCTTAACAAACGGCTCGGCGTCGAACACTTGGAACTCATGCACGTGTTCGCCGGTTCCGATAAATAAGACCGGACTTTTCGTGGCGACAACTGCGCTGAGAGCGCCGCCTCCCTTTGCATGGCCGTCCAGTTTGGTCACTATTACGGCTCCGACATCGATGCTCTGCTTGAAAGCTTCGGCTTGGTCAAAGGCGGCTTGACCGATGCTGCCGTCCATGACGAACACAACCAGATCCGGTTTCGTTGCTTCAGCGAGTTGGCGCATCTCCTCGAAGAGAGCCGCCTCTTGCCTGTGGCGCCCGCTCGTGTCGACAATTATGAGATCGGAATTCTCCTTCTTAAACCTTTCGACTCCTTGCGCGGCGATTGTGACTGGATCTGACTCCGTGTAGCTGCCGTAGAAGGGGATCTTAGCTTTAACGGCGTTCTGCTTCAGCTGATCGAAAGCGCCGGCTCTGAATGTGTCGGCGCACACCAGGGCGGGCTTCCAGCCCTTGCTGCGGTGGAAGTGTGCGTATTTGGCACACGTCGTCGTTTTGCCAGACCCTTGCAAACCGACAAACATGACGACGCTGGTTTTCCCCCTTTTGGGGGTGAACGGAGGCTTCTTCCCAGGGTTTAATATCCGGCATAGCTCGTTGAAAATAGCCTTTGAGATGATTTTGCGCTTGTCGTGGCCGGCGGCGAGGGCGTCGAAATCGACGATTCGCTTGATGTTGGTGTGGAGATCGGAAACGATGGAGAATTGAACGTCGGCTTGAAGAAGCGCGTGGGTAATCTCGTTCAGGCAGTCGTTCAGTACCTTCTTGTCGATGACGGTGGCATTGCTCATCTGCCGGATGGCGCCGGAGATTCTGCCGCCGAGTTGCGCGAGCACCATCTTACGATCAGGGTTTTAGAAACGAGGGTTTTAGTTTAGAGTTTAGATTGGGGGAGAGGGAGGGGAATCTTTCCGCTCATTATATAAAGGCCAATTTTAATTTCCAACGTATGATAGGATTAGGAATTATGTTGAATAAGTATTATTCTCTCATATTTTTGGTTAGATTAAAAACTAAAGGAAAAAAAAATATTCAACCAAAAATATATTTGCAACTACAAGTAAATAAAATATAGAATTTCAAAATTCCTCGATTATGATCCGAAAATTTCCACCTTTAGAATTTTCATTCCAATTGCAAAAAATTCGGTATCCAATTTATGTATATTTACAAAAATGTAATTTGAATTCGATAAGTTCAATTTTCAAGTCTAAGTAAAATTCAAGAATCAAGAGAAATTGTTTTATTTAATTTTATTTAGAAGTAAGAGGCATTGCTTATAGGAGCATACAAATCACACCTATATATTATTAATTTTTTTTAGTGTACTAATAATTGGGGAATAACAACATCATGAATATAATGAACCTATGGAGTATAGTTGAGGATATATATGAATATGGAGTATGTTAAAGGACCATTGAGCAATAAATAATTAGAGCTGATTGGGCCACAAAAATGTGGTAATTGCAAAAGCTCTCTTCTTTTCTAAATTACCAGAAAAGAAGAGCCCATATTGATGTAGGAGATTGTCCAGCTTCCATTCATCCATATTCTCATAATCGGCCTTTTTGTAACGAGGGTAATGAATCGGCATTTTGAAACACGACTCTACTTTTCTTTCTGCTGATTGACGCTTTTCACAACATTCTTCACCACCTTCGTGAGTTCTGTGACGACGACCACCACCTCCGATCAGAATATCGTACACCATTCTCCAAATTTGCCTCATCTCTCTATATATTGGTGGAGAGATCAACTCTATACATATATATTTATAAAGAGGAGTATATATATATTATACTGTATACATGCATATACCAGATACATATATATATATATATGACATGATTTAATTAGGAAAGAATAGCGTGGACGATTTAATTGCTTGTGTTGATTTGAAGGCCGGTTGCATGTACGTAAGGTGTTTGTAACGGCAATGGTTGTCGATTGGTCTACATACATTATTTTGTCATCATAACTATATATTTGGTTGATGAAATTACAACGTAACCCCACCCCCTAGTTTAATTAACTGGCCGTGTCGTCCTTATTATTATTTTTTATTTATTTTTAATAATTAAGATAATTGGGTCTATAACATCACTAATATAATTGCGTGCTGTTATACCACCTCTCTAATATAAGCTAATACTGAAACAATCACTTGGTGAACAAGTGATTATAAATGACCCATCATTTGAGAAGTAGTTGAACAATATTTCTGGATTTTAGGGACTTTGGAAGTTTGGCAAATTGGAAATTAGTTTGGTAGCTGAATATATACTGTTATTTTTTTTTATCGGTAAAATAAGTTATTAATTAATTGATAATCGAGTATTGTCTTAATTATTTATGTTTCGTTAGCCAAAAACTTCCAGCAGATCCGCTTGGGGTTATAGAACAACATGAACCTCTTATGGACCTACAACAGTCCAATTATATTGCACAATTAAATTATCATAGGACTATATAATCGTATTTTACGAACCAAAAGCGGCCTTATTATTTTGTTCGGAGGGATTTCTGTGTTTGTTAATAAAAATAAGTTATATTTGGCTATAATATTATAGAATTGCAGTAGGACAAACTTACCATAATCAAACGAAATTCGGAAAATCGATTAACAAATAATTAAATTGGGAGCTGTTTGATATTCTTCTAAGTTCTACCTAGCTAGTTTGGGTCATATATATATAATTAATAATCACAGCACAAAATGCATGCAGCTAGCAAAACAACAGAGACAGAAGCAGCCATGCATGCACAATGAGACGTGTAACATTGCATGTAACTCTAATATAATGCTTGAATTTACACACACTGTGTTTACTTAATTAATTTTCAGCTGATTCTTTGATAAAATGGCAAGCGAGGCCTATGTTTATAGAGTGTGGACGACGACTCTTCCAAAGTCAAACTAGTAATTGTACGTATGCTCAATTTAAAATCTACTTATGCTAATTAACCATATCATCATTTAAAATTAAAATTGCACACTCCAAGAAAAACTTGACAAGTACTAGTAAAATGAGGATATATATGATAAGTACTATTAAAACGAGGATATATATGATTAAGTTAGTAGGTGTTATAAATTATTACTATGAGGATATACTCTAGCTACTTTAATTTTTGCAGTGTGAAACTTAATAAAGTTTCATCGATGCTCAAATTTCAATGCCAAACACATACTCCCTCCGTCCCAGTTTAAATGACGTTTTGGGTTGTTTCACACATATTAAGAAAATCAATAAATATTTATAGATTATAGTAAAAAGCATGGGAAAATACTAATATATCCTTGATATTAATTGTTTTACAACTAACTAATTAGGAGTTATAAAGGGTAAAATTGAAAATAGTGCAATTAAGGATGCATTGAAAATCTAAAATGACAAATAATTTGGGACAAAAAAAACTCTCTAAAAAGACATATAATATGGGACAGAGGGAGTATATATATATATATATATATATATATATAAATTAATGCCAACTACTTCTGAGAGTCAGTATTACTAGTATTTATTTATCAGTGGCCGGCGCCGGGAATGTTTTATTAAGTGCATTTGTGAGATATGTATGTATTGCTGTTTAATTTATTACTCCATATGTCAACTGCATGCATGTATGGTTCATTTTACGATGTCACCTACATATCTAGACTCAGATAATAATTAATAAAAGTATATATATATTTCGAATTTATTAAAAATTATGTAGAAGGATCAATTAAAAAATATGTATAATTGTTGACTCACTGTTATTTTATACAAAGATAATTGCATGTTGATCATATATATATATATATATATATATATATATATATATATATATTTTTTCCCATGATAAAGTTTGAAGAAAAACATGGTAAAAACTTTTAAGTAATTTTTTTTTGGGCAACATTTGAAATATGAATTTATGGAGTCATATATGAACGCGTAAGTGCAATGGCAGGATTTTCTTGTCCCTTGGCGCAACAGCAACGCTTTATTAATTACAGCTAATTAATTACTGTGTCAAGATCAAGAATCAAGATACATTAAAGTAAAAGGAATAGATTAAATAAAAATAAAAAAATAAATAATCTGTGCGGTTGGGGCTTTTAGCTTGAACCTTATCTAATCACTTGTTTACTTATATAATTAATCCTGGTTTAATTGCATGAGTTAAGTTAATATATACGTCTTATCATATTTATCACTCAATAAATAAATATATATCAACTAAAGATTTATCCGTTCAAATCTTACACTCTGGATGTGTATTTATGATCCACAATTTGATGAATTAAAAAAAAAAACAAATTATGAGATGGTCAGAGAAGGGAGAACACGTAGTGTCTTACTACTGCAATTTAAAAAGGATGAAATAATTTATGATTGCATGCTTCCAATATATATATATATATATATATATATATATATATATATATATATATATATATATATATATATATATATATATATATACACCCCTTTCTACATTATAAGATTTGTTTCAGCATCAGGTTTGGGCAAAACCATTTTGATCAATTATTATTTTGTTTGACTAACATCCATGCATGCAACTCTTGTTTCTGCATTTTCATATACAGTGTTATTATAATATTCGATTCCCCGAAAATTGATGAGATATTTTCTTTATCTTTATATATATTCAGCTCATTCGTCACGATGATGGAAATACCGAAAAGTGATGAAGAAGGAAAATGGAAGCTGCAGGTTTACTACATGCTTCTTCTGGGTTTTGCTCTTGTTCTTATGCTGCTTTTAGGTATATTATGTTATACTTTCTTCTTGTTTAATTAGATAATGCTCAATATATAGACTTAATTTAATTTCTGGATAGTACTCAAATAATGTGATCAGATTTAAAAAAAAGGTAGTGCTAAATAATTAATTTAATTTGGAATGAATAAATATATATTGCAGTAGTTGGTATTTATTATTATGGTGCATTGGAACAAGTTAATGGCAGTGGAAAACGACTCCTTTCCAACGCAAATTTTACTTCTCCAACTCCGGGGAAGCTACTCACTTCTTCTTCAACTACTGGTAATTAATATAATTATTTTAATATCACTAATAATATAATTAAATTAAATTAGTTAATTACCTGCAGATATATCTCTGATAAATTAATTTCTTCACTTTGAAAATATATATATACAGAAGACTACGACGGCGACGGTGGCGATGATGATAATAACGGCGGAAACTGGACCGGTGATAATAACAACGGCGATGGCGGCGACCGAGATGGGTCGACGAACAGGGTCGGAATGGGCGGGGCTGCTCGGCCGTGTTCGAAGGAAAACATCCTGGTATACCAAGGGGCAACATCGCCGATGCCGAACGGGATCCCGACGTACACAGTGGATATACAGAACGTGTGCTTGTCGGGGAGTTGCAGCATTTCCGGGATCCACGTGAGCTGCGGGTGGTTCAGCTCGGCGAGGTTGGTTAACCCTAGGATATTCCGGCGGATTGACTACGACGACTGCCTAGTCAACGACGGGGAGGCACTCAACCCCGGGGAAGCCCTTACTTTCCAGTACGCCAACACCTTCAAGTACCCACTCTCCGTTTCTTCTGTCTCCTGCTAATTTATTAATTAATTAACTCGCTGTAATAATAATAAACTGCTAATTATCATAAATCCATTGTAATATAATCAACTAATTATTAGGTGTAGAGTTTTTTAGCTAATTTAATGTTTCTTCTATAAATCATGTGTAAATTATATTATCTGTGCTAATGGAATTTTCATCTTTGTATTTGGTACTTGTTCATCAATTCATTGAATTATTAATTATTATTTAATTCATTTTTTTTTTAATTCTCGTCTTAGACCTTTCAAACCCTCGAATGGCCTTGAAGTCGAAGGCATGCATGTATCAGTAATTAATCATACACGGGATGAAAATTGGAACAAAATTTCCGAATTTGGTTCAATCTCAATATTTTCAAATTTGGAAGAATATTTTTCACTATTTTTTTGAACCTTTTTTTTTTAAATAGAATTAAAATACATATTACATTTTTTAGTGCATATCCGATTTTAATTTCTAAAAATTCCGAGTTGTTTCAGAAAAATATACTTTAAAGGAAATTCTCTGATTTTAGCCCATTCCGAAATCCATAAATTTTCGATTTTGGAATTTGTTTATCTATTCCAATTTCTGAAATTGCAATTTTCAAATTTTCCGTATTTTTGTAGAATTGATTTGTAGTTAGCTTTTCCTCCAAAAATGATTATTTTGATTAGATCCGTCCAATTTCTACCCATAATCCCAATCAATTAGATGAGAGGGGGGAGTTGGTTTTAAATCAAAATAGGAATTACCAAAATCATTGTAACCAAACAGAGAACATCATCACACTTCTCTCCAATATTCTTTTTCATTTTCATTCCTCCAAGTAGAAGAAGTCGACGGACAGCGATCGAAGATGGGGGCGTGTTCGAAGGACAACATTCTGGTAGATCAACATCAAATCGAGCCTATGCATAACGGGATTCCACAATACACAGTCAAAATCGAGAACGTCTGTCCGACAGGGATCAAAGTTGCACTTATTCGAACATCCACATGACCTGCAAACGTTCAGCTCAACCGCGCTAATCTTCCCCACCGTTTTCCATCACATCTCTTACAACGATCGCCTCCAACAACCCCGACTTCAATACCGGAGCAACCATTACTTTCCACTACGCAAACACATGTTCTATGTTGTCATGTGTAATTACTAATTAATTAAATACAAATTTCATGCCAATAAAACTTCTTTTTCAAGTGTTATTCAAAATCTCAGATATATTATCAATATGCATATAACTTTGCTACAAGCCAAAATGAAAAAAAAAAAAAAAAAAAAAAAGACAATTAAGAAGATAATCATCAGTCTAATCAATAGTTATAATCATAAGAGAAATCAGACAAGCCAATCATAGCAGTGACAACTTGGGTAACGAGGAAAAACCCACCGCCTAGAATAACGATAATAAGAACAGCAGAGATGGGGTTCTTCAACAACTCAACTATCGGCTCCACAAGAACCCATATCGCGCCGGTGCTCACTGTCAGCGCGTACAGCGCGTACCTCCTCATATTATCCCAGAAATCCTCCATTAACGGACCTTCTGGGAGAAAAGCCAACGCCTTTTGGTGGTCGTCGAAACCCATTAGGAATAGGGCCAATCCTAAAGACGCAGCTCCCAGAATCACGATTCTTGAATGCTCTGTTTTCGAGGTTGAAGTAATCGGCGGCGGCGGCGGCGATTCTCCGCCTAAAAATCTGATCTTGGGAAGTGGGGGTGCGGGTTTTAGGTCGGGGGATCTTTCTACATGATGGGTTGTGGGTTTTGATTTGACAACGTTGTTGGATGACGCTGAAAAGGGGGAGGTGAGCTTGGATTTGGAGGTTGTGTTAATGGCGGATTTTATGAGATTTGCGTGATTGAATTGAAGATGAACCCTCAGTGTGATCATCATCGTCTTCGTTGGGAGAAACAAGATAGATTGTTTGAATGTCTGTATTTTGAATTTTAGATGAGTGGTGGTGGTGGTGGTGGTGGAATTTTGATTTTCTTGCCTTATCTACAGCTGAAATTAAAAATAAATAAAAAATAAAAATACAGCTGAAATGGGTCTGTAGATTGCATATATCTATTAGTACACTGTAATAAGCCCATTTAAATATTGCTTTTAATATTACAATAAATGGGCCTCCTAATAGGCCCATGATTTTCTTGTAATTTAGGCCTCTAATATTTTGATAGTAATAAACACATATTAACAAATTAGGAAAAAAAAAAAATCTAATAATTGTAGAATATAAGTCAAGTCAATGAATTGAAATAAACTAAAATGCTAATAAATCTGTCGAGGATTAAATGCAATAAGTAATAATTAGGCAATCTATAGTATTTTATGGGACCAGAAGAAATTTTCATTACCAAATGTGTGCGTGTCCTCGTAATTGAGACATGATTTTGTGTTAAACCCACTTTTCTTATAATCAAATTATGAGTTAATTACAATAACTCGTAATATCTATTGGTCAGTCAGAGATTTACTCAACAATTGTTTGAAAAAAAAAATCATTGTACCGAATTAAATCATATTATTATTATTATTTATTTTTATTTTATTAAATGTTATTTCAGACACTTTTATTTTATTATATTATTAAAAAACAAAAAATAGAGAAAATGGAGGAGAAGAAGCATCAACAGCCGATGTAATAGAAGGAACATCAAAAGACCTGCCTTTTCTGCCTATGCCCACCATTAATACCATCTCTCTCTCTCATATTTATTGAGTCTCTTCTTTAGTCGTTACTCATTCTTCACCACTGTCATATATTTAACCCTTAACCGCCAAAAGTTGTCACCAAACATCCTACTCACCTTTTTGTCCATTTCTATGCCCTTAACTCAATCCCACCTGTTTTTCTTTTCTTTTTAAGGCCAGTTCAAATTATTCCTCTGCGTTTTATTTTCATTCTTGTGTTCTCTTTCTCTTTGCTTCGTCGACCATTCTTGGAATTCTCGCATCATACCCTTTAAGGTTGATTCGTGTGTGTTTATTTTGATCAGTTGTTTCCTGTTTGTGAGTGCTGGTCGTCTCAAGCAAAACCCATTTTCATTTTCTGACAAATATATGATTTTTACTTTTTTTTTTTTGGTTGTTGATTTAATCTCTCTGTTAAGCAGAAACTCGAATTTCCTTAGAATTTTGGGGATTTTTTATTTATCAATTTCAGTATATATATGTGGTCTGAAAATCAAATCTTGATTTGCTGACTGCATGAAAGGGGTTGACCTACTGTGGTGAAATCACTTATAAAACTCTATGTTTCTTGAAGACTATGGAATTACTTAGCTTATTTCATGCAAAAGGCAAATGGCTAAATGCATGTTTTGTTTATCAATTTACTTATTTCTTGATATATATCTAAAAAGTCGAAATTTGAATCGATTATTCCACCAAAAAGGGGTTGTCTCGTTGTTAAAATGCATTTTTTTATCTCAACGTTTATAAATTCTCTTATGTTCTGCTTGATCAGGATGTCGAACAATCAAGTGCAGAGGGGGTGGGAAGAGCGTGTTATTTGTCTTGAAAAGGGAAGCCGCGTAGTTCACTATATCTTAAGGGACTCAACTGCAAATTCTCTCCTTGCTGTGGTGGGAGTTGAAAGAAGTTTAAACCACATGTTCTACACAGTCACAGAGGAATACCTGCGAGTCTTTGGGTCAACAGCAACAGTCAATGCTAGAACGGCATGGAAAGCTCGCAAATACGTCGTCGAATTTCTCATTTCAATAACCTCGGGAGGAGGCTCGCTATTCGCTAATTCTAGTACGTTGTGCTCCTATAGAATCTTAAATGCTTCTTTAATTATCTGAAATTATAATGTATTCATGTATGATTTCAGTTCTTGTATGAGAATTTTGCATATTCCCTAACAACGTCGTTCATATGCATGCATAGGATTAGTTATTTTCTGTCTCACGTCAATTCTTTCGCGCGCTCCTAATTTTGAAATGTCGATTGGATTCCATGAATCTCTTCCAAGACTTATTTATCCATAACAGGCTTCATCGACCTCGACTTGGATTATACTAGGATATTTAATGTTCAGATACGAATCCATGTTTTTTTTTTTTTAAATTAATTGCGGAAATCTGCAAGTTGTTGCAAAAACAAAAAGAGGAAAAGAAATTTAAATACGTGCTTATCTTGAATCGTATTGAAAACAAACACGTGTTTTGTGTTGACGTCGGAATGAGGTAGCACAATTTAGTATTTTGTGCTATAAAAATGAGTTCTTGTGTGTGTCATTTTTCATACCTGCATTCTTTGCAAAACCTCCTCTTCTCGAGCTTTGGAATCTCCGCCTCACTCGTTATCGAGTTCAAGGTAAAATTGTAAATGCCTCGAACTTTTTACAGTCGAGAGTTATGTTTATATAATAGCTTCTTGTTAAGTCATACAAGTAAAATATTTTTCATATATCTCATTTGGATTCTGTTTTATTTTATTTTTTAGACGAAATAAATGATGAACTCAACCTCTTGTGTGGCGAAAACCGAACATGATTGTTCTATTTGAGTTTTTGACCAATTTATTCTTGAATTTGTATTCATCATTTGATTCAATTCCTAGTTCATTTACGGTATGATTGACGATCGAGCTTTTAAATAAGCATTCATCAGTCTCGTTTGAAGAACTACTTTCGCTCTTTCGGAGATCTGTAGATTGACGGTCGCATCTTTTCTGTAAATAATTAATTGCTAAAATAAGGGTAAAATCTTCGACTGAAAAAATAAAGTCGGTGTCGAGGCATAATCTCATAATTCCTAAAATTTCATTTTGCTGATATAAGAGCATTCATTATAATGTTTCACTTTTAATGTTGCATTCGAGATCTACTCATTTGACTAAAATCTTCTTTCTGCTAATTTATTTTGTGCCAGATCAACAGAGGATCGAGGCAACACCTCCACATCAGCAACATCCCATGGCCATAACCGATGGTGGTGCAGAGTATATCGAGGTTCTTTGTCAAGACAGCGGCATGCGTGGCTGTTGGTTCAGGTGTAAGGTTCTCAATTCATCTCAAAGACGTCTCAAAGTTCAGTATTGCGACATAAACGACTGTGATGGATCTGCAAAACTCGAGGTATATACATACACACATACGCACATATATGGTATATATAAAAACATAATCTTGAACTTCATAAATGTGAATTTTGTAGGAGTGGGTCCCGGCAGCAAGAATGGCAGCTCCGGATAAATTTGGTGCGAGATGTGGAGGCCGCCTCACGGTGAGGCCTTGGCCTAATTCAGAATATTGTTCGGACAAAATTTTTAGGGTCGGTGCTGCAGTTGACTCATGGTGGTCAGACGGTTGGTGGGAAGGTTTTCTAATTGGTTGCGACATGGATGCACCGAACAACCTTCAGGTTTATTTTCCCGGTACGACCACGATTGTACTCCTAAATATTTTATATATATAATAATCAATAAATAAATAATGCATACGATCGATTCATGTCGATTTATGTTGATTGTTCATAATATGAATCACTTGTGGCAGGTGAGGATAAATTTGCGACGGTGGAAAGGAAGCACATAAGGGCATCGAGAGATTGGGTAGATGACAAATGGGTTGATATCGAATCGAAGCCCAATATTATTTCATTGATAAATTCATACCGCAATCCGATGCCCAAAGTAACGCTGAATCCACTGCCAGACACCTCTGTGCCCGGGAATAGCAATGTTCCGGCAGCAAGAGAATCTTCCTCGAAAAGTGGGGAAGATTCTCACTTGAAAGAACTGCTCCTAGTTAAGGAGAAGGAAGACTGGACTGTTAAAAGTTCAGGTAATGCTGCTAGTAAAGGTAACATAGGCCAATCAGATGGGAAGAAAAAACACTAGATTAATGGCCATTTTTTTATTTATTATTACAAAAAAAAACAAAAAAGAATTATGTATGTATATTTAGTTGGTCCAGAAATACATACAAGGGAAAAAAAGGGAGGGAATGAGAGAAAAAGTTCATAGTAGTTTTGTATTTGGTTATTGTGAAATTAATGAAATGTTTAATTAAATTATAAGGTGGTGCTATAGTGTTGTTATTTGGTGGGCTGTTTTTTTAATAAACAATGGATACTTATAAACGTGTTAGGACTTTGTAAAAGCGTTGTTTACACCCATTAAAAGAAAATAGAAAGAAAAGAAACAATTGAAGCATACAAAAATGCGCTTTTACTTAGATTAGAAACTTTGACCGTTTGTCACTTACCCTTTCACTCTGTTCACATCAAATTAGTGTTTCAATTTTTGTGATAATTTGAATTTGATAGTTACTTGATTCGATAATTTTTTGGGCATAGCTATAATTATAGAGTAAATGAGTTATTATCTTGCAATTATTTTTTAGGGGTAATATGCATGACACCCCTCAAACCAAACATAATTAGATGTAGGGAACAAGTCTAATTAGATTTTTTTTATTAAATCCTTAATTTTGAACAAAAATTGTTACACATCCTTTTAATTTTTTTAAACCCAAAACTACCCTTAATATAATTAATAAGAAAATACCTTACTCATTCTATTATTTCTCTTTATCTGCCTCTCTCTATTCCTCCGCCGCCCAACTCCTCTCTCCCTCTCTCTTTCTCTCTTTATTTCCACGCCACAATCTGCCCAACTCCCCCTCTACTCTATTTCTCTCTTTTTTTCTCTCTTTCTCTATTTCCAAGCCCTCTGTCTCATTCACTATTTTTCTTTCTTTTGCTTTCTTTTTCTTTCTTTTTAATTTTCAGATCTAAGGTTTTAAAAATCTACAGCGGAACAACATATCTACAACAGACGATGGTGGCCAATTCAGACGCCCTTGTGTGGCGGGCCGATGTCCCTGACTCGCCTTGGCCGGGGAAGTGGCGATTGCATTACGGAAGGGCTGGCGAGATGTGGCCTGCAAATGTATTTTCATTTGTTTTTTTAACGGTTGCTAGGGCTGGTTATGATGAATTCATGGTATGTGTGCGTTTAGTTGCGTATACGGCGAGGACGGTTCGATGACGGCTGATACACGTTTGCTAGCGGGACTAGGGTTCTAAATTGCAAAAGTAGGTTTTTGGAAATGATTCTAGTTGTCTACGAGTTTCTGGCGCTGTGAATCGAAGAATCGGATGTTATTGAAAGATTTGTTTTTTTTTATGTTATAAAAAAACATTTTTTTGACTAACTGCATCGGATTATCTTTTAAGAGATTTTGCTTGATTTGAACGCTAGAGTTTGGGGCCAGTTGCGTTTGGCTGCTAGGGTTGGTGACGACGGCTGAGTTATTGCCGGCTAGGGTTTGATAGTACTTCATAGTAAAACACAGTACACCATAGTATACAATAGTACTATACTATAATATATCGTGGTGTACTTTAGTCTACTACATAAAAATATGTATATTGGATTAAAAAAAAGAAAAATAAATACAATGCTTTTGTTTTTGTAATAATATTATGTAAAAAAAAAAAAAAAATATTTTATAATATTGTATAAATGCTAAAATGAAGAAAGAAAAGAAAACGACAAAAGTATTTTGTGTAAAAAAAATTAAAAAAATATTAGACGTCAAAATGAAACTATTAACTGTAGAAAAAATAAAATAATAAATGCAGTTCGAATTTAGTAAATGCAGATTTTGAATTTGTGAGTGAAAGGGCATTTTTGTAATGAATTTTATAAAGGATGTGAAGCAAATGTTTAGTTGGACTTGTCATTTAGTTCTAATAAGTTTTGTCACTAGGGACCTATATCTTAAGGCCCCTATTTTTTATAGGAATGAATGAAAAAAGGGAAAAAAATATTTATTATCCCTAAAATATAAAAAATGGGATAAAAGTTAATGAGTCTATGTTATGGGAAATTCATTTAGTACCGGCTCACACAAATTTACTATTAGTTTCCTCATATGAAAATTTGGTTTTTTATATAATTAAAGAATTAAATTGTCAACAAAAAGTTAGTAAATTTTAATTTAATTGAAAAATAATCTCACTCGTGCCAATGTGTCACTATACAAAGCCTAATAGTAATTCGATTGTAAAAGAGGGAAAAAAATCTAAACTTAGCACAAAATTCTTACAGTGACACTTGGTTTCTTCTGCCCATGCCCACCATTACTCTCTCTCTCTCTCTCTCTCTCTCTCTCTCTCTCTCTCTCTCTCTCTCTCTCGTTTATCTTCATGCTTGTTGTGTTTTCTTTCTCCTTCGTCATTCTTGGAATTCTCGCATCACATACCCTTCATAGGGTCACGTGTATTTGTTTCATCAGCTGTTTCATGTCTCTGAATGCTGGTCTTCGATAGCAATTGTATGTTAAAACAAGCGAAACCCTGTCTAACTATATAACTAAAACACGCTCGTTTTGTTAAGTTCACGAGTCTAAAGGTCGTTCCCTTTTGCTCTTTTTTGTTAAGTTTTGTCTAATGTCTCAATTGAGATATATACTATAGGTTTTTCGGTTTCTCATATGTAGTCTCTCTTGTGGCGATTTGTTGTCTGGCTATATATATGTAATTTAATCTCGTTTTTTTCATTTAATTTACTTAAGAACGTGGTGCATTGTTGAAGTGACATTCCAAAGCTCGCGAAGAGGAGTTTTGCCAAGAATGGCGATGTCACTATGACTCAAATAAGAACTCGTTTCTATAGCACGGTATACTAAATTGGTATTGCCTTAAGCACGACGTCAAGACAAAAACGTCCATGATTTTGATACGTTTTTCATGATATTTCTTGAACAAACACAATTCTTAAAGAGATTTACACTTACAATAAGATTTGCAATATCTAGGCTATTAATTCTCGAGATACGAATTTGCGTTTCTTTTATGAAATTTATTATGAGAATCTGTAGGTCGTTGCAATGGGTCAAAAGCATTAAAGACGTGCTTATCCGAAAACGCACCGGAAATGTGCACGTGTCTGTGCTGAGGTAGCACGCGTCTAATGTTCCGTGCTATAAAAAGGGGCGAGTTCGCATTGTAATTTTCACCCCTGCATTCTTAGTAAACCTTCCTCTTCTCGAGCTTTGGAATCATCGCCTCGTTTTTGTATCGAGTTCAAGGTAACAATTTTGTTAAACTATTCTCCTTTCCTTTTTCATTCTGCAATTTTGTAATGATATGATCGGTGAATTCAGCCTACTTTTTTTTTCAAATGTGGTGAAAATGGGGATATGGTTGATAGGTTTCCTGATTTTCGATTCTTGATTTTGCATTCAGTGTGTGAGTGATTTCGGAGTTCGTTCGCGGTATGATTGATAAGATTTATATTCTCTGTTTTGTGGCACTTACGATATGATATCGGTCCGGGATCTGTAGATCCAGTTATCTCCGAGATTTGTTTTTGTGAAGATGACATAACGCGCTCATCTCATTTCGAATTTTTTCTAAACTTAATGCTGAAGATATTCTAACTTTTCCGTCTTGTAAATTAAATGCAGATGAGCAAAAGATCGAGGCAACACCCCTTCCGAAATATCTCATGACCACGATGACTCGTTTCTCCAGGCGTAGATTCCTGGATGTTGAGGTGATTTAATTTAATTTAATGATAAACTGGTCATTTTATTTTCTGTTAATTTTGTCAAAATTGAAATTCTCAGTATTAAGTTACTCACAAAAAGACTCAAATTTCAGGTCCAAGTGTCGAGACAAATGGCAGCACAAAATCCAGACATTGTATGGTCGGGCGATGCTTACGTACGCAATAAGCAGCTAAAGCATTATCCATCTTTTTGCAAGAACGAAACGAACAAACCAGTGAGTCTCAAATTGCATTCGATAACCGGACTATATATACATACATATTACATATATAACTGTTGTCACACGACCTGGATTTCAGGTATTTGTGTGGACCAAATACCTCGGCTATGTGGAGGATTTATGCGAGGATCAAAACGGAGACAAAATGGTTAAGAGTACGATTATTACTCTCCCGCGAGGAAATCGAGGGCCTAATTCCAAAACTAAATCAACAGCCAAGAGAAGTTTTCATTACACATATCGAGATCGAAATTCGTGCAGAGCACGTAGACAGTGCGACAGCTGTTGTCTCCTGTCTGAAAATCGAGGTTCTTTTTTAGGAGAGTGGCTTGAGAGGCTGCTGGTTCAGGTGCAAGATTCTGTCTTCATCTCAAAACATCTCAAGTTCAGTGGGGAGGAAGATATGAGAGCATCGAAAGATTGGGTGGACAACAGATGGGTGGAGATATCGAATCGAAGCCCGATATTATTTCTTCGATAAATTCATACCGCAACCCGATGCCGAAAATCACACTTAATCCAGTGACGAATAGCTCTGTGCCTGCGAATAGCAATGTTTCGACAGCAAGAGAATCTTCTTCGAAAGGTGTGGAAGATTCGCACTTGACGTAAACATATGTATAGCTGATCCAAGATCAGAGAGAAAAAAGATAGAAAGAAGAATGTGTTACACGTATAAAACATAAAGGGTAAATTACGGTCACAACTGAAGTAAGGTCAAATTACGAAAAAATCCATTTTATTTGGGTCATTGCAACCACCCCTCAACTATGAATATTTTTACACGTCCACCCTTATGGTGGCAAATTCTACATAATCTTCTAGATTTCGTAGAATGATCTATAGTTTGTATTCTTTTGTGTGAAAAAAATAGTTTCAAATGCGTCACAGTCTGATATTTACAAGCCAAGAGTGTGTGTTATGATCATCTTATTTCAAAATATGGAGTTCGAATGGGGTAAAACGCGTACAAACTGGAAAATATTCCACATAATTTAGAAGATTCCACTAAATTTAACTATACAAAACTATATACATAGAAGATTCACAATTGATGAGTAGTTGTAATTATACAAACAAACGGTAATTGAAGGTAATAATGCTCAACAAAGAACAGCAGAACTTTGGTCAAAGGCAAAACAGATTTTCTTACTTGTGCACACGAAACAAAACCGTCACAGCATACGTCATCTTTCATTTGAAGTTGATTGTCATGCAAGAAAATCAAGAGACCCAATCTCTCTGCATGCAACTACACGTTGAGTTTCAATTGAATACAATAGTTTAGCAGTGAACCATCTCTTCAACGAAGTTTCCTGGTGGGCCTGTAAGTCAACGTATACAGATTTTTTGGTCAACGTCAGAGAACTAATCAAGAAACAATACGGATATTATTTTTATCACTAAATTGATCCGTTCTTCCCTAGAAATCACAACTGATTTCAGGATGAATTATTTAATCCTCCCCTCACCTCTATATAAGCCGAAGCAATTATACCCATTCCTCCGCAACCCTAATTTTCAATTTAAAAAAAAAAACCCCCAATTTAGTGTTCACAGAAAGATTGCATTTTTAGGAAAGAATGGCAGCGTGTATTAATAATTCCAGAAATCAGTGTACATACATTACAGTTGATTCTCGCTGCTCCCAGATAACTAACTCTTTGAGCAAGATCATCAAACTCTGCATATCCAATTCGAGCAGCAGACCCATAAATCAATATGCTTTTTGTACCCAAGAAAAACACTGTGAAAATCAAGAAACACACAGTGAAGATCAGACATGGCAGAAAATCCGACAGGAGGCGGAATTCGATTCAGCCCAGGAACCCATCTTGTCTGAATTCTACAATTCCGCCATTTTATCCCACACTTCACTGGAAAGCGCGCTGGCCAACCATTTATCTCTGAAATTGTGTAACCCTAGTCTATCAAGAGACGCCCTTTACGGGGTCTTCTGCAAAGCCCTAATCGAAGAAGACGGCGGCGGAATCCGGCGAGCAATCAGAGACGATCTCAAGGCGGTGAGGGAACGCGACCCCGCCTGCGTGAGCTACGTACACTGCCTACTGAATTTCAAGGGCTTCCTCGCGTGCCAGGCACACAGGCTGGCCCACCATTTCTGGATCCGCGGCCGGACCGTGCTGGCGCTGCTCATCCAGAACCGCGTCTCCGAGGTTTTCGCGGTGGATATTCACCCGGCGGCGGAGATTGGGAGTGGCATTGTGTTCGATCACGCGACCGGAGTTGTCATCGGGGAGACGGCGGTTGTCGGAGACGATGTCACGATCTTGCATAGCGTGACTTTGGGCGGGACGGGGAAGGTTGAGGGGGACCGGCATCCGAAGATTGGAAATGGGGTTGTGATCGGCGCCGGAGCTAAGGTTTTGGGGAATATTAGAGTTGGGGAGTATGCGAAGATTGGGGCTGGGTCTGTTGTGTTGAAGGAGGTTCCGCCGCGAGCGACGGCGGTCGGAAATCCGGCCAGACTGGTGGGATTTAGATGAGGGGAAGGAAAGGGATTTGACTTTCTGAGTTCTCGTTGACTATTATCTTATATATAAAAGAAAGAAACGCTAGGGCAACCCTAAGAAACCCTAATGTCATATTTGTAATTTTTTTTCAATTTTTATCGAATTTTTATCTCCTTAATATTATTTTAAATATTATTTTTGAATTTTATCATATTTGTATCCCCTAAATATTATTTTAAATATTATTTTTTATTTTTATCAGATTTTTGTCTCCTAAATATTATTTTTTATTTTTATCAAATTTTTATCTCCTAAATATTATTATAAATAATATTTTTTTAATTTTATCAAATTTATATCTCCTAAGTCCTAACTATAATTTTAAATATAATTTTCAACTTTTAGCAGATTTTTATCTCCTAAATATTATTTTCGAATTTTATCAAATTTATATCTCCTAAATAATATTTTAAATATTTTTTTCGAGTTTTATCATGTTTTTATTAGTTTTTTATCTCCTAAATATTATTTTCATTTTTTATCAGATTATTGTCTCCTAAATATTATTTTTCGATTTTTATCAAATTTTTATCTCCTAAATATTATTTTAAATAATAATTTTGATTTTAATCATATTTTATCTCCTAAATATTATTCTAATTATTATTTTCATATTTTATCAAATTTATATCTCCTAAATAATATTTTAAATATTTTTTTCGAGTTTTATCATGTTTTTATTAGTTTTTTATCTCCTAAATATTATTTTCATTTTTTATCAGATTATTGTCTCCTAAATATTATTTTTCGATTTTTATCAAATTTTTATCTCCTAAATATTATTTTAAATAATAATTTTGATTTTAATCATATTTTATCTCCTAAATATTATTCTAATTATTATTTTCATATTTTATCAACTTTTATCTCATTAACATTATTTGAAATATTATTTTCGATTTTTTATCAAATTTTTATCTCCTAACTATTATTTTAAATTTTATTTTTGATTTTTATCTCCTAAATATTATTTTTTGATTTTTTTATCAAATTTTTATCTCCGAAATATTATTTTAAATATTATTATCGATTTTCATCAAATTCTCCTAGATATTATTTCTAATAATCTGATTTTCGATTTTTACAGAAAAGGGTAAATAAATCTGATTTTCATCCCTAACGGATTTTGTGACATCGTTTTACAGAATGTCTGCAACATTTGAATTTTATTTCTTCCCTACCTAAGGCTTCTTCTTTTGGTAAACCGACTTTAGATTTTGTTTCTTATCTTCTTCTTCATCCTATTGCATGTGTGGCAATTAGTTTACATCTTTTTCCATCATGGCTTATAGGTAATTTCATTTTGTTAAATTATGTGTTTCATTAATTTATACCAAAGTTTTCAAATTTTATGTATCACAATTATTTCATTTTATATGTTATTGGACATGTTATTGAAAGGGATGATTTGAGAAAATTAACAAAAAATGGGCGGAGCCACAAGCTATTGGAATTAAGTCGACCTTCAAGACTTATTGTTTGTATGCGATATTTAATTTATTGTTTATATTTATATTTGTTTCTTAATTTTCCAATTGTTAATTCCAGTGGCAAAACAACCTTAAAATGAGGCAGTGGAGAAGGGCTTAGTTCCGATGCAAGATGTATAGATGGCCTTTTACGATGGTATGTTGTCGATAGTTTAGTTTTGATTATGTTAACTTAGTTATTAAATCTAATTACTTTTAAGCTCAACATGGAAGACATAATTGATGATTTTTTTCCTGGTTCAAATTTTCAATCTACTGGTATTAGCTGATTCAATTCATTTGGAAAATTATTCAACAGTAAAGTTATGTCCTTTTTTTTTTGTGTGTAGTATACTTAATAATGTTCCAGTATAATAGAATTTTGATCATACGATACATCAAACGTTTGTTTATATTCTTACAACATCAAAAGAATGCAATTTGTTGTCCCGTGCATCGCACGGGTACAATTACTAGTTAATGTAATAACAATAAGATTAAAAAAAGTACTCACTTCGAGAACTTTAATCATTATATTATTGCTTCTTCTCAAAAAAAAAAAAAAAAATCATTATATTATTGCTATTTTTTTTAAATCTTGTTACTATTATTTTTAATTAGTTATAATATAATTAGTGAAAAAGATATTTTATATATGCACATATTATATTTTCATCAAATACGTTTTCAATATTATTTATTTATTTCACAAAAAATGTGTTCCTACAGGCGTTTTCGAACAACATCAACTTTATATTCGAAATCACTATAAGTTGCAACATTCTGAATTCCCGCTAGAGAAACCGACGACAAGAAAAGACCGAAAGACCGAGGAAGAAGAAATAGGGGAATGATGAAGTTTCGACAAACTCCGATCACGTTGCGATTCAGAGTCGTTGCGTACCATATTTTGGTGTTCGACCTAACAAATTGTATAGTTGTTGAAAACTACTTTTATCCCAAAATTTAAACAAAGTATAGATAGTATTGAAGACTGTCTAGTATATTTATTTATTTATTTTATATCCTCAAAAGTCAAAAGGTGATGTATACAATGAAAATGCCCTAGGTTTCAGATCCATTGGACTGGCCCATCTAAGTTATTGGGCTTCGAACAGTCGCCCATTTCACCAACAATTTAAAAATTTAATTACAAGATAATTAATCAGATATGTTTTATTATTACATATAGATCCTGTTCTTCTTTTGGTGACATTTTTTGGATTCAAATAAATCAAATTGAAATTATGTAAAATTGATATTTTAGTTTCCTCAATCCCAGCTGTCACAGCACAAAAACGCCGTCGTATTCCGACCCATTGAAAATTTAAATCCCGCCACTACCAGGCCATTTTTGTCAAACTCAAAAATATTAATTAAATATTATTTGCCTCTTCTCAGTCGAAAATTTTGAATTCAGACAGCGCCTCTCAATCATCTCCAGACAAAATCCAACACACACACAGATTCTCTCTCTCTCTCTCTCTAAAATTCCTAATTCAAAAACCTTAATCACTAATCCCATTTCCCAAAAATAAATCTACATAAAAAAAAAAAAGTGTTTCCGAAGGAATCAATCAATCAACAATGGCTTCAATCAGGACTGCCACCCGCTACACAAACAGCCTGAACAGCTCCACGAAATCCGACCCCTCCTCCTCCGCCGAGTTCTCCACCTCGCGTGACTCATCACGCGCTCTCACCAGGAAGAAAGATGCCACCACCACCATTAATTTCAGTTCCATGGTCAGGAAACTCGTGGACACCAAGAAGGCGAGTAATTACGAAAAGGGGCCCAAATTCGTGGTCGCCGCTGATTTTCTGGCGGAGGATTTGAAGAAGAACGCGAAGAAGAGCACCGGATTAAGTGGGCTCCACAAGAAGCTTTTCAAGGGCTCGTCTGGAATCTCCTCAGGGGCAAAAAGGGGAGACGAGAGTTCGAAGAAGGCGTTGACTGAGGTCAAAAGCAATACCAGGACTCTGGCTATGGTGTTGAGGAGTGAGAGGGAGCTGCTGAGTTTGAACAAAGAACAGGATGAACAGATTGCCGAGCTCAAGTTTCTGCTTCAGGAGAAAAACTCTGAGGTTAATTCTTGATTTTTGATTTGTGTTTTAATCATGTCAGCTCTTTTAATGATTGTATTAGCTGGTTGTCTGATTGTTTCGACAAAATTGAGGAAAATTGGCTGATGTAGCATTAGTCGAACAAGATCTTTATAAACTGAAACTGATAATTTACGAGGCCTCTTTCGGGTTTTCGCTCGTTGATTGAGTAATGACTATTGACAAGGCTATAGGGGAATCTATTTGCTCATTACACAACATTCTTGAATGTTCGAGTTACGCTCGGTTGTTTTATTGGATGCCGGTGATTTGGTTTTACGATAGAATTCTAAAATGTAACTACTAAGCGTGTTCAAGGTGATTGTTCGATGCGTGTGTACTTTCTCCGATGATGTTACTAATAATGATACGAAAACTTTTTAGGTTGAAAAATTGAAAGACTTGTGCTTGAAGCAGAGGGAAGAGATTAAGTCACTAAAAACCGCCGTACTTTTCCCAGATGTGATGAATTCGCAACTTCAAGATCTATTGGAGAAGCAGGGATCGGAACTAAACCAGGCGAAGCAACTCATTCCGAGTCTTCAGAGACAGGTCACTTCTCTTACAGGACAACTCCAATGTCTTGCTGAGGATCTCGAAGAGGTACACTTGTTCGTTTCCCATTGGACACAGCTGTAATATCATTTGTCTAAACAAAGTTCTTCGTTATGATTTAGTCTCGATTGGTGTATAATGTGTGTGTTTGCGCTTGTTATCTTTTCTGGTAATAGGTAAAGGCAGACAAATATTCTGGAAGAGGGTTTTCTGACATAAGTTCTCCGAGGACACCTTCATATGACCAAGATGATGCACCTCATTCTCTCGTAAGCACTTTTTTCAAGTTTTCGATATCCAATTTATAGCTGAGCTAAAAAAAACCTTATCGTATATAAAGAAATCGACTTAGGCAAATACTAAATTCGTGTCGAATTGACCTCTCGAATCATATGTTGAACAGTTCGATCAGGAATATAGCTCGGGGGATTACACAACGCCACAGAGTCCAGATGACATGTTTCTGAAAGATTTGAATCCTTGCCTAACACCTTGTTATTCCAAGACAAAATCCAAGGTAACTTCTTTGTCCATTCGACTTTATTACAACCCGTAATCAATTTGTTCGCTGCTTTTTATCAAAATCATCCCGTGTTAACAAAGATGCCACCTTTATGCTATTTTTTCTTCTTGTAGGAAATTGATACTTTTTATTCCCCTGATGTTGATCGATTGTCTAAAAAGAGTGCTATGCGGTCTCGTGAAATTGTGTTTAATAACTGTTCGACCAAGGTGTCGAAAAGTTCAGAGAGTTGCCAATCTTCCAAGGCGGCAAAGGGTTCAGTTCGCCCGATTAGCATGTCTGGCGATAGCAAATTTGCTAATGCAAAGCAATTGCATCGTAAACGTTTCTGATTTTGCCTTGGATGTTTCTGGAGAATTTTGTTTAAGCTCTTACATCAGTTCTCAATCGTCGGAGCATGTTCAGCTTGTTTGTATGTCATAAGATGTATCGCACTCTCACTATTTAAAAATTAAAAAAAGAAAAAGTTTAATATATTACCCGCGTTTATGACGTATGCATATTCGTATTACTTTGTTTATTCCTGTTGCGATTATGAATTGTTGAATCCGAGTATAGGCTCCTTCCTCAACTAGAGGATGAAGCGACTCTAAGAACTGCTAAAAACGGAGACGAAAAATACAAATGGTGCAAGAATAAACGACAAACGTTGAATTATTTTATTTTTTTCAATAATTATCTGCCATTTTATTTCCTCAATACTTTGTTCAACAGGAATTGAAATACTGCTTCTGAAAACTAGGTAGAGTTGATCACATTAAACTCCTTAAACACAATACATAATCTGCATTTTTACGAATCAATTCCATTTTCTTCGGGAATTCCATCGCTCATCGCCATCCTGACAACCTGGAAGATAACTGCAAAATCCATTGAAACAAAATGTTAGCTAACTGCACTTGCACATACGTCCGTCATTTTCGTATTTTCTAATTTTAGCTTGAAAATATTAATGTAAAAGTGAAAAAGAAATAATAATAATTTCTTTTGATAATAATTTATGTATGAAAAGTCATGAAATATGAGTAGGTTTGAGGATGAAATATTTAAAGACACAAAAAAAATAAAAAATAATGCTACTAAATAATCGCAAAATTAAAGCAATTGCCGTATATTGAGCAATATAGATGTGGCTAATACATGTTACACGCATAAAACGACAACATTAATGTTACGATATTTGTCGGTAGCGCTGCAATATAGGCCACATAATCTGCAATAGGGAAGTCGTTAACTAAAAAGGAATAAAGTCATAAAACCTTCGAATCTACCTTTTTCTTATATCCGATATCGATAGAAATATCAAAAAATACAAAAGTTGAAACGGAAGGCATAGTTATATTTGGAAAGTTAAGAGTTGTGTATCTTTTGCTTCCTTTTCTTTTATATCTTACTACATAAACAACTAAGGTCTGTTTTCTCTCTTACCCTCCGATTACCTAAACAAGTTCAAGTTCAATGGTCGTTATCTCTTTCCACCGGTCAACTATTACCCTAATGCCGGTACAAGAAACAAAAGAATCCTCCTATAAGAGAGAGAGAGAGAGAGAGAGAGAGAGAGAGAGAAGCTTACAGGAGGCGACGACCAAGACAGCGAAGAGAATGAGAACAATGTGGGCTGGTTCAAATCCCTTTTTGGACGAGGCGGAACCCAATCCTCTCCTAGTCACGTTCTTCTCGAACTTAGCCACCTTCTTCTCCGCTAGCCTCTTCGACACAGTCTGCACGAATCAACCCTTCTTATCATATCGAAAAACTAAATATAAAAGAAAAAGGACATATCATAAATGACTATGATATACATGGAAACCATGTGCTTGTCACACACAGGAGTTTGTTATGCAATAATTCCATGTTTTCCGAAGCACGAAATAAATAAACAATTGTCGATGACGAAAGCTAAATTACACATCTTTTAAAACAACCCGGTTCATCAAGAATCAAGATTCAAAGCTTCAAACAGCTGATCCAGCAGAAAGAACACTGGATCAATTGGAATAATTGAACACACTAAACAAAATATATAAAAAAATAAATAAATAAATAAATAAATAACTCAAACCCTAATTTAGCAAGGAAAGCAAACCAGTAAGAAAGAAAAAACGCCAACAACAGCCTCTCTTTGGTAAAGTTCAATTACCTCTGGGTCGACCATTTCTTACATAAAACACTAAAGAAAAAAAATGTAACGGCTGCGCGGAGAAAATTATCTGAATCCGCAGAGAAAGAACATATGATTTTATGTATAAAACAAATTGTTGACAGTTTTCTTAAATAATAAAAAACATCAATCATGAAAGAAACCCTGATTTACATCTGCAAACAAATGAAGAATTCTTTCAGCTTTAGCCGAAAACCTAGGAGAAAGCAACATCAAATTCAATGCCGCATAAAACTGATTAAGAAATCAGACATTGGAATTAACGAAAAGAGAGACTAAAGTTCACCTGAACTTCATCTCACACACAAACACACACACACACACACACACACACACTGTAAGAAGGGGTGGGGGGTAAATTGGGAATTACCATGTTTTTGGTTGTCCGAAGGAGATCTGTTCTTAAGGTTGAAAGCTGGGTGGTGTTGTCAGAATATGCAAGAATGTCCTAAGACTGTTGTTTGACAGAAGAAACCTAGGACCTTTTTTTTTTCTTTTTTTTCTCTGTACTAATAATAATTTATTGATATTCTCTCTTTTTTATTCTATTGCAAGTGGTCCCCACTCTTCATTTTTTATCGACTTTAATATGTTATTTTTCTTCTTTTTCCTATTTTATAATTTCCTTCAATAGTTTTTTACTCTCTTTCTTTCTTTCTTTCTTTTTTTATTTTTTATTTTATCAATTTCCTTCTTTTTTTATCTTTTAATAGCTCAAAAATTTTCCAGTTTTCCGTTTCAATAGGACTATTATTTAAAAAAAAAATTATTAATGGTTGCTATTCAGAGATTTTACAAATGGTTTTAAAATTTATTTTTCAAGTGATTATTAAAAATCATTTGGGTGGGCCACATTAGAATTAATATTTTGTAATAAGGATGATTTTCATTACACTACATTGTTTTCAGACACAGAAGGTTACGTTTGAAAGGTATGTACATATGTGTGTATATACATTTCATTTAAAAATGTTGGAAATATATTTCATCAGTATCAAAATATTTGTAGCTTTTTTTCTTCGTCCAATATTATTTGTCATATTTCGAATGGGTTTACTCAATTTGTAATTATATCACTCTTAAATAATTAATTAAAAAAAATAGCTACGAAACAATTAACTATAAGAGCATTTTAGTCATTTATATATTTTTTGCTATAGCTCCATACATATGCATATGTAATCATCAATTTGCCAAATACATGCACAATAACAAATATTTTGACAGATAACTTATTGTTATGGTTCCAAGAAATATGACAGCTTTTGGAGAAATAACTAAATTTCAGCAATATTTTGAAATTTATAAATATCGGACAACATCGTATTTAAAAACCGATTCTAGAGAAACGTATCTTTACAAGTCAAGAACCTTCGCTTAACAGGAGATGGCTCGGATAATAAGTTATACAATGTTTCGTTCATCAATATAAATAAAAAGATCGATAGACCACATATTTATGACATTTGACAAATTACCTATACAGAAAATATCCTAACAAAATTGGATTCCTATCGGACATGATCTGACTACCAAAAAAAAAAAGGTTGTATAAACACCATTGCTATAAAGCTAAAAGAACAAGAACGGGTTCGAATGCTAGTGAACCTTATTACCACATGGTCAGGTCAACTGAATATCTCATCAGCCAAAATCGAACAATTCTCACCAGTTCTGCAACTGAGAGGAAATGCTTTTAACGAGGGGGTGGTATTCTGTGTGAAGATGTCTCTTTGCTTTCTCCGAACCTGGATATCCAAGCCAGTCATCATATAACCTTTTGACTCCCGGGTTTTCGAAAGGATTCGCCACCAATACCTAAATAATAGTTCGGTGAAACAAAGGAAATCAAATATGATTGTAAATATTTCAAGAACGTGTTCTTACGGACAACTATTAATCAGACTTACATTTTCAGAATATGTTGTCTCCAACACTTGAATCAAATCTTTTGCAGATTGCCCAGGCTTGGGTTTGATTTGACCGCCACCATTTAGGCATCCTGTGACAGGTTTGAATATGACAAGTCAAGAATGATCTTGAGAGCAACACATATCAATTAAACTTACCTAATTGTAAGTGGAAAAGAGATATTACCTGAAGGGCATGCCATAATCTCCAAGAAATGATATTCACACTTTCCAGATTTGATTTTTGTAACAATGTTCCGGAGGTTCCTAAACCCATAACACAGTGCAAATCTCAACACAATTTTACCGTCTACCTGCAACGCAAGAAGCAGAAGTTGTCTTAGAAAAAACAAAACAATAAAAATATGCGACCTAGGAGCAGAATAGTCGGCAAATCAATACAGTTACAGATTCAAAATAAGTGTTCGTCTTCCCCAAGGGTGGTTGAATAATCAAGATGGATAAACAGATAAAAAAGCTCAATGAAGCAAGCTATTATAAAGTATCAAATCTAGGTGACACGACTGCCCACAATTCAGCAAACACTGTGCCTAAGGAGGATGAATCATACTTACTTCAAGAGTCACTTCGCGAAAATCTGCATTCCTTATCGTCTTAAACTCAAGAGGACCTTCAATTTCCTTCCCAAAAACAACCTTTGCAGCATTTCGTAGTATTGTGTCAGCATATCCTCCAGAGCTTCCACGGACACCATATAGATTACCTTCCTCATCTACGTTTGACAATCTGAAGAAGAAGAGAATCGCTTTATCAGATCTGAGTCATCATAGCCTGTTAAAGATATAAACTATACAATAAGGCCCTTACAGGTTATCAACTGGAGATTCCTCCAAGATTGTAAGATCAACTGCTTTCAACTGCAACATTGAAACATCGACTAATTTCTTAGAAAGAATGCGACGAAGATGAGAAGTAAGAATAACTAAAGATTCAGGTTGATATCACAAAACAGATTACCTGAATTAGATCTAAAACCTCTCCAGTTGTCAAAACTGAGTCAACCTCCGTAACTCTTTCACCATCAGAATCCACCTGGAATATAAAGTCATCCCGAGCAGCCTCAAGCTTTTTGTCATAACAAGGCATCACGGTGACATGATATACCTCCTCTGGCCTAACGAGATATAAAATATATCCTGAGAGTTAGAACCAAATCCACTTTCAAATTTGTATACAAACAGAGCTGTAAGCAATTTAATAATGATTTATTATTCGATAGTCCTACAATATGAGAAATCATATCGTAAAACAAGTGTGATTACTAGCTGATCCACAACAATCATGCAAATGATAATCACCTAATAGATAATCTTTCGCACAGGTGGTTCTTAATGGCAGCTCCAATTGTTTGTTGAGGACTTTTCACTGAAGAAATATGTGGAAGAATATATGATCCAAGTGTTTTTTCGGCATAGCATATCCAGCCTGCATTGCATATCATTAACAAGTCAGTTATTAAACAGAAACATTTGAAGTCATAAACCACCAATTTGCAAAAATCTATTATATCATCATCATCATCCACTCAAACCAAACAACGCAACCCCACATCCCTCCCACTTCCCCCCAACAAAAAGTAAACAAAAAAAAACGAAAGAGAAAAAGAAACCTCCAGGAATAAAAAATATGAGAAAACGGAGAAAGATTCTACAATTGGTCAAGCACTTCACATTTCGGGTGCGCTAAGCAGTGATCATCTATCATCTAGCAGAGGTACACCATTTATTGTTATTAATGTTGCATACCTGGACATGCAGATGAAATCATAGGAAGGGCTGATTTCGACTTCTCATCATCAGCTGATTTACTCTGTTTATATCGTGTTAGGAATTCATTACAAGACTCTATAAGTGTCAAATCCCTACTGCTGCTTGTATCAAATACCGCTTTCACTCCCAAAGACTTCAAAAATGTTGTAAGCTTTTGAAAAACCTGAAAAATCATCAAGAATCTGGTCAGAAAAGGAACATACACACAAAGTTAAAACACCAACAATTCACCCATCCAACATTTTGTGAATAATGGTAAATTGCATGTGACCGTGTGTAAGATATTACCTGAAGGGGAGAAATGCCAAAATGAACAGCAAGAGAAGCTCTAGATTGAGGAGAAAGGGAGACAATTACAGCTTTTCCTTTGTCAAGGTTAGAAAGAAACTCATCTAAACTCTGCTTCTCGAGCATAACCGTCTCTGCAGATGTTATGCACCCACTGCAAGAGAATCGTAAACATTAGTGCTCAAGTCACTCTCTTCAACTTTCGCTCTCTCAATCAACAACTAATTACATTCAATCAGCATAAATTTTTATTAAAAAAAAAAGGCAAGTAGTATTTACCTGCACGCTAAGCAGTCTTTGAGCGAGATCTTCACGGGCTCGGTTTTATCTACTTTAGGAGCAATCCTTGCTTTCCCTACATTCTGTACACGAGCAGACAATTCGTAACTACTAAGAACATAATAAACAAAACAGCACACATAGAAACAAACAAAACACACTCAACAAAATTATGTATATTATGTAATTCTCACGGGAAGATTGCGGGTTTTCATTTTTCATGCCCAACTTTATATTTCCATCAAAACGAGAATCAGCAGGCAAATTACTCAATTTGAACAAATTATTAGTCAAATTAAAGTCAACAGAATATATCAATCAAACAAATACGAATCTCAAACTGCTCAACAATCCCCAAAAAACTTGAAATACGTGAAATTACAATTGCGAATTCGAAACCTCTACTCGAAATTAAACAGCGAGTTACCTCATTTTTAATTACACAGCCCTGCGACGGTGCTATGAAATCGTTCAAATCGCCAATTCTTAGCGTAGCTGAAAACTTCTCCGACATCACCACCGTATTCTTAGGGTATGAGTTCGGAGTATACGCGATTGATGAAAAGAATGATACAGATATCCAATCTTCGTTCTCGAATTTCTGTTTTAACCGAAATAGTGAGGTGGTCAATCGAAATTAGGGCTTAAGATAACTAAAAGAGGAATAAAAAAATCAACCTGAGGCGGTGGAGAAGGCTATTATTCCCTGTGACTCGGGTGCACAGCAAGGACCAATAGGATGTGTCTGAGTTGGCAGAAAGAGGGTCAAAAGCTTTGGCTAGGGTGGAATTGGGACCCGCTGGATCGAAATTAGTACTTTTGAAAAAAATCCATTTTTTATTTGGGAGTGCAAAATTAATTCCTATTTTGTTCTGATTTTTTTATTTTTTGGAAAATTCGGAAACGTGAATTTCTAAAATTGGAATGAAAAAATTTGTTCCGAAAATAAATAAATAGTCGAATCGAAATCAACGTGTATTTAGAATTCTCATTTTCTCGTCACCTATGATATAAAATATGTAGTAATATCTATATAATATATAAAAGTTGAATTGCATAGCTAATTGATTGACATTTGGCAATTTCAATTGATGACATGTCTTCAATTTCATCCCAAGTGGCGAATTGGTTGGTCGAAATAAATCATCAAAAAACATGTCATCATTTTCCAAAATTAAAGATAGTTAAATATGTTTAATTATTTTATTAATATATTTATATCCTACCATATATAAAATGCTCTAAATATATCAACTTTTTTGAAAACCCTAAATAAATTTATTTTTGAATTTAATTTTATAAATAATTTAATTTTAATTTAGTTAAATTCGATTTAAAATCTTCTCTTATTATAATTGGATGATTGGTGGTGTTACGAATTTTTTTAATTTTAATTCATAAACTTGGATTTATATTAAAACAAATATTGTAGAATAAATTATTTGATATTATACATTTTACATGAACATGACTAGAGAATATGTATTTTTTTTTACTAATTTACTATTATATATTAATATTATCTATAAAAAAAGATAGATATGTGTTTGAATTTACTATCTTGCGAAAATTGACACCATTTGTTATGCCATGTGTAGAGTAATATACTCCCACTTATTTATCATATTGAAAATTATACTACATGAATTTCATGTTATTATTTAAATAATTATTTTTTTCTTCACTGAAGAATCCAGTGACAATAAATTTTACGATTGATTTAACTTTTTAAATTATATACTAATTAAAATACGAATTTTATCATGATTATACTAATAAATTGAATGACCTAAGCTATGTTTAATCAATTGATAAAACAATGAATTGATTTTATATATTTCAAAATATAATAATTCTAAATCTTTGGT
The DNA here is from genome assembly GCF_056151865.1 of Erythranthe guttata. NCBI lineage: Eukaryota > Viridiplantae > Streptophyta > Magnoliopsida > Lamiales > Phrymaceae > Erythranthe > Erythranthe guttata. Next base: position 16,851,300 of record NC_142545.1, on the reverse strand, counting down.
ATTAAATTCATTTTTATTTAATGGCTAACATTAATAATATCAATTGTTTTGTTTAAAATGTATAATGATCGTATATACTATATATTGTATTCCACTAATAAGGATTTCATTATGACTCTAATAAATATAATTATGGAAATATCTAGATCAACACTAACCCAAAAGTATCAAAATGAGTTTGCAAATATTTATGTGCTATTTAATATTTTATTTTGATATTTATATAAATGTATTTGCTCCAACCATAGGTATTAAATCGTTGTTAATTAAATATATCTAATTGCCACATGTTATTTTCTAAATGGACACTGAGGTGGTTGAATTCATAACTCATGTTTGATATTTTATTCACCATGATTGCATAATGTATTTTTACATTTGAAAGATGAAATATCAAAATACCTCATTTCATAAATCTAATGGAATTAAAAATTACTATTTTGGAGAATAAAAATGGTGGTTAAATGTTTTGATAGCTCATTTAATAATCTCACTCGAAGTGCTCTTGCCGTATATAGTTTATATTAATAATTTACCTAATGTTTGTTTCCCTCTTACATCAACCGCTTATGGTATGATTTTTGAAGGAATTTTTTTATTACGTGAAATATTCCAATAATGCTTATTATACCCTGCACACACGACATTTCTTTATGGTACTTTTTAAATACAAAAATTACCCTCAGGTGAACTTTACTCGAAATATTTATTCTTCTTAAATAACACTTTCACAATTTTTTATTATTACCATGACCACCCCTGAGGGTAATTTTTAAGTTTAAAAAATATGATAAAAGAAATGTCCCGTCTGCAAGGGTAGACTCCATATTTTTTGGGATATTATATAGAATAAAAAAGATTCCGTACAAAAATCACACCATAAGGGGGTTGTGTAAGACATAGACAAACATAAGGGGAATTTTAGTAATCACCGATAAGTGGGGGTGTTTTCTGTAATTTAGTCTAAGTTCAGGAGGATTTTCATAATTTATCTTATTAACAATGATTATTGTTCTTTTACGTCTTAATGTTTGCTTATACCCTTATAATATTTTATATAATTTTAATGTCAATTTGATAATATAATTAAATATTAATTTCTAATATATTTAATATGTGTTTTTTTATGGTTCAACTACCACACATAAGAAATTTGATATAAATGTTCGAGATTGAATAGAATTATTTTTTTTATACTAAATAATAGATCATTGCAAAAACAATTGTTGCAAAATTAGAATTTTTGATTATAATTATAATTATAATTATAATTATAATTATAATTCTTTGAATTAGTATTAGTATTAATACTAGAAATAGGATTCAAATTATATTGTAATTATGATTAATATAATATTAGGATTAGAATTATAGTTAAGATTATGATTATGCTTAGTACGATAATTAGTGACATGTATTAGTATTAGGATTATGATTAGCATTAAGTTTGGGATTAGAATTATAATTAAGATTAGAATTAGAATTAACACTAGCATTAGCATTAACATTAGTATTATTAGTATTAAAATTATTAGGCTTATGATTGGTGTTAGGAATAGGATTATGATTAGGATTAGGATTAGAACTATGATCAGTGTTATGAATAGAATTAGGAATACGATAAGGATTTGGATAATATTAGAATTACAATCATAATTAGCATTAGCATAATATTAGCATATCTAGATTACATTAGCATCAAAATTACTATTAGCATTAACATTAACAATATTAACATATTAGTATTAGTAATAGTATTAATAATAGTATTAGTTGTAATATTAGTATTAGTAATAGTATTAGTATTGGTATTAGTATTAGTATTAGTATTAGTATTAGTATTAGTATTAGTATTAGTATTAGTACAAATATTAGTAGTAACATAAGTATCTGTATCAATATTATTATTGGTATCAGTATAAGTATCAGTATCAGTATCAGTACCACAATATCTATCAGTACCAGTATCAGTTTATTATTAGTATCGGTATCAGTATCAGTATCAATATCAATATCAGTATCAGTATCAGTATCAGTATCTGTATCAGTATCGGTATCGGTATCGGTATCGGTATCGATATCAGTATCAATATGTGTATATGTATCATTAGCATTAGATCATTAGCAATAAAATTAGTTTTAGCATTTATATTAGTATTAGTAATAGTAAGTATTATTACTAATATTAGTATTAATATCAGGATAAGTATCCGTATCAGTATTAGTATCAATATCAGTACCAGTATATGTATCAGTATCGATATCAGTTTCAGTATCAATATCAGTATGAGAATCAATATTAGTATCAATTTTAGTATCAGTATCAATATCAGTATCAGTATCAATATTAGTATTAATATCAGTATTATTAGTATAATATTAGTATTAATATTACTATTTTTATCGGCATCAATATCAGTATGAGTAACAATATTAGTATCAGTATTAGTATGAGTATCATAATTAGTAATAATATTCGTATTAATATTAATATTACTATGAGTATCAATATGACTATCAACATCAGTATCAGTATCAGTATCAATATCAGTATCAATGTCAGTATCAGTATCACTATCAATATCAGTATTTGAATCAATATCAGTAAGTATTAGTATTAGTATTAGTATAAGTATTAGTATTAGTATTAGTATTAGTATTAGTATTAGTATTAGTATTAGTATTAGTATTAGTATTAGTATTAGTATTAATATTAGTATTAGTATTAGTATTAGTATTAGTATTAGTATTAGTATCAGTATTAGTATTAGTATCAGTATTAGTATTAGTATGAGTATCAGTATCAGTATCAGTATTAGTATTAGTATTAGTATTAATATTAGTATTAGTATTAGTAGTAGTATTAGTATTGGTATTAGTATTAGTATTAGTATCAGTATTAGTATTAGTATTAGTATTAGTATTAGTATTAGTATTAGTAACAGTATTAGTATTAGTATCAATATAACTATTATTAGTATCAGTATTAGTATTAATATTTGTATTAGTATGAGTATTAGTATCGATATTACTATCTATATTAGTATTAGTATTAGTATTAGTATTAGTATTAGTATTAGTATTAGTATTAGTATTAGTATTAGTATTGGTATTGGTATTGGTATTGGTATTGGTATTAGTATTTGTATTAGTATTAGTATTAGTATTAATATTAGTATTAGTATTAATATTAGTATCAGTATTAATATTAGTATTAGTATTAGTATTAGTATTCGCATTAGTATTGATATTCGTATTAGTATTAGTATTAGTGTTAATATTAGTATTAGTATTAGTATTAGTATTAGTATTAGTATTAGTATTAGTATTAGTATTAGTATTAGTATTAGTATTAGTATTAGTATTAGTATTAGTATTAGTGTTAGTATTAGTATTAGTGTTATAGCAATAGTATTAGGATTAATATTAGTATTAGTATTAGTATTAATATTAGTATTAGTATTAGTATTGGTATTGGTATCAGTATTGGTATTGGTATTAGTATTATTATTAGTATTAGTATTAGTATTAGTATGTGTATCGATATTGATTAGTATCAGTATTAGTATTGATATTAATTAGTATAAGTATTAGTATCAATATTAATATCAATATTGGTATCAGTATTGGTATCCATACTGGTATCGGTATTGATATCAGCATTGGTATCAATAAGGACGTATACATCTTATCTCTTTTGCAATATTTATAAGTTGTATTGTTGTTTGAGCAATTTGCATCACTAATTAAACGTCATTAGTTATAAACTTACAGGTTATTTGAATATCTATTTTGTTACTTCTCTCCTACCATGTTTGTTGTTAATTTAGTTATTTTGCAAAATATTAACATTGTGTAGTAGGTTGCATTCCTCGAACTAGAGTTATACCATATATTTTAAATGATTTCACTTAATCTTCATATCGTGTTTGCGCGCTTCACGTTTTCTTCTTTAGAATATTTAATTTAATCTCATATGTTAAAATTCTGAAATAAGAGATAAAGTTTATGGTTTTTTTTTTATTTTCTTCCATTTTGTTTACTTGAATTGCTATTGTTATAAAGAGATAGTCGTTTACATATTATTATTTTTCTCATTTTAAAACTGACATCCGTGCAACGCACGGGTGAAGAACTAGTTAATATTATGAGTTAATTGCTGGGAAAAAAAATTCAAAATTTTGGGAAATATTTTTGAAAATTAAATTAGATGGGAAATTAGAATCAAATATATATATTTAAATCCCATTCCCAAACGGAACGGAAAAATTGAAAATCGGAAATTTCAGAACTTGAAACTGTGAATATAGTTCCAAAATTAAAATATTGGGATCAAAATATATAGGTCGAATTCGAAAACTCCATACATCATTGTAGAGATCTACCATGTATGTTTATTATATATTTGTAGGAGTTAGTTATTTCTATGTTACACAAAACATAGAAATAACTTATTTCTATGTTACACCCGGTCAAAATTGCACCAAGTGGTTTTTTTACCGTTGATACACACACTAATGTAGGTGTGTGTGTGTGTATATGAATGGCAAAGATATATCGAGTGTTGCATAGAATAGAATGTTAAAAGTAATCAGACAGTAATTTAGCAGTGTTAATACATAAACAAGACCACAGAGAAGAAGCAGCTTCACAATACACAGACAAGACAACCTTTCTTCATAAGACCAACAAAAAAACATTACATTTTTAAAGAGACAAATTAACCAAGAACTGGTACATCATATACATATACATACATACACATATATATAAGTTGTACTTGTAGTATTTTTTACCATCCAGTGCTGCTCTTTTCTTTATTGTCTCCGTACAAACGAAACAGACTGAAAGCAGAAATAGCCGAAAGCACAACCGTGAAGAGGCACACAATTACCGCACTTGCAACACCCTCTCCGATTTGGTTGCAGAATTTGCCGTACAAATCGCAGGTCTTCATCCATTGGAGCTCCATTTGACCTAATTTCGCAAACACTGCTGACTGTGCAGCAGCCGCCACCGCAGCCAGAGTCAAGTAGGCGATCAACTGCAAACAAGTGAACCAACACAAACATGTTAAAAGGAGAAGGTTAACTTCTAACTTTTCGGTTTCTTTACTTTCATTTTCCTGCCAAAGGTTTGATTAAATTTCTCCTAGCCTTCAGCTCCAAACTATTTTTAGATGTATCGAGCTGGAAACTCATGGATCGGTTATCGGGTTTTTGTTCAGTTCGTATTTACTCAAGAAACGTCGAAATTAAATTACACAATGGCGAAAAATTTAGCAAAAAAAAATGCTGTCTTGAAGTAATAAATTCAAAGAAAGTAACTTGCAAAACATTATCTCAGGAACAAAAAGATGTAACTAATCTCATAGATGCAAACACAACAGTAACGGTAAATAGTGTATAAATCGAGCGAAAATCGAAACCTGATCGCCGGAGAAAATGACCCAAGCCAAGGGCTTGTTGAACAACACAGTTCCTCTAATCATACTCAGAACACACCTCAAAATCTGGACCAATGAGTATGCAGCTGCTAACCCATTAGCTATTACCAAGAAACTACAAATATTTCAAAGAAAAAAAATAAAAAAATACAAAGATTAGTACTTTAGCATAGCATAATCAAGAAACACAAATTTTGTATTAAAAAAACATCATAGGATCTTCTTACACAAGGGCTTTCATGTCTGTAAACTTGGCTTTCTTCCTTATAGTGAAGATTTCTCTAACCTGAGTGTCGGTGCCTATAAGAACAGCAGAAAGAATGGCTAGCCCACAAATCACACACCTAAGAATTAACTCAGCTAGCCTCACTCTCATGTCAAGAACCTTCAAATTGCTCCCATGGTAGACTGGAACATTACCAGGGCTCACCCCCACACCCACACCAACATCAGAACTCATCCTTTTTCTTTCTTACAAACTATTTTAGACAACTTCTTTGCTGAAGACAACAACAAAAAAAAAAGGGATTGTTCAGCACTAACCACAGTTAAGAATGGACAAACCCACACACACAAACAAAGAAAAAAGAGTAGTGGTGAATTTAATGCATTCACCTACCCTACATTCCAACACAGACCCACTAATAAAAATTGCATCTTTTTTTCATTTCGTAATTAGAAAATCTGAAACCCCCACTATACTTTTCACAGAAAGAAAAAAAAAGATTGAATTTTTAAATTTCTTTATATGTGCAAATGAAAAGGGACAGGCGGACAGGTCACCTTTGATTCACGAATTCATGGAGCAATAAATGTAACATTGAATAAGGGGTGATCAGACACCTGGAGAAAGCATTTAAAAAATTAGAGGCCTAAAGATTTTAGGCAGGGAGGGGGGCACACTTACTGTTTTTTCTTTGCTACAACAAACAGAGAAGAGAGAGAGAGAGAGAGAGAGAGGGGATTGGTTGGCTGGAGCGTCCTAGTGAGGTGTAGATTGTAATGGTGGAATTCATGATGACCCATGATTCCTTGTCCTTGTCGTGTAGTATTATTATTGCTGTCAAGATTTCAATTTAAGGAGTGTGTGTGGATGTGAACACATTTTGGACCTTTAACTACGTTTTCTACTATGTATATATATACTAGGGTAAATTACAAACACCCCCCTGAGGTATGACCAAATTACAAAAACACCCCTCTTGTTTGGATAATTACAATCACCCCCCTCAACTCATCAAATTTAGTGGAATCTTCGAGATTATATGGAATATTATCACTTTTGTACCCGTTTTATCCCATTCAAACTCTACATTATGAAGCAAGATGACCATAATATGTGATTTTTAGCTTGTGTATATCAGTTTGTGGTGCATCGAAAACTGTATTTTTTACACAAAGAGTACAAACTATAGCACATTTCACGGAATCTAGATGACTATGTTGAATTTGACACCATAAAGGTAAGAAAAAATCATAGTTGAGGGGGGTAGATGTAATTATCCAAACAAGAGGGGGGTTTTTGTAATTTAACCATACCTCAGGGGGGGTGTTTGTAATTTACCCTATATACTATGATATAACCATAAAGATTCAATTTTTATGCATATCATTACTTCTCCTTGTGGTTGATAAAGGGTTGAGAACGTATACTAATGTGGTCATAATTACATCATCCTTGCATAAAATAGGGTTTGTGTGGAAGTGTTAAAAGTAAGTATTTTTTTCATAAGTAAAAGATCAAATAAACGCAGTATCATTTTTACAAATGCAGTTCGCAATAATTCACTTTCTACTCCCCATTCATCTCTCAAGAAAAAAAGCCAGTCAAGTTTTTATATTAGAATGTAGTTGAAGCGATTTACAAAGGAAAATGAGTGTATCAGATAACTATCGACATACATAGTACAATAATGAAGTAAAATTTGTTCTATAAATCTTGAAAATGTGACTCACTGCCAAAACAGGCGCGGAAAAACTATTTTTCACCCCCAATTTAATTATTATTAGGATTTCACTTTTTATTATTTCTTTTTTCTTTTCTTACTATGGAACAATTTAAAACTAGACTGGTTAATGTTGGGCTAAATGTAATGCCCCAAACAAAGAAATATCAGATTGAAGGCCCACTGTGCAGTCATTGGGCCTTCAACACAAACTTGAAAGCCCAAACTACTAATTTGGATAATGCACACGTGTAGATTTAGCATAACAGAATTTCAATAATTCTTTATTAAAAATTGTTTAATAATAATAAAAAGGGAAAAAAACATTTCATAAACTTTTCACTGTAAAACTCTGTAACACAAATGTTTAGACTTCCTACAACCGTACAAATGTGAATACATTTGATTCTGCCGTTTTGTTCTCAAGGGAGAGACTCGAATTTGCACGCGCCATGGCCTGCAATTTTACACGAAATAACTTCAGAATCTCTTTCTACGTGTTTTATTTCGAGAAAATAAAATTAATGAGACCGGTATTTTAGTCATGCTAAATGTATTTTCCTAAAAAATGGTTGCATATTTATTAATTTTCTTATTACGTGTACACCAATCCAAGACGACACTATATGAAACAAATGGAATATTCAATAAAAAACAATATACCCAACAAACAAATTTATCTGTTATACCTAAAATATGTAATATGTTCGTGCTGAATTTGATTAAGCTCTTTTGAATCGACTCCTAAATAATAGAAATAGCATTGGATCTAAGTATTTATTAGTTTTCTATAAATAAAAAATCCTATTTTTTATTAGCAATCAATTTAGGTTATTTTTTGAGTTATTTTGGAGGATTCGAAATCTACACTAGATAAAGTTATTCGAAATTCTTCCTCAAATACTGTCATGCGAAATTTTGAAACGAAATTCTTGATCAAATCCAAATCCTTCAATATAGAATCCTAAGTTTCTTCTTCTAAAGGTGTACGGATTGATTCTTGAACCGAGATCCATAAAATGAGGGACGAATCCTTTCGTTTCACACAAACTACACATGGGCTGCATAATGTAGCCACATGTAACTGTCTTTGTTAATTTGTTATCCAGTTTTTATAAAACTAATCCTTAATTAATAATCAAGCAACTTTCAAGAATTCTTTACGCCTAAGCATATTGCGTTAGAGATTTTCGCTTACTTGGATCAAGAGCAGATAAAAGTGCAGCGGAATTGAAATAGCAACTGCCTCCTTTGTGCTTCATGTTCTGGTAATAGCTGTTGAAGGCGTACGAGGCGTGGTCCATTGTTGTGTTCGGGAGATAGCACGGCTGATTCTCTTGAATGGGCCCGCAATCCGCCCCGTTTTCGCAAGCCCATTTCATAGCAACCATCAACACATCATCCGGAGTTTGCTCGTCCGCTATGCAATAGTCCTCAAACTGCGCATCTTAAAAAAAGAAGCAATATTTGGAATATCAAGATTTAGTTAAGATGTAAATATCATAAGGAACTATTGATAATAATGGAGCAAGAATCTTACAGATGTTCATCGATATCGAGAGCAAGAAGATTAGAGATATCGTAATCTTCTTCAACATCATGGACATTTTTGGCTGGCGGCAACTGAAGAGAATATAAATGGAGTTAGATGTATATATGTATATATATACAACCTGTATGGATCCTGTGACAACGATTTGGAAGAGATTTACTTCCGAAATCCCAATCTTATCCTTGCTGCATTCACAATTTATGGTCACATGGAATAACCTTATCAATGGGATAAAAACTGATATAAACCAAAGTGAGAATAATAATAATTAATCCAGGATTCTAATTTTTACAATCAGATTACCAGTCAACATATGACAAAACAACAATTAATTATGCTGAGTTGTCACATTAAATTGTTTTCCTCGAAAGTCAAAACTTTGACCATTTTCGACGACAAATCTCTTACCGTAAGCAATCAGCATATGATGTTAGGGGAAAAGATAACATTGAATAGAAGAATCATCCAAATCTCTCTGTTTTGAGAGAGCATCAAATTCACCTTACTTCTTAAGGAAACATAAAGCGAAAAAAAGCAAAGGGATTCTCTCACCACCCTCCTTTACCTTTTTCTCCACATGTCCAGATAATCACCTCCGTATTATCAATAACCACCTTTTCATAAGTAATTGGTATTAATTTCATCATATTGTATAACATTAAATACACAATTACGACGACAATATCACCAACACAAATCACGATTCACATTGCAAGATATTAGTGTACATTAGCATCAAGACGTTCCCTTCCCTATGCTAAAACAAATTAGTACAACAACATGGTTTAATAGCAAATAATTCACACATCAAAACTCTAAGTTTCACAAACATTAAAAACATATAATTGTGCACGTACGATGAATATCACATGTTTTTTAGAAGGTCCTGGATTTTGTTGTACATCATCTGTGAAGGGTCATTACCTCCTCCACTGCTCTGTGATGTTCTAGAACTTTCTTGAAGCTTAATTTTTTCAAACAAGTACTGCTTCTCGGCTTCTGCTTCGTGCAATCTTTGCTTGAGGTACCTACTGGCGTAATCATCTTCTGACTTGTCAGTCTTGGAGAGTGCGATTCTTTGCAGTCTTTCAGCTTCTCTTCGAGCCTCGTTTGCCTTCATTTCGAACATATCCGCTTCGGCCTGTTTAAGTCTCACAATGCTTTCGAGTTCATCGACTTGTATCTTCTTTCTCTGCCTATCCATCTTTAGTGCAGCAACTTCTCTAGCTTTATCCTTTAGCTCTTGCTCACAAGCCTCTACACTTAAACGGGCCTTTTTCACCATCCGCATTTTCTCCTCAGCCACCATTTCCATCTTTCGAACCGCTTCTTGCACTACATCAGCTATTCTATTGAATGCTTCCTGTGGGGATATCGCCCTTCCAGCTTCTTCACTGTCTTGATTCTTCGAAGGGTCCTCGATTTCTGTATTTAAACAAGAAAAAACTGTGATTTTCAGCAGAACGAAATGAGATACTATCAAGAATGGCCATTATGAATAAATTTTACCTTGAAAAAACATTAGGATAACTTTACAAGGAATAAGTTCTTGCATCCCACTTTTCAGCTTTTCAACAAGCTCCTCACATTTACGGAAGAGTTTTCTGCCTCTTAAATCCTCACTCCCCCGGAAAATTCTACTTACACAGTCAAGTTCTCTAGTCAAAGCTTCCTTATCCCAGCTCGGTGCACAATGCTGGAACACATCTTTTACCCAACCTAACAACTCAGATGTTCGACTGCAAGCTCGGCACCTGAAAAGCATCTCTGCAGAGCTTACACCGTTTTTAACACAAGGGCCCATGCCAATCTGCCCATTTCGAATAGCACAATCAGTGTGAGTCCAATGCGAACACAAATCGCATCCAATCCAGCGGCACGTGTTAACCTCGAAATCAAACTTGTTGCAAATCACGCACATACATAGGTTGCAGAAACCGCTTCTCTTCGAGCACAACTCGCATGTACACTCCTCCGCAGGTAATGCGCTTCCACAAGCTATGTTTCTGCACCTCTTGTACAAGAAAATATCAATGAGAGAAGCTTGAGAGAGGCTGACACTCGGATGCAAAAACGCCTGAATTCCGGTTTTCATTGCAACTAGAATCTCCAACTGAACCCTGTGTGCCATAACCAACGTTTTCTCCGTTAAATCACCTCTACTTTGGACCACCTTCTGCAACAACACAAACTCTTCTCTTTGCTGAGAATTACCTAAACCTTCAAGAAAAGCCCGAAGCTCGTTTTTAAACTTATCCAGATACTCGTCTGGGAGGTTCTGCATTGTTTCCGCTATAATTTCTACTCTTTCCCTGGCAACATCACGGAGAGAGAGCTTATCCGAATTAGAAATACGCCGAGTAACAGAGTGCTCAGCAAAACCATTATCCCTTTCTTTTTCCTTCTCCATTTTCTTGGCTACCAAAGCATCAGCAGTGGGCCAGGTTTCCCGTGAACTCGCACTTTCCGATGGGGATTCACGGACTTGATCAGAATTGGAGCCACGCTCGTGAATATTTGGAGATCCACAGGCATCTGGTGAAACCAAAGAGAGGGAGGTTTGAAGCCCCCCTCCACCAGGCCGTGGCTGTTGACGAGGAGGCAACATTGAGGATTGATTATTGAAATGAGATCCAGAAGATGTTCCCATCTGATAATACCCTTGTATCTATCTGCAGGAGCAAAAATTGGAAAAGTACAATCAATTAACGTGATTACCTAGTTGCAAAGTTATTGTTCGATCTATGATGTAATGAGAATAAAAAACGGTAGCATGATCTCGCGAAACTGGAAAACTTGATTTCAAAATAAAACGATGAAAAGCAAAAACTAACAAGTGAATTTGAACCAAGCCTGCAGTTATTTGTACTACTAGCATGAAAACTTCGAAATACACAACCGAGCAAGCAAAGGTGGATCAAATATTCTAATTGCAAGAACACCAACAATTCTAATTTTCTCGACGGAAATCAAACATTTCTAGCAGGCGTACATGGCGTATCTACTAGCTTTTAAGTTAGTGAAAGTGGAATCCACCAAGGTAAACGCAATTGAACTTGTCTACATATAAATACCGCACATAGCTACTCAGAATAAGTGAATCAACAAATCTACTGAAAAGTTCAATCACATTACAATATGAATACAGAAAAAACTCCAAATTACCAGACACCCAACACTCAAATCCCCAAAATAAACCAAACAATGAACGACGTCAGAAACAAGATCTAGGGCCACCGGAAAAAAAAAATTACGAACCGGAAAAAGGAAAGAACTAAAGATCCAGTTTTTACCTGAAAATATCGACTCAAATTTCACCCCTTTCCTTCCGTTTGAAAATCGAAAAACCCTAACCTACCCCAGTAGCATTTTGTTGCGCCTTGTTTGAATTGTTTAATCGGATCTCACCTCCGGTACTCCTTGACCCGACGAGGTGTGAATACAATAAAGGCGGAATTTCGTTACCGGATAGGCAGGTTACCGGTAGTCAGCTGAGTGGCGGGACCCGCTCGAAGGCAACGTTTCTCATTCCCGCGTGTTGACTTTTGTTCACTGACCCACTGACTCTTGTCATTTTCTTTTTCTTTTTCTTTTTCTTTTTCTTTTTTATTTGTTAGTAATAAGAAAACTGGATAATGAAAAGGTTTTAGATAGGATTTTCAATTTCATGTGTTTCTTTTTTTTCTAATTTTATATTTTATATTATAGGGAAATAAAATATGAATCAATCCATTTAAAAAATAAAATTAAGGAGGTAGAAATGCTACCAAATTAAAATAAAGACAGCCCAATAGTTTTGGGCTTCAAAAGAAATCAGCTAGCAGTTTCAGCCCAATTGATTCCAGGGTTAAGGCTTCAAAGCCCACTTAAAATAAATATTCTCTTACAAAATATTAATAAATAAATAAAAAAGTGACAAAATATTCTTCTAACCCACAAAAAATGACAAAAATATTAGATGAGAATGTAACTTTTTAATAATAATACTTATCAAGTGATATTAGGTTAGATAATGATGCAATGATACTTTTTTTTTTTTTGAGTAAGCAATGATACTACTATATTCATATTCTATGTTATGATGGATCCCTTTTTTTTATTTATTTTGGAATTAATTTCCAAAAGTGGAAGTAATAAAAGGCTAGACGAGTTTAAAGGAGCTGGTGATGTTATTAGGACCGGACCGGACCGGCCGGTCTGACCGGTCCGACCGCGACCCGCAACAAAACTGGTCCGGTCTGATGCTTAAAACCGGAAAAGTCAAAAACCCGGGCCAAATCACAAAAATCCGGTTCGACCGGTGAAAACCGGCTGACCCGGAAACCGCTCAATGACCCGGGTTTTCATCTAAAATACTTTGTTGGTGGCTATTGGCGGCGGAATTTGGGTGAAATCCACCGGGGATGGCCGGATCTAGGTGGAGCAGGCGGTGGGTGGCCGGATTTTACAGATCTAGCCGTTGGTGGCCGGAATTCGACGGAACGAAGAAGAAGATGGGAAAGAAGGGTTCCTTCGATGCTACACCCGGTGAAAAACACCGGGTGGGTCTTCTGCTGCCACGTGTTCTTTTTTTATTTTTCTAAAACCCCTAAAGGTAAACCCTAGCGGGGAATCTATTATAAAATACAAAAAAAGAGACACGTGGCAGCAGAAGACCCACCCGGTGTTTTTCACCGGGTGTAGCATCGAACAAATCGGAAAGAAGAAATAAATGAAAAGAAAAGGAAGAGAAACAGTACAAAAACTAGAAAATTTTGTGAGCAAGAAATAGACAGAGTGATGAAGATGATGGGTAGGTGACGGGAGAGAAAAAAAGGAGAGAAGAGAGAGGGGAGAGAGAAGAGAGTGTAAACAAATATAAAAGAAAAAATAGGTGTTGGGATAATAAAGAGAATAATTTATATATAAAAAATAAATAATAAAAGTAAATAGCATGTAAAAGATAAAATATATATACTAAATATAAATTTAAAATATTAAAATTAATAAAATAATTAAAGAAATAAAAAACCCGGGTCGAACCGGTCCAACCGTGACCCGAAAGCCTATCCGGTTTTATGTCCGGTCCGGTTCTGATAACATTGGGCCTGGTGGTAATTGATTAATTACATGCTTTCTTGTTTTGTTTATTTTCTTTTATGTTTTGAGAAGCATTTTATACTACTAGTTCATTTGATTAAGAGATAGTATAAATATTATCAAACAATTAATAACATAATTATCTAACGACCTACTAAGTAAAATCACCTATGAAAGTTTCGAAAACCACCTGTCCTGGAACTTAAATTCTTGGTTTACGTCTCTCGTATGGTTTGCAAGCTATTATGCGAGATATTTATAAATTATGAATAAAAATTAAAATACCTTAATTTTCAATTAATTAACAGCAGTACTCCAATCTCCAAAGATCAACATAACCATAAAACTGATGCATGCATCATATATATTACAGGCCAATTAATCAACCCCACGATCGATACATATATATATAATGAAAGCCGCGATTTACAGGCGGAGAGAGGTGTCAACATCGGAGCCAGCGCCGGAGCTTTCAAGCCTGACGAACATCGCATCCGCGAAACACGACGACTTAGGAAGGTGGCCGACATTTGACTGGTTATCGGCTGATGCGCGCTTGACGATTTCCGGTGAATCAGCAGCTGGCCAGAGAGAAAGCGATAGTTGGCAATCATTATTAATTACATGCGTCGTCGTCGTCGGCTTATTATTATTATTTGCAGGAAGAAGCTTCATCACAGCAGCCGATAACTTTTGAAAAGGCGGCACCACCTCGTAATATTTATCATGCATTATTATGGGCGGAGGAGAACCGTACGATGACGACGATGATGATCTGTCTGCAGATTCCGACAGGATTCTGAGAAGCTCTCTCTCCTGTCTCAGCTCTTTCATTTTCTGCAACTGCCTGAATCTCTCTTGCAGTAGATCAATTGATGATACACTCCGATTTTCATGATTAGGGTTTATCATCATCTTTTTTCTTTTTTCTTTTCTTTTTGTGTGTGTGTGCGTTTATGAAGAAATGAATGATCAAGAAAATTGATGTGCTTGGATTAATTAGAACTTCTCTGCATGGCTACGTACATATATATATACATATTGTGAGAGAGAGAGAGAGAGAGAGAGAGAGAGAGAGAGAGAGAGAGAGAGAGAGAGAGAGAGAGAGAGAGAGAGAGAGGGTTTTCTTTATTTATTATTTTTATTGTTGATTAAGGGTTTTGGTGTATTCAAGAAAAAGAAGAAAAAAAGAAAAGGGAGAATCGGGAAACAAAGAAGAAGATCCAAGAGGAAAAGGGCAAGAACCCAATCTTGCAAAGTGTTTTTAAAGAAGAAAATGGCGAAGAACAAATGTCCAAAAAGAGGGTTATAGCACATGGAAGAAGCTAAGGCTAAGGGCGTGTTTGGAGGGTGGGACGAATAATAGGTTTTGGGCTAATGCTCTTTACATTATTGTCCAAACTTTTTATTAGTGTGGTGCCTCTCTTTAGTGGGTGCACCATCAACTTTAAATTTTTCTTTTTTCCTTTTTTCAACAAATTATGTTTGCCTTTCAAATTTTAATTATATCCCATTTTGAAAACTTTTTTTTTCTTTTATCTTTATCTTTTTGGTTAATGTTGTTGTGGTGTGTTTGGAGTGTAGTGTTTGGAAAGGGAGACAGAAGGACAAGCATTAGAAGTGGGAATAATCTAAGGAGGTTATGATTTTGTGATTGAACTATAATAGTACTATGATTAATTTTGGGATTTTCTTTTTTACTATTTACTATTTTATTAATTTAAATTATATTAATTAATTAAATAGACTACTGTCAAAAACATTCCCTCGATTTCTATCTCTTTGATAAATGGGAAAACCAACAAAACATTCTCTCTCTCTCTTTCTTGTCAATTCTTTTTATTATTATTATTTTTTTAATTATAATTTTTGTCTTTGTCTTGTTGGAATAGAATGGCATGCTGTGATGAAAGCTGCTGATGCTGATAGGTTGCTTTTCATTTTTTTATTTATTTTTATTTTTTTTTAAAATATAATGCTTCCACCCTCTATTATCTTGTTAATAATTAACTAATTATATTATTCTATGTTGTACTTGTACCTGATAAAGTTTATTGAGTAATATGCACATTTATTTATTTATATATTTATTTATAATATACAGAATAGCGCGCGTGCTTTTGAGATGCGTGTGTGTGGAAGTATTTGTATTGTATGCAAGTGAATAGCGCGTATCGTTAGGGAGCTTTGAGCTTTGTCACCACTCACGTGTTTTATATTTTTTTATCTCACCAAACATTTTTTCTTTATTTTTCTTCAATTTAAATTAATCTTTTAATATTTTGCCTAATTAGGAAAGAATTGGCCCATAATAGACATTAGTAACGCGAGGCCAATGAACTCATCAATTCTTTTGTTCATAATGATATATATTCGAAATTTTTAATACGACGTTATTTCTTGAACTCTGATATCCGTTTTTTAAAAATACCCACAATAAAATTACATGCGTACATTAGATAAATTTCACTCTCGTATACCTGTGAACCACACTAGAGATTATGCGACGAGCTCGATCTGAAAAATGTTGACAAAGTCGATCTGTCGAATTTGGATTTTCACAAAGCATAGTTGATGTTTTAATTTTTATTTTTTTTATCAGACACAAATAATCTTAATTAAAAGCCAGATTATATTTGTAATTAAAATTTTGAATTCATAGATGAATTTGAAATGAAAACCACAAAGTATGAAGCATATGTCTATATCCGTAATTTAACTTCTTGTTTAGGAATATTAGTGGCGTGGCATCATGGATTTGTCTTGGTGTACTCTGTAGTGATTCTATCTACCTTCTTCCATCACCTTTTCACTTTGGTTCAGTATTTAGGATTACCTTTTACCTTTTAAAAAAAAAAAATATTTATATATTTAATTTATTCATGTAAGAATAAATGAAGAAAAATACACGTAAATCGATTCGAGCAAGGCTTGATTTTGGACATGTTTTGTTAATGGGCCAAATTAAATGTGGATATAGTTCGGGCCCATTGAAGCGGGCCTATACTATTTTGTTAATGGGCCAAATGTATATGGTGATATGTTACATGTTCCACAACCACACGGAAGCGCGTGGCATGAAATGGAAATTTCTTATTTTGTGTAAAATTCACTTTCTAAAACTGTCAAATTATTTATATTTAAATTTATTCAATTTCATATAACGGGGACTAATAGTTTCAAACAATTTAAATAGTGAAGATGGAGTAGAAGGCTATGTTTAGTCAACTTCATTACGCGTAAGAAAAATGTGATGAGTATATCGCTGGAAAACAAATATTTTTATCAATTTTTTTTTTTCAGGGGAGCAATTAATAAATTTCATTTTTAACAATACTTTTAGGGCAATACACCTCTTAGTTAGCACATTTGGTGACTAAGCAGTCATTACTAACTATAATTCTAAATGACAAAGATGATTAATTACTTAGGTGGTGTTTGCAAATGCTTTTTGAAAGTGAATATGCGGCTTTTTTTGCTCATAATCTGTTTTTAGGTGTTTGCGAAATCAACTTTTACTTTTGCTTCTCTTAAAATAATCTGATTTAAGCTATTTTTTTAAAAGCACCCCTAACCCTGTTTTTTCAATTTTAGTTCATTTTCCGAAATATTTGCAAACACCCCAACCTTTATAAATAAGCACTTAAAACTAACTTAAATCACAATCACTAACTTCTGCTTTTAAATAATCATTTGCAAACACCACCTTAATTAGGATTTGATTTCCACATGCTAACTAGAAAAATATATATATATATATATATATATATATATATATATATATATATATATATATATATATATATATATTCACGATGCATGTTTTTCAGTTATTCAGTTATTGAAATGGTTCTTAATTAACTTCATTTAATTGCAACTTTTCAACAAATTATGTCATCTAAATTTATGTTACTGGAGGACGCGGAGTTGAAATTCAAGGCATGCAGCTTCAGATAAGGATTAATTTTTTGAGTGAATTAATTAATTAATTAATTAATTAATGAAGCTTCATGGCAGCTTCAGAATGAGGCATGCAGAGATATTGGGATGCATCCCCCCCCAATTAATTTATTTTTTTTCATTTTTTTTCTCTTTTTATTTTTTATATAAGCAAAAATAAATAAGGCAGCAGACGTAATTGCTTCTATAAATTGGTCATACTCCATTTGTTCCACAATAACTGTCTTTTTTTAAAAATATTTTTGTTTCATATTATCTGTCACTTTAGATTTCCAATACTGCATTAACTGTATTTTTCATGTTTTAACCTTATTAATGAAACTCTATTCATTAATTTTCTCTTATAAATTAAATATTAAATGTTGTTTTAGTCATTTTTATATAATTTTTCTAAAATTAAGATACATTTATTGAATTTATTAATTTTTGTGAAAAGTGAAAAGTGAGTATATTTTTCAATTTTCACCTTAATATGGATCAACAAACACGGCCTTTGACTTATTGGCTTTACACACTGATGAATTAAAAAAATATTTTTTTAAATAAAGGAGTGAAGCTTCAAGGCAATTTCTTTCAATAGTGTCAATAACTATAAATACCGTCACTCTCTTCACTTGTCAAAAAAAAAAAAGAAAGAAAAGCAAGTTAAGAAATAGCTCCAGCCAACTCACTGAGTCACTCTCACACACGCTCACTGAGTCCTGACTATTTCTATGTTTTGTGTGTAACAGGGCTGCTAACGTGCGCATGATGGTGGTGTAATAGTTTACGGCTGCCTCCGAAGAAACAGGGAAATCAAGACGATGTCGGAGTCGGAGGAGATCTCAGCAGGTTTCGACGTCGAAGCACAGCAATCACTTCTCGGAACAACGTCCGTACCGCCGCCCGCAGAAACAGCCACCGCCAGTATCAGGTCAATTATTTTGCTCATTCGTTCCACTCAACTCTTCAAGTTGGGCCGCGCCGGAGCTCACAACTACCACGATGCCGCCGATATAATCAGCCGCACTACTTCTTCACCGCGGTCAAGCTCAGCTGCTAGTTACGCTTCTATCCCCATCGCCGCCGATGATCAGATTCTCATTAACATTCCGGTATATATCTATCATCAAACATTCATTTAGTATTTAATTAATCATAATATATACTTGTATTAATTAATTATTTGATGAAATAATTAATACATGTACGCTAATTCATTTGCAAATAAGGGTTCATTAACGATTGAAGCAGCAGCAGATGCAACTTTGCAGCAGGAGATCTTGACCGCACAATCGGTCGTCAACATCGAGCTCCAACGCGCTGTGCAGATTAACAACATCGCCGATATTGTGAAGAAGAGGAATCTGCAGAAACTAAATGATTTTGGAGGTGTTAGAGGAGTGGCAGAAGCACTATACACAGATCTGGACAAAGGAATAATAATCTCAAACCCTAAAAAAACCTGCACCCAACTTCTCCTCACTTTCTTCCATTCTTTTCTAGAAGCTTGCAACAACTACACCATCTTTCTCCTCTCCTTCGCTGCGATTTTGTCGCTAGGGTTCGGAATCAAGGAGGAAGGCTTGTGCATGGGCTGGCTCAACGGCGCGCTCATAATTTTCACAATCTTCATTCTTGTCACGTGTACTGCCGTACACAAGTGCTGGGAAGAGAGGTCACGTAAAAAAATGGAGAACAGTTTTTTACGTGAGATTTGTAATAGGGTGCAAGTAGTTAGAGGTGGGGAATTTGAGTCTATTAAGGAAACCGACCTCGAAGTTGGCGACATAGCAGTTCTGCGAAAGGGAGATCGTGTTCTCGCCGATGGCATTTTCGTAGATAGCCGAGCAGCGCTCGAGCTAGACGACAGCGGCTCGGTAATCGATGAGGATAACCCGTTTTTGTTTTACGGCAGTAGAGTGATCAACGGAGACGCTCGGATGCTGGTCACATCCACGGGCATGGACACGTTGTGGGGTGAGACAATGAAGAACCAGCTGCTAGGGTTGGACGACAAGAGGTGTAAATTCGAGTCTTATATTCATACTTTGAATACATGTATTCATTTTGTTGCGCTTGGTATAACCATCCTCTTCATCATAGTGCTTTTCCTACGATACAAATTCGGAAAGTTGGATGACGAGAGGAGATACAGGCCGGAGTCCAAGGGAGAGCCTGTCTCTGTGAAAACTATAGTGGAAGCTATGAAAGGAATCGTTACGGGATCTAAGCCGACGGCTAGGGTTTTGACAACTTTGTTAAGTGTCTCGTTGTTGGGGGTAATGGAAGGTATGCCACTTGTCATCTCGATTGCAACAATTATATGGAGCCGCAAAACACTAGCGCGCAAGGCCACTGAGAGAGATTACCTTGCTTGCATTAAGATGGCCAGTGTCACTACCGTAATTTGCGCCGACAAATTCGGAGGGCTGACGGAGCACGATTGTAAAGAGGTCGAAATCGACAAGTTTTATGTTGGTCAAGGATTTGTGTGTGAAAGCTCGGTTGTAGCATCCAATGTTCTCGATGGTTTATGTGATGGAATCGGTACGGTTTTTCTGACGCACGGAGATGATTATTGCGGGTCGGAATTAGGGCAGATGGTGTCGTGGGCCGAGGGGAAATTGGGCATGAAAAGAGAATCTGTGATTGATCAATGCACACTGATAAGCTATTGCAGTGTGAATATAGATCCCTTGCAACAACTTTGCCAAGTAGTAATAATGGAGAAACGTAGTAATGAGAGATACCTACATTGTAAAGGACCACCGGGATATATACTGTCGTTGTGTTCACACCAGTACGATGCTGACGGGAGAGTACAGGAAATAGACGAACCGAAACGGAGAACCCTCGAACAAGCCATTCAATATATGCAATCTGATGATCAAGTGATTGCATTTGCTTGTAAGCGTGTGACGACGGATTTCGATCATGAGTCCTCAGCACCAGTTGAATCGAAAGACTTGATCTTCTTAGCAATGATTAGACAGAGAGAAACGAGAACCGACGATACGAAACGAGCAATCACACGCTTGAAGGCCGAACGTGGAATTAAGACAGTTCTTGCCACAGGAGATCATGTCGATGTACTTGTAACCATTGCCCGAAACTGCGGGCTGTTAACTACCGACTCGGATGAAGATTTATCGGTTAGTATTACAGCCGCCGAAGAATTCCGTGAATGGAGCAATGAACAGAAAATGGAGCAGGCAGACAAGATTTGTGTTATGGGAAACTGTCTCCCATCTGACAAGATCCTTCTCATAGACTTGTTGCAAAAGAAAGGCCAAGTGGTGGCGCTTCTAGCACAGCGAACAACCGACGCGCCGGCACTGAGAAAAGCTGACGTGGGCATCGCTTTCGGATCTTGGAGCTCCGAATTGGCAAGAGAGTGCTCCGACATCACCATCTGGGATATTGGTAGTAACCCCTTCACCTTTCTGCTAAACGTCGTCGTAGGCGGGATCCATTTTCAAGAAAACATCAGAAAATCCATCCAGCTCCAGCTTATCGTCACAATCTCAAGCACGCTGATCAACTTCACTGCAATCGTGTTCCTCGGAGATTCCTCCATAACAGCCGCCCAGCTTCTCTGGCTGAATCTGGTCGTCGCACTCGCGGGACTGGTGCTAATGCTGACTGGGCCGTCGCCGGCGGCGGTGACGTCATCGTCGGGAAAGCTGATGACGAAGGCCATGTGGAGGAATATAGGCGTTCAAGCTGCGTACCAGACGATCGTGTTCGTGGGGCTTCAGCACAGAGGGAAGGATATGCTGGGAACGAGTGGGGGGCGAGTCAAATCGGTGATATACAACGGGTTGTTCCTGTGCCAGATGTTCAACAAATTCGTAGCTAGAGAGATCGAAAGGAAGAATTTCATGAGTGGTTTATTTGAGAAGAAGAACGGTTGGTTTTGGGTGGGTTTGGTTGGGTTCTTGATGAGTCAGATAGTGTTTGCGGCGGCGGAGCATGTTATCCTGGGCACTCCGGGGTTGACTTTTCAGCTATGGGGTTTCTGCTTCCTAATCGGCGTCGTTTCATGGGTGCTGGATTGGATTGGAAAAATTGTCTCTAATTTCATTGATGCTGCACAGGATTAATTGGTTGATTTTAATTTGAAATATATTTTTTTATTTTGCAGAATAATGCACGTAGAATAAATTTCAATCCAAAATATATACGCAGCAGCCTCATATTTTAGTTCCAAATAGATAAGTTCATCTTTTGTTGGCTATGCATGTGACAAGTCTTGAATCTTGATATATATATGAGCAAAATATTTCCAACATATTCTTTAATTATTAATTAGCTAAATTTCTTACACAAAATTTTGCTATCTTTAGCATAAAACACCACACTAAATTCCCCCCCTTTTTTTTTTCCTTTCTGGAATTTAATCAGAATATTTCAGACATATATAATCGAAGGGTAAATTACAACCACCCACGAAGTATGGTCAAATTACGAAAAAATCTGTTTTGGTATTTAACAACCACCCCTCAACTATATATGATATTCTTACACGAGTACCATATATCCTTGCGGTTTCGAATTTAGTGAAATCTTCTAAATTATATGGAATATTCTTAATTTTTTACCCGTTTTATCCCATTCGGGCTCCACATTTTGAAGCTAGATGATCATAAGATTTGTTTTCTGGCTTGTACATATATCAGATTGTGGTGCATCAGAAACTATATTTTTGCACAAAACAAGTACAAACTAGAAAATACTCCCAAGAATCTAGATGATTATGTTGAATTTGACACCATAAGGGTGGAAATGTAAGAAGATTCATAGTTAAGGGGTAGATGTAACGACTATCGAAACAGAAGATAGTTTTTCATAACTTAATCATACATCAGGAAATTTACCCATATAATTCCGGCACATGGATTACTAACAAAAAAAAAAAATATCATTGGAATTAAAATGAAACGATTGTTTTCGAGAAGGGGAAGCGGGTAGAGAGACAACACATGTATATATGATTAATCGCAAACTGGAAAAACGAGAGGTTCGTATGATTATAGTTGTGCAGAGAACTAACCTGAAGAAGCTTAACTTGTGGTGGATTGATGAGGAACGCAAAAATGAAATTGGTGTAGTCGGTGGGGATTCTTTCCATTCTTCTCCAAGTCAACTTTTTACATTACGCGGACTACTACTTGTCGTTGTTCATTTGCAGCTGCCTCTTCTCATTATGTTAATAGAGTCTCATATATATATATATATATATATCTCAGCTGGGGGGCCCACACACTAATTCATTGCGTCTTCCGGGAAGCTTCACTGGTGGATGGTGCCATTCATTTGGTGGGCCCCAACATTATATTACGAAAAAACCCCTCAAGTTTGAGTAATTATAATTAACCTCTTCAACTATGAATTTTCTTACACTTTTATCCTTGCAGTTTCAAATTTGGTGGAACCTTCTACATTATGTGATGAATTCTATAGTTTGCCCTCGTTTTACCCCATTCAAGCCCCATATTTTCAAACAGATGATCATACATAAGATGTGTCTTTTGACTTGTAAATATCATATTGTACGTGTCTCATCAGAAACTGCATTTTTACACAAAAATACAACTTAGAGAACATTCCACGAAATTTAGAAGATTATGTTTAATTTGACACCATAAGGGTGAGCACGTAGGGGTGTTCATAGTTGATGGATAGTTGTAATTACTCAAACAAAAGTTTTTTTTTTTTTTTTTTTTGTAATTTGACCATAACTTAAGGGGTGATCTTAATTTACCCTAAGAAGAATAAACATTTTTTTAATATTACTTTTGCCTCCTCATTTTTTTCTTAAATATGTGTTTTAATCTTTAATTTTTTGTTCTTCTCTATAATCTTATATAAATTATAGATATTTAACTTGTATTATTTTACATAAAATTGGATGAAATCAGCGAAATTCAAAGTTTGTTTTCGATTTAAAGCCCTGGTCCAATGAATTGTAAAAATCGTTATTGCAACTAAAAACATACATTATAGTAAACTCTTTTTATTAATGCCAGTCTAAACTTTCGAACGTGTAGATGTTACCACCAGGTAATATACAACCACGTCACATGCGCCAAATTGAAATTATTTAATCAATTGTTTTTACTTTTTATATCATCGTTTTATTGGAATATGCCTTGTAGATACTATTTGGATGAAATAATATCAAAATCTGGTATTTGTATTGTGTGACTAGTTGAATTAAACAATCTGTTTTCTGTAGCAACCAACATTTGGTCCTGTCAGATTTTTTTGCTCGACGTTGCAAAAGTCCAACTAGGTGAACTCTCTAATTCATCTTTTGTTTATCTTCACTTAATTTTGTGGGTTTTAAATATATTCTTTTTTAAAAATCGGTAAGTAATTAATTCAAGGATTCATATATGTTTTAATTTTTTATTTTGTTAAATTCCATGTTGGTAGGAAATCATTCAATTTAGGCCAAGCCCAACACGTGAGAATACAAACTCCACATTGATGTGATATTATTCAATTTGGGCCAAGCTAAATTCATTTTAATCTTGAATTTCACTAAAAAAACCGATTTGAGACTTGACTTGCACCCTAACAGTTTACTAACTCGATTTTATTTATATCGAATAATTTGGATTGAAATAGGATACTCAATATGCATGGGAGTCAAATATCCACGTATGCCATACCCTCTTCTGTGAAATTGTGGAAGAAATTGATAATATTTTATTTTCCGTTAACATCAAACAAGAAAGAGAAATAAAACTCACGATTTCCGTTATTTCCACGTCACTGTGAAATTACGCCAAAAAATAGTAACCAATACAAAAATAATTGTAGTAATGATGAAGGAACAATTGAACATATGGGGAAATTTATGTTGCTTCTTGGAAGAAGGCGGTTAAAAACGACGTCACAATTCTGAATACGCGGCCTTGTCATACAAACCTTCGTTTTTGCACTTATTTACAGAAAAGCCATTTGACGTGTTTTGGCTGCTCTTTTGTCTTGTAGCTTTTAGTTGGCAACTATTATTATATTAAATTAATTACTCATTAAAAATTATTAAGCAAATAAATAAATATTCCATGTAGTCTATTAATCTTTGCCTCAATTTCATCACTTTGTTCTCCAAATAAAATTTTATGTACTTCCAAGAAAATAATACTATACTTTACATATACCAAAATAATAATATATATAAATAAATACATTTGAAGAAAATATTAATGGAAAATTATCCATAATTAGAAGAGAAAAAAATAAACTAAAATAATTACAAAGATGCCCATACGGTTCTTAAATAAAAAAATAACAACAAAAAAATAATTAAGAAAAAATAGAAATAGCAAAAAAAGTAGACAACAATTCCAGCCAGATAAGAAAAAAATAGAAAATTAGTAGAATATTTTTATTTTTCACAAAAATGTGTTGTCTAATTAAGATTGTCATATTGTTAACTCTTTTATATATAAGATATTTTCCTATAATCTCCAACAAACCCAAATTGTGCCGTTTAAACACTAAAACACAACCTTAATTTGTGGTTTCAAGAAACAAATAGCTCGAGCTTTAATCTTGTTTAGTGAATAAACAACGAATTAAGAGAATTAAAGGAAAGTCGTGTGCCCCCCAAACTTATTACACAAACTTGGACATTTTAATTGTATATAAATATATATGTGTGTGTATATATACATAAGAACTACGATAATTAGAAGAAAAGAAAAAGTGTATAAAAATAGAAAAAAGTACAAATGTAAATGAATATTTAGTTTATTTTTGTGATGTAATTGGAAAGTCAAGTTTGAATCGCAATTGAATTAATTAACCGACCCGGAATAATATATAGTACATCAGGGTCCGGGTCTACGCGTTTCCGAGGGGCCTTTTCGTAGTAAAATCATAAATGAAGGGCATTTATTTCCCAATTAAGAACTGCCCAGCATTAAATCAAACACTAAAAATGCACTCCACATTGTTCATTTCATTTTCAGCACAAACACAGCTCTCTCTCTCTCTCTCCTCTCTCTCTCTCTAGAACAACACAGCTGAAAATCTGCACAGGTATGCAGCTACTATACGGATACAGTTTAGTAATTTCTTCAAGCACATGATCTTTGTTTCTGTAGTTTTAAATTTCCTTTTAATTTTTTTTTCTAGGTTGAATTTGTGAATTGTGGTATTTGAATTGTGTATGAGTAAGGGATTGAAATTCATGTTTTAACAAATTATGCTTTTGCTTTGACAGATTTCGATATGCATGTTAATTTTTTATTTAATTTTATGTCTTCGTTTTGGTTCTCATGTGAGTTGTTGAAGCATGTGTTTCTTTCTTCTCTGTTTTTCAATTAGATATTTCCTGTTTAATCAGAATTCACCCCCAATAATCGCATCTCAAGTATACTGTAGATTTAGTTCTTGTCCTTGAAGAATTATATCTGTAGATTTAATTTGTTCTGATTTTTCCATTAATTTAGTTGTTCTGTGGTGTTGACTAGCTGACATCTGTTTGACTTTTTGGGTCATGTTCTTGGTATATTAGGGTCCTGTTAAAGCTTCCAATCTGATTTTCCCCCCATTTTATGTCTGTATTTTACAAATGATTTACAGATTGAGAAGTGCATCTTCGTTTCACTTGTTTTAGTTTCTTTAGTGCATATATCGAACTTGCTCGTGGTTTGTATACTGGATTTTATGAACTATATAATTTGCTCGTGGTGAAAGTGGACGTGGCTAAGAAAAATAATCGAAATTCATTATCGAGGAAGTTTCTCTTTGCGACCGGTGGTTTGTACTGAAGAAATGCATTGACCCGTTCGTTCTTTCTATTGGCAGATCTTGTTGCTTCTCGTATTCTACCACAAAGTCTGCTCTTGTTTGAGTGGATGTAGCAAAAATACGTGTCATTGCTGCTTTTCTTGAGATGCAAGCATCCCGAGAATCAAAAAAATCCACCCATAACCAAACTCATTACAATCAACCGATGCCGCAGATTAACCCCTACGGCTTTTCTTCTCTCCAAGCTCTGAACAATGACTCGACCGATAGCAAAAGCCAGGGGACTGAAGTTACATTCCAAGCTTACAACGAACAGTTCTTCACTCTCGAATCTACCCCGGCAGCTGATTACATCGCTTACAATTCACCTTCAACTATAAGCGTCTCTTCCAACAGAAGCCCCTTCTCTCCACAAGGCTCTCACTCGTACGCATCTGATCTCCACCCTCCATCCGATAACACATGCAGCTCACCCCTGAGTGGTTCCTCTGAGTTTGACGATGAAAACAAGCTGTTACGCGCACTATGGGTATTGAGAAACGAACTGCTCGGACCCGAATCCGAAACCGACGACAGTGGCTCCTTCAATGGCATATTGGCACAACCTTCTCCCTTCACAAAGTACAACAGAGTCCTCGAAATGGCGCCCCACATGGACCTGAACCAACTGCTCTTTGCATGTGCTGAAATAGTGTCGGAAGTTGACACCGTCCCGTTTTCAGACAGACAGGTGGCGATTTCTGCGGCTGAAGCTTTGATGGACATATTGGAAAAGATGGTGTCAGTTTCTGGCGAGCCTTCACAGAGGTTAGGTGCGTATATGTTGGAAGGTCTTAGGGCGAGGCTGTTATCTTCGGGGAGCATAATCTACAAAAAACTGAAGTGTAAAGAGCCGACGGGTTCCGAACTAATGTCTTACATGCACGTGCTTTTCCAAATCTGCCCTTACTACAAGTTCGCCTACATGTCTGCTAACGTAGTCATAGGTGAAGCAATGGAGAACGAAAACAGGATCCATGTAATAGATTTCCAAATCGCGCAGGGTAGTCAGTGGGTGTCGTTCATCCAGGCTCTATCACGTAGGCCGGGGGGCCCACCGTATATTCGCATTACAGGTATAGACGATTCTCAATCGGCTTACGCTCGAAACGGAGGGCTGGATTTAGTCGGCCAGAGGCTAGTGCAAGTTGCGGAGTCTTGCGGAGTGCCGTTGGAATTTCACGGAGCGGGTATGTCAGGGTGCGAGGTTCAGCTCGAGAGTCTCGGAATTCGAAACGGGGAAGCGTTGGCCGTGAATTTTCCGTATATACTCCACCACATGCCAGACGAGAGTGTCAGCACTACGAACCACCGGGACCGCTTACTCAGGCTGGTCAAGAGCTTGTCTCCTAAAGTCGTGACACTCGTCGAACAAGAATCGAACACGAACACTGCAAATTTCGTTCAAAGATTCTGCGAGACTCTGGATTTCTACACGGCCATGTTTGAGTCTATTGATGCTGCACGTGCGAGGGACGACAGGCAGAGGATTAGTGCGGAGGAGCACTGTGTGGCGAAGGATATTGTAAACATTTTGGCTTGTGAGGGTATGGAGAGAGTAGAAAGGCACGAGGTTTTCGGAAAGTGGAGATTGAGGCTAACTATGGCTGGGTTTACTCCGGTGCAGTTGAGTTCGTCGGTTAGTGATGCGGTTAGGGATATGCTCAAGGAATACAGCTCGAATTACAGATTGGCGGAGGGGAATGGTGCTTTGTATCTCGGATGGAAGAACAGAGCTTTGTCTACTTCTTCTGCATGGAGATAAATTATACATACATACAATATATATGTAAGTATGTATGTATGTATGTATGATCAGAAAGGGAGAGGAGGAAATAGTGAGGTAAAACACTTGTAGATTTATGGTATAGAGCACTTTTTTTTATTTACTTGTAAAGTGAATTTGCTGTTGTGTTTTGTGCTTCTTTTATTTGGAGGTAATTGGAAAGCTCTTCTGACAGAGCCTAGTTCTGACTTGGTCAACCCTTTTTTTTTTTTTTTAATTGTACGGAGTCATAGGAAGATTGGTACAGACATTGCAACTAAGTACAATGTTGAATATTATTTATTAATAATTGAATCTCCTTTTTTGTTTTTCTTTGATTATTCTTCTCTTGTAGCACATGCCACGATGCTAGTTGGAAACTTCCAATAATAAAAAGTAGGGATTATTTCACAAAGGTCCCCATTAGACAAGTTAGTTACATTAGGTCAAAAAAAATTATCAATTTTTAGGTCAAAAAAAAATTATCAATTTTAAGATAAATCTAAAACGTTTTTTATTAGTTAAAAAAAGTAAAGTTTTACCATTATACTCTTTAATTATTTATTCAACTATAATTTCATTGTGTACAATAATCACCGCCGCTTACTCAAAAATAAAAAATAAAAATCACAGCCTCTTATTCGTCACCTTACCGTCCCCTTCCACCACCGCCACCACCATATACACCACGCTCCGAGCAACTCTACCTTCATCCACCGCCGCCGCGCCGCCGTCGGAGAGGAATGTCTCCGCCGCTGAGATGGTAGCAGAGTGGTGGTCGGGAGGCACGAGATTCTGATTCGACCGTGGCTGCATCCGGATCCGGCGGAGGAAAAAAGAAAAAAAACCATTTCATTTCACTCTTTAATTTCTTCATTTCATTTTATTGATGATTTACAATATTACTCTGTGGGGATGCAGTGTGGTGGGGCTGAATTTGGACTATGCAGTGTGGGGGTTTGTGAAGCAATTGGCTTATCTAACCAATCACAATCGTGTCCGTTGGATTACGAAAGTCATCCACTTCGTCGTAAATGTTTCCAGTACCAACTCAGAAAGTTTGCGGTCCAACATCTCCTGGAACTTCAAATTCTACAGTCCCGTCGTTTTTAACGGTAGCTATTCTGTTCAACAATGTTAATTGCAGTGTTTTAAATACTTCACGATATCCCATCTATTATTCTGATTAAAAATCTCAGAAGCAGTTTTTTTAATTCTTCGAAATCTCGAAGAGTAGACATCAAAGGAAATTCTCTAAAAATATTTTCCGGAAAATCTACATAACAACTGCCTTAGGTTTCGTAATCCGACAAATAGCAATAACTTCTCCGATAAATTTTCCGGATGTCATGGACATGCTACGAAGACGTAATCCAACAATTATGCAGAGCATGGACAATTGATTACACTACTGAAAGGGGATATTTATTTACCTTCTGCTGGACATAAATTTGATTATCGAAAATCTGAGCAGCATCTTCGGCGAGTATGTCGTTGTGTTTTTGCGTCGTCTCGGTCTTGGATCGTTCCAACACAACACAATTGTGAAGAAATTGGCTAGCGATGGGAAATGTGGAGTGGTTTTTAATAATTAGTTACAGAATTTTATAGTCGTTTTCAATAATTATGTACATATTTTTTAAGTGGTTTTCGATATTTTACATAAACCATTATAAAAATTTGTACAAAAATTATAGTGGTTTTCAATAATTTTTGTACAATTTTTTATATAACTCTATGTACAGAGTGGTTTTTATGTTGACATAGTTGTTATACAGAGCGGTTTTCAAGTTATGTCGTTGCTATACATAGTGGTTTTCATGTTATATAGTTGTTATATAAAGTAGTTTTCATGTTTATATAGTTGTTTATACAGAGTGGTTTTCATATTAATATAAATTAGTTTTTATTTAAACAAACTGGAAAAAAAACCATTTTAAAAAAAAAATCGAAATTAAGAAAAAAGAAAAACCATGAAAAAACGAAAATAAAAATAAAACCATTTTTTTAAATTAAAATAAAAAACATGAAAAATATAAATAAGAAAAAAGAAATTTAAAATAAAAAACTGGAAATAAAAAAAAATAAAAAAATAAAATAATTACAAAATTTTCTTTTAAATCGAAATAAATAAAAAACATTAGACAAAACAAAAAAGAAAAGGAAAAAAAAAATGAATTGGCGTGATGACTGATGAGGGGAATAATGTTTGGAGAAAATTTGGGTGTAGATTATGGGTACAATTTTTTTTAAATTAAATAATTATACTAATTAATAATTAGTTAGGGGTGGAAATTGGAACGGAATTTCCAAATTCCGCCAATTCCGATCCGAAAATATCCGAATTTGGAACCCATTTTTTATTCCAATTTTCGATATTCCGATTTCCGATTTTTTCGATTATTTTTGAAACGGAATTGGAATTACATATAAAATTATTGAAAATTCCGATTTCCGATCCGATTTTATTTCCGAAATATATAATGTATGATATATATTATATAAAAATATAAATGTTATGATATATGCTTATATAGTTTCTATTCATATTTTGCAAGAACTATATTTGCTTTTATAAACTGATTATGTTGTTTTTACAAGTGTTTACATTTCATCTTATTGACCTTTGTTTTGAATTCTTGCATTTTGCCGGAAAATTACGAAAATATTAGGTAAAAAAATCTTTTTTTTTTTGAGTAAAGGAAAAAAAAATATTTAAATTACCATTATTTCCGATTTTGGAACAACAAATTAAGAATTAATGCAATTTCCGAAAATTCCGAACTTCCACCAATTCCGAGGTATTCCAAATTGGAATGGATTTTAAAATTCCGATTTTTTTGGAACGGAAATTGGAACCTATTTTTAACTTCCGAAAAAAATTGGAAAATTTCCGAATAAGGTATTTCCGATCCATTCCGTCCGATTTCCACCCCTGTAATTAGTGGGGGCATATATGGTTTTTCAGGCCCATTAAATTTATCTCAAATATCATTTATAAATAAATGATTTATTAATAATTAAAATCCCAATGAAGGATATTTGGCATATAACCCCATAAAAAGTAAATATTATAATTATTCCAATTTCTTAAGTTGAAAAACTAGAATAGCTGAATAAGAACCGACACACGGAAACGGTGATACCAAAAAATAGCATGTCCGAAAAATTGGGATATGGAAGTTTGGTGGAAACGTGTAGATATTTAAATATAGAGGTATATTTATATAAATTTTTGTTTATATGTAAATTTCTTTTATATATTTTCTTAGAAACATATTCAAAATAAATTTATATGCAATTCATAATTAAAACATGTAAATAATTAGGGAAACAATAAAAATTTAAAAGTTGATATTCAAATATATTTTTTATTTTTTAGAAATTGTAAAATAACTCATAAGACGTTCGACATATGTACTGCTAGCTCGGGCATCGGATACAAAATGTGTTCGGAATACAGAAACGTTACGGAATTGAAGTTTCCGTGCTACAGAGACGAAAACCATAATTCAACAAAATCGTAGCAAGGTATTTATTAGTTAGAATTGAGTTTAATGAAAATTTTAATTAATAAATAAATAAAAAGCAAATATATTTTTTTTTCCTTTTTTTTCCTGTGGGGACCACCACCACCCCGTAGCACGAGTTTCAGCAAATCTTGGTAAAATCCTCTCTTCCCTTTTCCTTATAAATCTCCAACTCATATTTAAATACCATGAAGAGAGAGAGAGAGAGGAGAGAGAGAGAGTCGTGATCTCCTAAAAAACATTGAATTGAAGAGGACTCTAAAGGAAATAAAGTATTATATATATTCTGGACTCTAGTGCATGTCCATCAACGTAAGGTAACTTATCAAGTTTGGAGCTGATATATATGCTAATATTAATTAATTAAATAATTGAGTTACCAAATATCAATTCCGAATCGAACTCCGATATATAGATAACAACTCTCTATAAATAAGGATTTAGTTTCAGAAGAAAATTTAATTAAACTTGTTTCTCGCAGTAATAATTATTAGTTTTGTTATTCTGTTCTTCCATTCTCCGATATGTTCTCTTCTTCTTCTTCCCGGACGACCACCGCCATGGACGGCGGCGAAGAAGGTGTTCAATCCGACTCTTTGCTGATATGTTTGGGTACTCTCCACTTTTCAAAAAACGGCATTATTACGAAAGAAAACACCCCCACCACTTCTCTCATCGACACCAACACCCCGTCGTCTTCTTCGTCGGGATCCAAACCCTGCGGCGCCATTCCATCTCTGAAAAACGCCGTCGCCGCAACTTTTCGGCTCGACACCAGCGCCGCGTCGTCTTCATCGTTGGGCTCCAAACCCTACAGCGTCATCCCAACCCTGAAAGAAAACGCCGCCGCCGCCGCCCCCGCCGTCGCCACCACTCCTCGGCTCGACACCAAGGCCACGTCGTCTTCATCGTCGGCCTTCAAACCCTGCGGCGCCAGTCCAACTCTCAAACACCCCGCCGTCGCCGCCGCTGCCACAACTTTTCGCTTCGACACCAGCGCCCCGTCGTCTTCATCGTTGGGCTCCAAACCCTACACCGTCATCCCAACCCTGAAAGAAAACGCCGTCGCCGCCGTCGCCGCCGTCACCACCACTCCTCGGCTCGACACCAAGGCCACGCCGTCTTCATCGTCGGCCTTCAAACCCTGCGGCGCCAGTCCAACTCTCAAACACCCCGCCGTCGCCGCCGCTGCCACAACTTTTCGCTTCGACACCTTCGCCCCGTCGTCTTCATCGTCGGGCTCCAAACCCTACACCGTCATCCCAACCCTGAAAGAAAACGCCATCCCCGCCGTCGCCGCCGTCGCCACCACTTCTCGGCTCGACACCAACGCCCCGTCGTCTTCATCGTCGGGCTCCAAACCCTACAGCGTCATTCCAACTCTTGAAAGAGACGCCGCCACCTCCGCCGCCGTCGACGCGGAACCAGAGAATATCAAGAACCAACGGCGTTGGCCCCAAGAAACCATCTCCGGCAACAGCAGCCCGCATTGGGCGTCGGAAAACATCTGGAGCGATCCCCGCTTCACTACTGGTAAATTACTTATCCACCCTTCAATCTCTCTCATTCATTAATGGAGTTTGATAAATTCAATTAATCATTTATTTTATTTAATTTGCAGGACAAGCCCCTATTCCAATCGTGGCTCCTCCGACCGTCTCCACAGCTAACAAACCACCAAAACCAAGGCATTTCAAGACACGCAACAATAAACCCCGCCTATCGAAATCCGATCTTCTCAACCAATTCAACCCCGATTATCCGTTGTGCGACGTACAATTCCCCGGATTCGACAACGGTGTCAATACCGCCTACGATTATTACGACTATTCAATCGGTCCCGCCGACTATCCGACCGCTACTTCAAACTACTCCGTGTGGAATCATCAATACGATTATTACGAGGCCATTCCAGAACCGGGGTTCCAAATCGATGTCCAGACATTCGTACATATTCTAACACAGGGAAGTATGAAACAAAAAGCAGCAGTGGTTTCGATCCTTCGAGGCTCGATAATCGCACTCATGATCGACGAAAGGGCTCACATGCAACACTTGTTCCACACGCTCGTCGAATCGTGCGAGGGCCCGCTGTTGAATGTAGTTGCTGTAGACGTGTTGTCGGACCAAGAGGGGGTTGTAAATGCAGCTGTATCTCTCCTAGGGTGAGTTCAAGATTGATTTTTTACGTCTTTTTTTTCTTTTATTATTTATTATGCATATGTAATTAAGTGGTTATTTGACTACCATGTGTTACGACAGAGCGAATTCGATCATGAAACTTATGGCGAAGCTAAGGAAGACTCATCATGCATTCAATTTGACGAAAGTTCTGTCGAATAAGTTCTTGCACGTAATGACTCACAGTTTCGGCTCGATGGTGGTCGAGAGGTGCTTAATGCTCTTCGGCTATGAGGCTAACAAGGTAAAATTCCCAATCCTCCCATTGCAGCTTTTATTTATTGTAATTTGTAACACAAATTTAATGTGATGCCTTTTTGTTTTTATTGCCTCAGATAATCTATGAAAAAGCAATCATTCATTACAAGCAATTGGCCACACATAAAACGGGGTGCCGAGCACTGAATCACTGCATCAAATATATCGAGGGCGAACAAAGGTTGAAGCTTCTCAATCTCTTAGCCGACATCTCGGATTGTCTCTCCTTCGATCCATACGGGTACTAACAAAAAATCTCCGTTTCTTGATTTTTCTCATCACACACATATATATACTTGTATAACTTTTTGTATAATATGATCAAGAATTTGTTGGCTATTGCTTTTTATGCAGGAACTATGTTGTGCAGAGAGTACTCGAACAAACAAACGAAGAAGTCAACAAGAAGATATTATGCCTCCTCGAAAAACATTTTCTAGAACTGGCCCATCTAAAAGGAGGAAGCCACGTCGTCGAGAAATGCATGAAAACCTCGGATGATGGTCTGCTTAGTGTGGTCAAAGCAATATTAGAGCGCCCCGAGACAGCTTTCGCTCTCGCCCGAGATGATTTCGGAAACTACGTCATTCAAAATGCCTTGAGAATCACTAGGGTAAAAACACTCTTCCTTTTTCAAGTTAAAAATACGATCTTTATATAAATATATGATCTTTATATATATATATATATTTACTATAGCTCTTGTGTTTTATGAGACCTTGAGAATCAGTAATGTAAAAACACTCTTCTTATATATATATATATATATATATATATATATATATATATATATATGTATACTATAGCTCTTGTGTTTTATGAGCATCTAACGGTTTTTTTTTTTCTCGTTTTTCAATTTACAGGCACGGGGTTTTAGCGGCTCGTATAATAACTTGGTGAGATGTCTGTTGCCTTACTGTAGAGAGTTGAACCAAAGCAAACCGGGAAAGTGTGTGATCGGTATTTTGAACGAAGGTCGTCTGTATCAAAGGGCAGAGAGTGGAAGAAAGGATTCAATCCTGTGAAGTAATAGTACATGTGGTGATTTGTTGCTCGTCGTTAACTGTACGAAGATGTGAGTTCTTGTGGTAGCCATTCGGAAGAACATTTCTATATATTTCTAGGACTTTTTGTTCGTGTCACGGTTGTTTATTTTGTGTCTGTTTGTTAACGGTTTTATATATTTTGTAGGATTTTTTGTTCATGTCAAAGTTGTTTTATTTTGTGTCTGTTTGAACGGTTATATATATTTTGTAGGGTTTTTTGTTAGTGTCAAAGTTGTTTTATTTTGTGTCTGTTTGAACGGTTATATTTTGTAGGATTTGTGATTTTTATTAATGAAATGTTTTGGTGTGATTTTTAGGTATGTTCTTTGAGTAACGATGTGATTAATGTTGTATATAAGTATACATATACAGTTTGTAATTTTTATTCAGTGTGTTTGGAGTAGGGGTCTAAACGAGCCGAGCTCGAGTCGAGCTCGCCTTATTTCGTGAGCTCGAACTCGAGAAGCCTATAAGTTTTAGCTCGAGTTCGATGTAAGTTTTAGCTCGAGTTCGATGTGTTTCTTAGGAGCCCGAGCTCGAGCTCGGCACAACTAAAAACCCATCCATCTAATTTATTTTTTCAATTAAAAAAATATTATTATTCTTTTCTTTTTATTTATTATTAATAATATCCATTATTATATATTATTTATATGTATTAAAAAATATAGAGAAAAGGTACAGCTCGCGAGCCTTGCGAGCTGTCGAACAACTGAAATGAAGCTCGAGCTCGACTCGTCGAAAAGCTCGGGCTTGTGAGCTCGAGTACAAGCTTTTTTCGAGCAAGCTTCGAAAGCTCGCGAGCCGGCTCGTCTCATTTACATCCCTAGTTTAGATCACTACTCCAAATACATGAAGGTTTATAATGAGGATATCTGGACATGAAAAACAGGATGAAAAAGTCAAACCGGAGAAAGAAAGGGTCCGTTTAGCTTAAGAGTTAATAAGTTATTACATAAGAACTTATAAGCTCTTAAATATCTTAAAAGGTATTTTTAACTTGTGAGAACCGGACCTGACGCGAAACCGGATAGGCATTTGGGTCACGGTTGAACCGGTTCAATCGAGTCCGACCCAGGTTTTTTAATTTTTAATTTTTTAATTATTTTATTAATTTTAAACTTCAAAAATCTATCTTTTATATATTTTAAACATCTTTCCCATTTTAATACCATATACCTCACTTCATTTTATTTTATTTTGTGAATATTATTTTATTATTCACGTTTATTTATCTCTCGTACCACTTTTTTTTTCTTTCTCCTTCACGTAGTCTCTCTTTCTCCTTTGTGAATCCAAAATTCCTTCTTCCTGCCATCATTTTCTCTTCTTTTACTCTCTATTTTCTCCCATTTCTTTCTCCACTTCCGGCCTCACCGCCGCCCAGATTCACCAATGTCACAGCCTTTACGGTCGAGATCCGTCCACCATATACTTGTTTTGACAAAAACCTGGGTCATCAACCGGTTCACCAGTTTCCGGGTTTTGGTCATTTGCCCCTGTTTTTTATTTTTCCGGTTTTGAAGCTCAAAATGGATCGCCTCTTCGCCGGGTCACGGTCGAACCAGTCTGACCGGCCGGTCCGATTCTTACAACATTGCTTTTAACTTCTTATCACAACACCTCTAATATAAGAAACAATAATTATGTGATTTTTTATACATAGTGAATTAAAGTGCGAGCTTTGTTTTCTTATAATGTCAATCGAATTACTATCCCAATCAGCTTTCATAGCTCAGTTGGTTAGAGCACCCGTTTAGTAAGCGGGAGGTCTTGAGTTCAACTCTCAATGAAAGCATATATCATTCTTTTTTAATGGATTTTAAGTTTTGCTTTCAACTGTTCACAGAATTGAACCAAAATCAAGAGCTAATCAAAGCCACAATAACACATAAGATATAGTATGATTTTATCAGTATACAAATATTGATTGTATAAAAGCTCACTACTACACAACACCAATACCAGTAAACTTTGATAGAATTTTGGAAGCAGATTTTAATCTAATTTAAAATCCAGACTGCGCTTATACAACCGAGCTAATCTGCTGCTTGTTCTGGGAATCGAGAACAGCCCTAGTAGCATCTTTAACCACTTGTCCACTGACGTAGTGTTTGCGGCACACGGGCATGTACACTTCCGCCCCAGCAATGAGTTCCGTTGTTGTCTCGTCTGTCTTCCTTAAAGTAAACAAAGCCCGTTTATTACAAACCTCGCATCGAGCTGTCAGCTTCGTAACAGAATCAGCAATCGGGATTACATCAAGCACCGAACCGAAGCTCCTTCTGCCCAATCAAGAAAGGGAGAGAATTTGATAATCAAAAATTTTAAAAAAGCATCTAACTTGTAACAAGTTAACAAGAAACTAAAATGAAGTGCAAAATTTACCTCAAGTAATCGCCATCCAAACCAGCTACTATTACCGTTTTGCCATCACGATCGGCTGCTTTGCTGCAGAAATCGTACAAGTCTTCGAAAAACTGAGCTTCATCAATACCAATCACCTCTAGCTGTTATTATGGCAACAAGAAAATATTAGCGTGTACGCTAAATTAATTGTTAAAACAATTCTAGAAGACTAAATTAATTGTAATTAAGAGAAATACCTTATCGTACACATCAGCACCCAACTTTTCCCGGAATGAAGAAAGATCTGCTAGTGGCAAGCAAGGCAACTTTTCTCCATCATGTGTCACAATGGATTCTAAACCGTATCTAGTATCTTTGTTCGATTTTATTATTACTACATTTCTGCAAAAAAAAAAAAAAAACAGTTTCCAATAAGAGTTGATACCACACTATCACAGTAATCGAAGCAAAGAAAAAGATTATAGCATCAAAATCAGCAGACAATCGTATATTCTATATACTCACGTTAGCAAGGGACTGATTTTCTAATTCAATGGACATCGATTGTAGGTACATCTAGTAAACCATGAATTCCAACCCTACCTTTACATATATTAAATATCAGTAGATATTTAATCACCACAGACAACTACGTTTTCCTCCAGTTCAATGCTCGAGTCTGGAATATCACAAGGATCTTTCAACGAAAAGGTCAGTTCTCTAATCATTTCATGTATTTGGTCGGTTTGTTCATGAGTATTATGCCCCATAAAGAAGAAATGGACCTCCGTTTGCAACTCTATCATGCTATAACCAGGCTCCTTTTTAATCCCAGACCCCCTCATCACACTCCTAATCTCCGCAACGTTTTTCCACATCCCAAAAGTCGCATAAGCGTTACACAAGACTATGTACTTCCCAGCATTTTCTGGTTCCAATTCGAAAAAATTCTTTGCAGCAATCTTCACAATATCCATATTACCATGAATTCTACACGCACCGAGCAGAGCACCCCATACCGCTGGGTGGTCTTTACAAGGCGACACCTGGACAAATTCGTAAGCCTCTTCTAGTCTGCCAGCGCGCCCTAAAAGGTCAACCATGATCGCGTAATGTTTGCCCCTCGGCCGAACACCATAGTCTCTCAACATGGACGAAAAATACTCCTGCCCTTTGTCCACCAATCCACCATGGCTGCATGCAGAGAGTACTGCAAGAAACGTGATTTGATTTGGTTTAAATCCTTCGCTTATCATCTGATGGAAAGCATCCAAAACCTCGTACACTCTGCCATGCAGACCATATCCAGATATCAAACACGTCCATGTTATGACGTTCCTCTGTAAAGACGTATCGAATACTCGAAACGCATCGTGGGGGCTACTACATTTGAAATACATATCCATAAGCGCGCTATTAACTACAACGTTTATACTAATTTGACTCTTAATCAATATCCCATGCGCTTGTTTGCCCTGTTCAAGAATGGCCAGTGAAGAACAAGCCCTAAATACTGACGCAAATGTATACTGGTCCGGCATCCAACCGAGTTGTCTCATTCTATGATAAAGACTCAACCCCATCTCTTCTAGCCCCTTTTGCACATACCCTGCAATCATTGCATTCCACGAAATTATATTTTTCGTTATTAGCGTGTCGAAAAAAACATGGGCGGTATCAAGATCTCCAGATTTGGCGTATAAAATCAAAAGCTTGATCTTCAGATATTCATCGGGAATGAATCCGACAACCACCATTTGCCAATGCATTCTTCTCCCCTTCTTATACTCCTTTCTGAAAATGCATTCTTGCAAGAGGAGCGAATAGATTTCGGAATGTACTTGCACCCCTGTGGTGCACAATATTCCAACAGCCTCTTTAACCCTCCCCGTGAAGCAAAGATCCTTTAATGTTCTATCCAAATGGCAGGAATTCTTTATTGGATTGCCCTGAAATCTGGGAATATCTCAATAGTGATAATTTAATTCAACCGTAAAACTTGATTTATTATCCAATCTTAACTTTTTGAACTATAGGATATCAATCCAAACTTATCGATTGCCCAACAGCAAGCAAATAAAAGGGGGGACTTTGGTGTGTCGACAGCTATAAAGCCATGAATGTGCTACAACTGTAGCTCTAACGAGCCGCGAAACAGCACAAACATTAGACTAAGCCATAGCACTTCATCATCAAATACAATGAAAACCAAATTAATTGACAAATTAATTGACAAACAATTGAAAACAAGCAAAAGGGATAATCTGCCCAACCTGCCATTGCGTCTCTCGGACTTCATCCTCTTGAGAAGTGTGGTGGTTTTTCCGGCGAACATGGGTCCCACAATCAGGTGAATCTCGCCGGAGGCACCACCATCGGTGCAAAAGCCTCGACTTTGACTGGAATTAGAGGGTTTTGAATAATTAGCGAGGGAGTTGGTAACAGATAATGTTGGGAGAAATGTAGGGTTCTTGAGGGGTTTAATTCTGTTAGCTGCGCCGCGAAGAAGAGTGGAGGATTTGGAGCGGAAGTAGAGTGAAAGAGGAGCTGCGGCGGTGGAATTGGAGAGAGATGGACTGAGAGTGAGTAGCGATTTCATTCTCGATACTTTTAACATTTACGAAGAAATTTAAAAATGTTGGGGTTTTAGGGTTTTGGATTGGAGGGAAAGCCTAGAAGCAGCAGCCAAAGGAGGAAGAAGACATTATTCAAAGGAAGACAATTAATTAAAGAGATGTATTATTCCCACTCTAAAAATATCTTATTTCACCGCTAAGTTAAATATATTTCTCATTTTACTCATTTTTTCTTTTATATATTTTACAAATTTATATATTGTCTATCATTAAACTAATTAAAATAGTTATAAAAAAGAATTCATCATTTTCAGTGGAAAGCTCATGGTCTCCACTTTAAGTAAATAATACTTCGTCAGAGAATTCTTTTTCTGAAGGTCAAAAAGAGTAGGAATTTACGTTTTTTGATAAATAAATTAAAAGTGCTTGTATGGAAGGTCATGAACTTCCTCCATAATTGGTAAGTTTCGCTTAATATAATTTCGTTTTCGAAAAAAGAATTACATAATCTGTAGGTAGGTCATCTCATATTGATGTTTAAATATCTTGTAAGAAATACTTCATTGCAAAAAATAAAATTAAAAAATTAAAAAACTAAAAAAAATAATAATAGAGATAACTTAGAATACATGAGGATTAAGTGAATATAAAGAAGGGTGGTGGATTATAAATTTAAAGGATATTTATGATATTTTATAATATTTGGTGATGAATTGAGATAATTTGGAGGTGGAAATAGCACCACTCTATTTAAATTATGGATTAAAATTACTTTTTTTTATAACAAATATCAAAAAAATGTTGGAGATATTAAAAAATTGACTATGAAAACTTTTACAAGCACCACCTTAATATTATTCATATATTTAATTATATTAGGGATTTTTTATTTTATTTTTTATCATGAACTTAAACATTTGACACATTTTGATTTTACTATTTATTAAATCATATCTTATTTTCT
This sequence comes from Erythranthe guttata, assembly GCF_056151865.1. NCBI lineage: Eukaryota > Viridiplantae > Streptophyta > Magnoliopsida > Lamiales > Phrymaceae > Erythranthe > Erythranthe guttata. Next base: position 16,809,858 of record NC_142545.1, on the reverse strand, counting down.
ATATTTATAGATACTTATCAAAAGGGGAAAATATATAGTAAGTTAGTGACATAAATGGAACTTAAAAATTGTTGAAAAATAACAAAGTAAAAAACGTTACAAAGTAGAAGAAAGAAGAATGAACAATGTCTCATCTCTCCCCCAGTCTGTTGTTGTTATAGTAGAATAAGCAATGGTTAATGACAGCGAAGTTGCCTTCGAAATTCGAATTAATGCGTTCCATGTGAGGCGACGAACGATGAAAAAAGTCGCTCGAAAACGACATGAAAAGCAACAGAGGTACATCATAAGAGAATATGAGATAGATAGTATAGAGAGCTTGAGATGGACGGCCGAAATCGGATTGTTTGAAATAAATAGTCAAGATCAGTCAAACAACTTAAACCAAGTTTAAGTTAGCTAATGGGCTGATCCCTGGAATTGGGCTGTTTAATTATTGCATTTCTGGGCTCTATTCACAAAGAAGAAGAAAACATATTGAGCCACAAATATTTACGATGTTTAATATGTCCATATAAATTCACATATACATATTTCAATTATAAATTGTTCCTTCTAATTTTTGTTTTGAGTCTTTTATAAAAAACCATATTTTAATCTAATTTGTTATATGGAAGTCCAAACAAATAAGATTAAATTAAAATAAATAATTCGAACCTCCTCCACTAGAATTGCAAATGCGCAGAGTTGAAATTATCAAGATCCATGACATAATATGAGTTTAATTTATAGTACAAAGTCTTCATTTTGATTTTCTTTTAATAAATAAATATTTCATACAGAATTTATATCTAAATTATTATTATTTTTCAATTAAATAGTATATGAATATAGAGATTCCAAAAGACAGTAAAGAAAAGTAATTAATTCAATTTCCAGCGCATTAGTATCTTCCAACTGCCCCTGCCTCAAGTTTGGTATACATTAGTTGGATGTATTATCGAATAATTTGCACAAATTAACCATTAATTAGTACATGGTTTTGTTTGCTGACAAAGAACCAGCGATAATTGAAATTATTTCATTTTGCTAATTTCTCATTTGTAATAAGATTTCATTTTTTTTTTATAAAGGATAACAAATTTCAGAATTAATTACATATTGAATATAACAATTTCATTTCAATTTTAAATAAATTATTTGTGACACCTAAATAACAGATGTTTGCTAAGTCTACAAAAAGCGTTGACGCCCATGTGTATTTTGGCTTCAAAATTTATAACATGTAGAGCACTATTAATATAATTCCGAATATTTCTATTTTTTATATATATTAAAAAAAGGGTTTTTTTAAATTTATGGAATATAAATTGCTGAGAAAACTGAAAAGGGGTATTTAAATTTTTTTACTTAAAAATAAAAACACAATATATCATGATGATTAGGTTTTGGGTGTATGATGTAATGCATGTGCAGTCAGCATTATCATAATTGATGACTCTAATTAATATTTATATGCTAGGCCAATAAGCTCTTCGACATTGTTTTAATTATTTATTTTGTAACGTGTTAAATTAATGTAGATTTAGATGATGATGGGCAAACATGCAATTCCCTCTGCTTTTTATTTTAATAAAATTATATATATCGTTCTCTTTTTAATTCAAAAAATCAAAATCGAAATGGGATTAGGAAAAGGGTAATTAATTCTCGAATGTTTAATTTCACTGTAAGAAGTTATAACTATTTATATGCAGATAATTTATATACTTATGATTTAGAATAAGTAAAGTTTTAGTGATATATTATGAGATATATATTCTGCAGATTATTCCAAATTTTAAAATTATGTTTTTATGGAATTTATTTTGTGAAAAAAAGGTTTATTCATAGTGTAAGCATGTGAGGACAGAGTGCCGCCGACCATTTTATTTAGGGTTCGTGCCTTGCCTCCACATGAAGCAAACTTGTCCATATTTATTTTCCTATTAAGCTAATCAATGGGGAAAAAATAAATAAAAAATATTGTGTTTTATAAAAAAAAGAAAGAAAAAAAACAACTATATTGTGAAATGTGAAATAGAAATAGAAAGAAATAAAAAATAATAAGTATAAATCCACACCTTCCCTTTGTTGGTAAACAATCTTGAAAATGACTAATTCAAAAATGAGGGTCTAGTTCGTTTGTGGATTAAGAAAATTCGATATTATTTGAAAACTCGAATTTAAATATATTCATCAATAATTTCTCGATCGAGTTCGTCATGAATGATTCATTTAGAGCAGTTTACATTTATTGAACAATTTGCGAACTATTGTAATCGGTAACTGATTTATTCCTTGTCGATTAGAAAAATAATAATAAAAAAAATCTTGAAAATGACTTAAACCTTTAATGATGTAGTAGTTGCAAAAATTAGAAGGCACAAAATGAAAACACAAGTAAAACGACGGGTCACATGACAATTTACAAAATTAGCATCCACTTAATTTGTATTTTCATTTTTGGCAAAATTTCAAAAATCTTAAAACAGCCTAGTCACCAATTACATCTCCTACATTTCTTACACGAGAGAGAGAGGATAGCCAAACATCTCTCTCTCTCTCTCTCTCTCTCTAAATATATAATATAATATATATAAACTACATTTTTTACATATATATATACACAAAATACCTACGTTCACACACAACACACGTATATATCAACTCTATATTTACCCATTTTTGGATGTGAAAATCAATCTCCACGAGCCACACTATATATATACAATGTATGTATATATATTTTTCTCTCTCTTCCAAATTACATTTTTAACCAATAAATAAATATATATATATATAATCAATCTGTAGCAATTCTAACAAAGACTGAATTTTGGTAAACAAGAAAAAGAAAAGAGAAGAAAAGAGAAAGAAAAGAAGAGGGCCTTCAGCCCTCTGCCTCCCCTATCTATGCCTCCTTCCAGATCTTGATTTCAATCAATTAATCCAACGGTCCTTGATCATTTGGTATTAACACAATCGCATTTCTTCTGTTTGTATTGATCTTCTTCCTCCTCGTTTCAACTCAAATTTGAATCGTGGTCGTTGTTTTTTTTTTTTTTTTTTTTTCATTTTCTGTAGGAGGTGGTTTGGATTTTGGGTGCTGTTGATTTTCGATCTGTTGAAGATCAGATGCTCTGCTGTTGAACCAAATTTAAATAAATATATATATAAAAAAATAAATTGAAATTAAAAAAATAGCCAATTTCTCATCTGCAGGTTTCTGTGGTATTTTATTTCTCAAAGGTATGCGTTTCGTTGCTCAATCTACATTACCATGTTTTTGCGATGATTGGATTTCGTTGCTTTGATTGCTGATTCTGTATCGAGCAAGCTTGTTAATATATGGAAATTGAATCGTAATACGAACTCTTTTGTTCTAGTGATCTGGCAATTGGATCCCTATTTTGCTTATTGAGTTTATCGAGTTGCGGCGTGATTGCACGCGCGCTCTATTGGTTGGATTTAGATTGGATTTGACTGTTTGATTGTTTTTTTCTGCAGAGAATGGAGATGGAGCCTGGGAAGCTGTTCATCGGAGGGATTTCGTGGGACACGAGCGAAGAGAGGCTCAGAGAGTATTTCGAAACGTTTGGTGAAGTAGTTGAAGCTGTGATAATGAAAGATCGAACAACTGGCCGTGCTCGTGGCTTCGGCTTTGTTGTATTTGCCAATGCTTCGGTTGCTGATCGAGTTGTCAGGGAAAGGCACACGATTGATGGCAGAACTGTAAGTCTTTGCATCGCTATTGTTTGCACAATGTTTAGATTACGTGCGCAATGTGTGTTTTGTGAAGTTTCTTAATTGCGTGAAAGTTCTAGATGTCGTCGTGGTTTCATTTATTTTGTTTCGATCAGTTTTCTGTGTATGTCGTTTGGCTAGTAAATAAGGCGGAAAAAAGGCTTGCACAATGGCGATTCAATTGTTTTATGCGCTTTCACTTGCCAAAAGAGAGTAGATTATATCGGCTTATTCGGTTCATACAATCTTACGTTTTAAATTGTAACACTTGTAATGGCATTGGATGATGTCTGAATTCAATGCCGTTGCCTCTTGTTAGAAAAACGATTGAGCATTGTTTGAGCAAATGAATAAACAAGTTTTACGATTAAAAAGACATGATCCATAATAGGTAGTTTCAGATAGGCTGTGCTACCGGGTTTTAGTATGTCTAAACAACAATCATTTTTTTCGATGAACAATTGAGTAAAATAGTACAGGACTAAGCGATCGTAGGATATCTGATGATATCATGTTCGTTTAAGTGCTTACATTGGTAAGCAAAACTAATATGTTTTCTCAAGCATTTTCTTCGTTCTGTATTTGGTCCACTCAGTTCGTTTGTCACACACGAGACATTCTTTTTCTCTGCTTTGGATCTTACGTGATGATTTTACAGCACACTCTGAAATTTGTATGATTGATTACTGAAATGTTTGTCAATGAGAACTTACTTCTACTTAAACCAATGTTTCTTCTATATCTTCGTACAACGTAATTTCAATTCACCATTCAACAGGTGGAGGCAAAGAAAGCCGTACCAAGAGACGACCATCAAAACATAAGCAGAAACAGCGGCAGCAGCATCCAGGGCTCTCCGGGCCCGGCCCGCACAAGAAAGATCTTCGTCGGAGGCTTAGCATCCACCGTCAAAGAAACCGAATTCAAGAATTACTTCGACCAATTCGGAACAATAACAGACGTAGTTGTCATGTACGACCACAACACTCAAAGGCCCAGAGGCTTCGGTTTCATCACCTACGAAACCGAAGAGTCTGTCGACAAAGTCCTCTTCAAAACCTTCCACGAACTCAACGGGAAAATGGTCGAAGTCAAACGGGCCGTACCAAAGGAGCTTTCACCAGGCCCCACACGAAGCCCGTCTGTCGGCTCGGGATATAATAACTACGGTGGTCTGAACAGAGTTAGCAGCTTCCTTAACGCTGCTGCATACAGTCAAGGGTACAATTCGAGCTCGCCAGGTGGCTATGGCATGAGAATGGAAGGTCGATTCAGCCCTGTGACAGCACTCGGTCGAAACGGATATCCACCTTACAGTCCCTCCAATTATAATAATAGCATGGGTCTGAATTTGGACTCAGGTTTCGGTTTAAACAACTATGGCCAGAGTGGTGGAGATTCTGGTTTGGGGTATGGGCGCGGAGTGAACTCTTATTACAGCGGAAATGCAAACCGTTTTGTGGGGCCCACGCTGAATGCCAACAATCGGAACTTGTGGGCTAATGGGAATCTCGATAATTACGGATCAAACTCGATGGTTTCGAATGCTTTTGTGGGGTCCGGAAATGGGAACAATGGGGGGCTGATTGGTAATTTCGGAGGCATAGGTGAAATTTGGGGTTCGTCTTCTGTTACAGGCGGCGGTGGAAATAGTTCGTTGGGCGGTGGAAATAGTGGATATGGTATTGGGGAAAGCCATTTTGTTGGGAGGGCCGACTATGGTAGGAACAACGAGGGGCCAATATCGTCATTTTCTGTTGGGAACAATATTCGTGATGTGGGTTTGGGAAACTTATACGGGAACGAATCTTTTTACGAGGGCCATGCATGGCGTTCGTCTTCCCCTGATATTGATGGTGGTGCCGCCGCCGCCGCTGCTTCTTTTAACTACGGGCGTGGTGGTGCAGCTGCAGATGCCGTCACACCTAATAATAATTCTGTTGGCTATGTTGGTGGTTATAGTGTTAATGCTAGGTCTAATAGAGGTACGACTTCTTTCCGATACACTTAAAAATACATATACACCGGTATTTATCTATCTACACTGCTGACTCAATCGATTGTTGAATTTTCGAGCAGGAATTGCAGCCTAGGAGAATATTATTACCTTATGGACGGATACTCGTTTAAAGATTATTATAGTAGGCGATATATACAAGTGAAAAAAATTCCCAACATGGTGGAAATATTTCGAGCCCGGAAGAATGTTTATTGGAGATAATACCGTTTCTAGAGAAGATCGTTTACCGACCGCGAGAGGAGTTTGCCAAAATAACAAAAAAAGAAAGAAAGATTTTGTGTAAGGTTTGAAACTTGAGGTTTTCAATATAGGCTTTTGATTTTTCATGTAATTTGTTTGAGATGTAATAGGCCTCTATTCTTTTTGTCTAGACTTCCTATTATTTTTCTGCTGTTCAAAAAAAAAAAAAATATCTCCACTCTTTTGTCAGACTGAACACTACCATTTTTATTCACTTGGCTAAGCCGTGACACTTTTAATTTACTCAATTAAGTCCCTTTTGTTTATGTTTTTTTGTGTTTCCCCCCCTTTGCTGTTGTAACATTTAAGTTTGGTGAACAATACATTTTTATTATGTTTTTCTTTTTGTGTTGAATTGTACTGTGTTTACTTGGTGAGAAAAGTTAAGAACAGTATTTTTTTGTGCCTCCCAAGGTAAATTTTTTGTCTTTAAAAAAGTTGTATAAAGAAATACCTCGTCTCCAGGGGTAGAATCGATATTTTTTTGGGGATAATTCATCAGACTCTAAATGATTCGGTGAAAAGTCGCACCATAAAGGGATCGATGTAAGACGAGACAAACATTGGGGGAATTTTGGTAATTGCGGATAGATAGGGGTGTTTTTCATAATTTAACCTAAGTTCAAGGGTTTTTTGGTAATTTACCATTACTATTATCCATGTCAAAAATCTACAATTTCTCATCTTTTTCGCCTTTAAATTTATTAATTGAGCTGCAATATAAAATAAAAACTACAATAAAATCTTTTAATTTAGAAGAAATATGAAGTAATTACTCATAGTATAATAGAGCAGGGGTGGGGTCCACCGTCCATATTTCTGGTTGCTTTCAAATCATAATCACAAAGGATCAAATGATTTGGTAGTTGCTCTCTTGTGGTGCGGATTAATTCAATTGGATCCGGTTCAGATAAGGTCTACATCCGGTTCAGATTCAGCCCTCCCGTTTATATATTAAACATTAATTAATAAAAAATAAAAAAAATTGGAAAAGGTAAAAATAAATTAAACTTGAAAACAATACACTAGACATCACAAATTCTTTTCTTTACAGAATTTCCACTTTAACAAGTGAACAAATCTCAGGCTAAACCTTTTACATCAACAGCAAAACATAGGATTACAACTACACATATAATTTAAAGAAAAAAAAAAAAAAAAAACCGGGCGGGGGGTTTCCAACAAATTTATTCATTACCGAAACCCGACACGATCACGAAGAACAACACCAACCTTTTTTACTCCGCCCTAATTCCGCCGCTTCTCCTCCCCCCTCCGTCTGTAAAACCACCGTCTTCCCATTTGCCATCCACCCTGGATCTTTCACTTTCAGTTCTTGAGATTGAATAACTTTCTTACTCAAAATATTAAATATCTCTCGCACCACTGTCTGGAACGCAACACCAACGTTCGAAGAATCGAGAGCCGATGTTTCAATAAAGAACAAACCCTGTGCCTCGGCCAACGCTTTCCCCTCCGAAACTCTCACCTCTCGTGCATCTCTCAAATCGGTTTTATTCCCCACCAATATTGTCACCACATTCATATCCGAATGCGCTGTTCGAAAATTTAAATATTATAATAATACTATTAAATGTATATATATAAATAAACTATAGTTTATTGCAATTAGTACCCTTGTGTTATATCGAATTGCTGAAAAACCATCCCTTGTTATTTTATTGGCAAAAAGCCCCCCAAGAATTAATTTTTTTAGCATTTAGTACCCCTGTTTAGGGGGTTGTGTGCTAAAAAAAATTGAATCATAGGCGGTATTTTGCCAATAAAATAACATAGGGTACTAATTTAAGCACCAAAAAATGTAATAATAATTTGCTTACTGTGAAGTTCGTTGAGCCATCTGCCGATGCTTTCGAATGTCTGACGTCTGCTGATGTCATAAACGAGAAGGGCTCCAACAGCACCTCTGTAATAAGCAGATGTAACTGCCCTAAACCGTTCTTGTCCAGCTGTATCCCAAATCTGTGCCTTGATTTCCTTGCCGTTAATCTCGATTTTCTGAGTCTGAAATTCTACACCAATTGTCGATTTTGAGTTGGGGTAAAATTCGTCCCGAGCGAATCTGGCGAGCAGATTCGATTTCCCAACGGCTGAGTCACCGATCAGGACAATCTTGAAAAGGTAATCCTCTGTTTGTTCGTCTTCTGTACGAAAGGCCATCTTTTTCTCTAACCCCTTGTAAGCCGAAGCTACAAAACCATATCTAGATGACGTATATGTATGTATACACTAACCACCCTTGTACATACAGAAAACTAGATATTTTTGGTATGCAAGGCTGGCATCGAGAGGTAATTCCTCATACTAATGCTGCCTTCGCACTTGCCCCTCGTCTCTCCTCGTCCCACAAACTCAAACCTGTGAAGAAACGTGTTACAATGTGTGATGATTTAACACTCGTAATTAACCTCTACATACATAATCATTTAATATAGATTGATACTTCTTCTCTTAGACTCTACCATCAACAAAATTCTCAATTTAATCAAATTTCTTGCGATACAATAAAACACCTCGTAATTCAGGCTTATCAATTAGTGGTGTTATCGGCTTCAGATCTAATCTCGTATTGAAGTCAAATGCATAGAGGAAGCTCCACAATATAATTTTTTTAGCCAAGCAGAAAGATTAATCGGCGATAGGAATTGTCTGATCCAAAATTGAATCGAATCTTTTTTTTATCTGAATGCTGTAGATCCAAGCACAGTATCTGTATCCGAACGAAGTTAATTGGAACAATGTTTTTATGTACGATTAGAGGGCCATCGGGTTTAATAAACCGGGTGGTACAAATGACATGAATAATCCACCGGCAAACAATCATAATTCGACAACATTGCAACTAATAACACAGTAGTGTGACACTGTTAGAGTTTAGACATGTTCCAACCAACTCCCGGAAAACAATAATTAGAAGATAAAAACAGTTTCCTGACAGTGGATTAAATCATTTCTAGTACATCAAACAAGCTTTCAAGTACATGTACAAATTGTCTCCATCCCAAAACTCTACATTCAGCTGATGCGAAAAATTCCGGTACGGAACTACATTATCACACCTATTGACCGAAACAACGCGCCGAAAACCGGAATCCAAGAAGTAACATCACATTAACAAAATACAGCCAAATTTCGGTACTGATTTCCACATTACCCAGAAAAAGAAAGCAATCATCAAGAAAGATTACATTTTTAAGAAACTCAGCAACTCAAATACAGAGGAAAGAAAGTATTTTGGTAAATACCCTTCAACAAAAAGGAGAAATTAAAGTCAACCGTTTCAAAAATAAAATAAATTAAACCTAAAACAGGGAAAAATTGGAGGGCAAGAAAAAAGAAGTGCTGAAAACATACTCACTTGTTGTAATAAGGAATGCATCTTTTTTCCCACCTTGAGTTTTCGTCCCTCCAACCTCTCTAATGGGGTCCGTTCTGAAATGCAGATCAAAGAATATACAATAAAGGGGAATTTAAAAGTAAATCCGAGGAGACAAGAGGGAATCAAAACAATCTTCAATGATTCTGGGTTTAGGAGAGACTAGGGTTAGGTTTCAAGATTTGACGAGGAGAGAGAGAGAGAGAGAGAGAGAGAGAGAGAGACGAAAGGGAACCAGAATTGGGGATTTTGGCACAGTAGAAATAAATGGCGGAATCAAGAAACGCCGGGCCTAATTTTTGCTTAACCGGCCGTTTCGGGCTTTTTTCCAGGTTGGCAGCCCAAACGTAATTAAGAGTTAATTTTACTTAATTTTACAGCAGCCCGGAAAAAAATTATTTGATTAATTGTCCCACTAATAAAAACACGAAGTTGTAACATAATTTTTTTCTAAAGAAAAACGATTTAATTAATTATTATGATATATGAAATGGTTGATTTGAAGGTTGGGATTTTATTTGACAGCATAGGTGGCTATCCACCTTCACTGGTAGGTGGTCCACGTGGATATTAATGGGGTCTCTTCTGCAACTAACAAGTACCTAACATGATTTAGATTCATATCCAAGATTGAGTCTTTCTCTTTTCTTTTTTTTTTATATATATATAATTTTAATCTAATAATGCTGAGCACTAATTTTCAGTTGTAAATTGTAATTCCACTCTCATAATATTTGAATATTCATTTTTTTTAATTTTGCTAGTGATTTAAAAAATAATAATAATAATTGAATAAATGTGGAAAATAAATAATTAGAAAGAAGTGATTGAAAACATGAAAAAAGGAAGAAGTTGGAAGTTTATTGAGCAAAAGAAAAGATGCCCAAACATGTGGAGCCCAATAGACTACTAGGTATAGGTAGCCCATAGGTGTGACAGTTAAAAAGGGTCCAATGCCAAATAGTCGAAAAATCATTAAGCAATTGTGGTACAATTGTCTCTAGACTTTTATTACAACCCCAGCCCAATAAGGAAATCGTGGTCCAATTTTCTGTATTTTTTGCTTCTTTGCTAACCAATGCATGTTTGCTTGCTACCTGCAAATTGAGGTGGGAATTAAACGAACTCAGATCGAAGTTAGCACTTTCGTCGAATTTTCGTTCTTTTTTTTTTTGGGGAAACTAGTTCCAATTCCAATTTCACGCAAAGAAAAGTAGGAAATTGGAATAAAGAAACTTGATCCAAATTCGGGAGAATTTTTTGAACATCGAATTAATTAGTCGCCTGTATTGAAACATAAAATAATATTGGTTTTATAAGTTCAGTTTATTTTATTTATTTACATAATCGAGTTTATTAGTGTTAGTTAGTTATCGATTGATTTCAGCTTAGTGGTTAATTATCTTGGCACATGCTTAATTAATCATCTAACTCACTAATTTATTATCTCTTCTAGTGTGTTCATGTTCGTGCAGGACAAGATGTTCTAGGATTCTACAAATATGAGAGGTTCATCACTGACAATTTTCTGAAGAGAGTTGAGAGCAAAGAGTTTTGGATGTTGCTCCATCTTCGACAACACACTGTTTTCGTTTGTATTCTCCTCACTACCTTTTGCATTAAAGGTCGTTGAATACTAGTATGTACTTCTAGAGTGTTCTGTAAGGTATAGATCATAATCGATTCTACGAATTCTCGTATGAAGAAATTGACTGTTGATTTCTTCAGAAAATGGGAGATCTTTACTTTTCATTGTGTATACTTCAAATATTGTTTTAATAACATTTTCACCTATTAAGGTACATCCATAAATTGTGAATAATGACTTAAATATCGGATTGTTTAGGCAATGTTTGGTTTTGTTTTTATTTTGTTTTCATTGTTTCTCCAAAACAAAATTATATTTATTATACTTCTCAAATAATTTTCACAAAACAATCTCAAAAGTTTCTCTCTTCTTTAGACATGATGTGACTGCTACAGTAAAATGATTTGACTGCTACGGTAAAAAATGTCTTCACCAAAAAACAAATAAATATCACTTCATCTTTCAATTTTTTTCTTCTAAAATACTTTTTTCTAACACTTTTAAACATGATGTGACTGCTACAGTGTATTTTGTCTCTTTCCAAAATATAAACAAACATTACTTTCATTCTCAAATTCTTCCCCCAAAACATATTTCCTCAAAATGAAATCAAAATAAGTTCCAAAACACTTCCAAACATTGCCTAAAAGTTCCGCTGCAAAACATTTCTTTACACCCGTATTTATCAGATCATTTGTGTAAATTGTGGTCCGCAAGTATTTATATTACTCTATACAAATCTGGTGACATTAAATTCTTTCAGCCAAAATTCCACCTGAAGGTAGACACAGGATTTATAGATGGATAGAAAATGACAATGTAAGAAATGTAGTGGAAAGAAATTAATAATTATATTGATTTTCAGAAGGAGGGTACTTGTTACAAATAGTTAAATTGTGGTCCGTAAGTAGTTTTGAAATGTTTGGGGGTAGAGTGGTCCAAACCTATTTTAGGGGTGTGGTGAAATCTTAAATGCCTAAGCTTCCTCATGTTTCAACCAACTTTGTACTTGGTATTTTTGTAGCTTGGCAACAATTTGATACCCAAATTATTATTATTATTATTATTATTTATATTATTATAATAATAATAATAATAATAATAATAATAATTATTATTATTATTATTATTATTATTATTATTATTTTATTACTATTAATATTATTATTATTATTAAAGTTTTCATGCATGTTGTGAAAGGCTTGCAGCCAAATTATTTTTAAAAGTGACCCCTTATTACAACTTTAATGATTGTGATTTGCGAGTCATTCTTTGTTTTTTGATTGGCAAGATCAATTGATGCAACTTGTGCTAGAAATATCTTGGGTGAAATAGTTACAAAAAAAAAATAAAAAATTCACTTCCGTAATAAAACGTGTTGAGCTCGCCAGATTCTTCAAACTCGACTCATCTACGATTTATATATAAAAATAAATAATATTTGTGCGTCTATTTGATTTTTCATCCTCTTTAGTTAAATTATTAAAGGGTTAGTTACGGCTACCTCCCCGAGATAAGATCAAATTACGAAAAATCCCCTCTTGTTTGGGTAATTAAAATTATCCCCGTCAACTATGTATTGTCTTATAAAAACCTCCTCCTTCAATAGGTAAATTTGACACCGTAAAGGTGGATGTGTAAGATAATACATAGTTGAAGGGAATAATTGTAATTACACAAACAATATGAGTTTTTACGTAATTTGATCTAATTTCATGGGTTTGACGGTAATTTGGCATTATTAAAAGACAATATTGGCAAGTCAATATCACTTTTGGAGGAAGGCAAACTCTAGATTCCCTAGTTGTAGTGAGCCAATTGGTCCATCCGTATATACGGCCCATAAACTTTAGAATCAAATTGGCCCATTTGCTTTTCGCTTCGTGGGCCCAATAGACCAATTTAATTTCACATTAAAATATATTTTTTTTTGTTGTTTTGGAATTAAATAAATTTTAATTTATAATTTATTACAAAGGATTTAGTTTCTAGTCAATGATTTTTTTTTTTTTTATTTATGGCCATAAATTTAGCTTTTTTGAAGGCCTTAATTCCATGGGATCTTGGATACTTTCTTCATATCTTGTTACAAGATAAGATACTGATTTATCATAATTGGCCAAATAACTTTACCAAAAGCAATGTGAAAAGCTGGAATTTTATTTCCCAATGTCAAGTGCCGATCATGATCGTGACAAAATAGAAATAAAGTTTGGAAAATAAAATTTTAATTATCATTTGATTACTTCAATCCGGTATTAAAATGGAAATTTTCGAGATACTATAATACGGCATCGTTCAATTTTCATATATGAGTTTGAATTTTTCTCCCTTTTTCCTTCTATAAATAAAACAACAACAATAATAGTAATAATTAAAGAAAATATGAAACCATATTTGACTATAATAATAAATTAGCTGTTAGTTTCTGTCGTGAAACTATTTAGTATTTAGAGTATTTAGACAGTAAATAATTGCTCCAACCGGAAATCAATTTGAACACTTTATTTTGGCACTTATAAGACTTTTGGTGATATTTATCTAGTAGTATAACTTTATAGTCTATTAAACACACATAAACGTCTATGATATTTGATTTTGACTTGCATAAACTCAAAAAAATTGACCACATGGACAAGTACTATCAAACACTACTAACACAAGACATAATTAAATTTGAAACCCCTTAAAAATTGATTCATATAATTTGATTTAATCATGTTAGTACAATATTGTGGAATCTCAAATTATCTTTCAATTATATTGACTGTGTCACTTCAAGTTAATAGTGAAATTGTCGCATATTACAAAAGAAGTTAGCCAACATTCACTAAACCTGACGAATGATAGGACGTGCATTAAATGTTGTCACATGCCCTAGGTAACTAAGTGTCTCGCTAATTTGTAGTCGATCATCCACTCGCTACGGAGTTTATTAATTGCTCATCTTGCCCATAGGAGTTACTCGCGGTTGTCTTGTTTTGTGGAATTCCGCGAACAACCACTTTATGGCAGATCTCGCTTTTCTTATAGATTTTCTTTGGGCTCGACTTGCTTAATAGGCCGGAATAACTGAAATTGATCCGAATCAAGTGCAAAGATGGTATTTCTTGTCTTTAACAAGAAAAAAATTACATCATACTATATTGTTTTATTGCCTTTGGATTATTGGTGCATTGAGAAAAGGTTGTTTTGTATTGCTATTTACGTGGCAAACATTTTTATTTGTTATTTTGCTTATCTTAACAAATAAATTGAAGATTTTTATCTATTATTATCTTCTTAACTCGATAAGTATACCTATATTATACTCAAAATAATATTTTACTCCATACAAAATGTGAAATCAAGAAGATTTGTCATGAAACAAATTCGGTTACGTTAAACAGAATATTCTTAGGATAGCAGTAAAATAATCAACTCAACTTGCCCCCAACTTCCGGATAATATTATGGTCCCAAACTGTGATTTTATATTTGTAAAAGGACCAAAAAGTAAGAAAATGAAGTCCAACTGGTTCAATTATTTCACTTTAAAAAGGAAATTTTAATTTCTCTTTGAAAAAAAGTAGTTAGAATCCACTACCAATAATACCTCCTTTTCATTTTCGTGCAAATAAATATAAATTTAAATATTATGAAATTAATTTCTCTTATTTATAAAATTACATTTACACCCCCAAACTTTCCGTCTGTCTAAATTTTAGTACAATCAATAAAATAAACGTCAAAATCGATCCTGAATAACATTAAAGTGATAGACATAGAAAAATGTAACCCCTAAAATATATTTAAGTTCCAAAAAAATATTTTATTTAAATAATTAGATATATAAAAAATATTTTTGTAATTATTTGAATGAATTTGCTAACAGATTCTACTAATCAAAAGGAATGGATAACTACCACGAACAAAAAAAAATAAAAAAATATTAAAAAAATCAATATTATGCAGTTCCTAGAATTTTCATTTTTCAAGTATGAAACGGTGTCGTAATCGTTAAAGACTTTTTTTTTTCTTTGTTCTGCAAACCAGTCCAAAGAGAGCTTCACTATTTTTTCAAAGTCTGTCTCTTTCTCTCTCCCACATTTATTTCTCTATTTAAGTATTTGTTTATTATCAGATATCTCTGCTCACAGTAGTAATCGGAGGAGCAGAGTGAACACAAAGAGGTAATAAAATATTGCTGCTTCACTCGCATTAATTTCTCTTCTGCGTTTTTTTTTTCTTGTTATGTGTGGACAAAGAAACTGCATGCTCGCCACAGAAATTACTATTCTGCCATTGTTTTCAGCGTTTGTTCTTGTCTCAAACTGCACCATTTTTTTACTGTATGTATATGCAAGAAAAAATTGTTCTAGGGTTTGGTTTGTTTTTCCACAGCAGAAGAATCTCTGTTCTAACGTGTGTTAACATGGAATTTGAAAAGGGTTCTTGATAAAAACGTAATCTTTATTAAAAAAATCGAGGTTATTTATTGCTTACTTTCTTCTTTCACTTGTCGTGTATCTAAACCCGGATCTTTTCATTTTTCAGTCAGTATCCCAAATTCCCAATCCAATTCAATTTTGATTCCATTTGTACAATTTATTGCAATAATTTGTCCCAACTCATTATCTTGTCTGAAATATTTGAGTTTCCATTTGACTTGTCAGAACTCTGTGAATTCCAAAAATGGAGGGGGGTGTTACTAAACCAGACAAAACAGAGTTCACAGAATGCTGGCGCACAAGCTGGAAAAAACCTTATATTATGCGATTAGCCTTTTCGGCCGGTATCGGGGGGCTATTGTTCGGTTACGATACCGGTGTTATTTCCGGTGCCCTTCTTTACATTCGAGACGACTTCAAATCTGTCGAGAAACACACTTGGCTGCAGGCAAGTAACTATTGGGGTTTATGCAAATATACCATGATTAATTGAAATATTCGATCCTAATCGTGTTATAATATAACTTGTTTGTTCGTTTATGTTTTTTTTTTTCTCTCGCAGGAAACGATAGTTAGCACAGCTGTAGCTGGAGCTATAGCTGGTGCTGCGTTTGGCGGATGGATGAACGACAAATACGGTCGGAAAAAATCCATTCTTTTGGCCGATGTATTGTTCTTCATCGGTGCGATTATCATGGCTGCTTCTGTGGGCCCATGGATGATAATTCTAGGACGAGTATTCGTCGGTCTTGGAGTTGGAATGGCGTCCATGACAGCACCGCTTTACATTTCTGAAGCCTCGCCTGCAAGAATCAGAGGCGCTTTAGTCAGCACGAACGGTTTGCTTATCACCGGGGGACAATTCTTGGCTTATCTCATCAATTTAGCATTCACCAAGGTATCACTATTTCTTTTATTTATCAATTTTACGATAATTAATAATAATTGAAATAATAATACGTGGATGTGTACTTTAAGGCACCTGGAACATGGCGGTGGATGCTCGGAGTAGCCGCAGTTCCGGCTCTCGTTCAGTTCATCTTGATGCTATCACTTCCCGAGTCTCCTAGATGGCTATACCGACATGTAATAATTTTTATTACGGTTTCTTGCTTCTTTTTTTTTTTTTTTTTTCTATTACAAGCTAAAAAAGGGCGGTTAATAAAAAAACTCTTTCTGTTATCTTGATCAGGATAAGGTGAAAGAGGCCAGGGTTATTTTGGAGAAAATCTACCCTGAAAACGAAGTCGAAGAAGAAATGAAGGCTTTAAAATCATCGGTAGAAGCTGAAAAGGCCGATGAAGGGTCAATAGGGAACGGTCTATTTGCAAAACTCAAGAATATATGGGGAAACGACGTTGTGCGAAGAGGGCTCTATGCTGGTATAACCGTACAAGTGGCTCAACAGTTTGTTGGCATAAACACCGTTATGTACTACAGTCCAACGATCGTCCAGCAGGCGGGGTTCGCTTCGAACAAGACGGCTCTTGCTCTCTCTCTCATCACTTCCGGTCTTAATGCTGTGGGGTCCGTTGTCAGCATGGCCTTTGTCGATAGGTTTGGGAGGAGAAGGCTCATGATTATATCCATGTTCGGTATTATAACATGTCTTGTAGTGTTGTCTGTTCTGTTTCACGAAGCGTCCTCTCACGCGCCTCGTGTGAGTGGGGTTGAATCCGTTCATTTTGGAGGGAACGCCACCTGTCAGGGCTTCTCGCGGGCCCCGCAGCCGATGTCGTGGAATTGCATGTCGTGCGTGAGCTCCTCGTCCCAATGCGCTTTCTGCGCTAGCGGGGATAGCAAGGTGAGATTTTCATTATGTTTTGGAAAACATTTGAACTCTTTGATTGATAATTAGGGGTGGAAATCGGACGAATCGGATCGGGATAAGACTAGTTCCAGTTCCGTTAAAACTATTTCAAAATTGGAATGAAAAAACTCGTTCCAAAATCGGAAATTTTCAGATCGGAATCGGCAGAATTCGAATTTTCCATTTTTTAGGTCATCTATAATACAAAATACAGAATAGTAATTAATACTATTAGTGTAATTTCCGGAGAGAAAAATGGATTTCGGTAACCGTTATCTAATTCCGTTTAAAAAAATATCAGAAAAATCGGAATTCCGAATTCCGAATTAAAAAATTCAAGATTTCCTTTCCAATTTCCACCCCCATAATCATAATTCTTTAATGTATGATTTCTAACATATTATCTCTCATTTAGTATCATCCGGGGGCATGTTTGTCAGCAACGGACGAGATAAGAGCCATGTGCCGAGGGGAAAAGCGAACATGGTACACAAAAGGGTGTCCGAGCAAATTCGGTTTTTTCACGGTGATGCTTTTGGGAATGTACATAATATCATACTCGCCGGGAATGGGGACTGTGCCATGGATTGTGAACTCCGAGATTTATCCGTTGAGATACAGAGGGATTGGAGGAGGGATTGCTGCGGTTTCTAATTGGGTTTCGAATCTGATTGTGAGCGAGACTTTCTTGACTTTGACCGAGACGCTTGGTTCGGCGGGGACTTTCCTCCTTTTCGCTGGTTTTTCGACTATTGGACTTATAGCTATTTATTTTGTTGTGCCCGAGACAAAGGGATTGCAGTTTGAGGAGGTGGAGAAGATGCTCGAGAAGGGGTTTAGACCTAGATTATGCTGCGGTAGTAATTCTTCTTCTTCCACGGAGAAAGATGATGATAATTTGAAATAAGTTTTTCGCTTTCTTCCATGTTGTGTAAAATTACTATTTGAATTTTGTTCGACTAATAGTCTTGTCGAAGTGCAATGCGATTGTCAGCATGTAACCAAACAATAACGAAACGGTGACCAAATGATTCGGGTGGCAAGCAAATCTTAACCCATTTGCAGACATGAATTTTCTAGTACTGATTTATGTTGGGAATCTTTTCAATACGGACGTATGGTCGAATTCGCATTCGCGCAGGTCATGATTCGAGATTTATATATAGATCACCAAATCGTGGTCCAGAGAATCACTTTATTTTGAATCCCACCACCACAGAATGAAACCCAAGCACGATTATGCCTTCTAGTTCTATCCCTACTTTGAATTTTAAAATGACAACTTCTCTCTGTAAAAGTTTTAAGCATTTAAGCAAAAGGTACAGTAAAACTGCTACTGCTGCACCGACACCTTTTGTAATAATCGGACCAACACATATGAAGATATGGAGTGGTAGGAAAATGGCTTGTCCAAGCACCAAGACAAAACATACCTGCTCTGCCAGCTAAGGCAATTATAATAATATTTATAACAAAACAGAATAATATTTACCAAACTAAATAATCTAATGTGGGTGGCCGGTACTAACTAACTCCTATCATGGATTCATGGTGAAATATGAAAAGTATATCTTATTTTGGTAGGCCCCATCACACTGTAGTGGATCAACTTTGCATGAATCTTTAAAAAGTAAATAAAAAAAAAAAAGAAATTGCTAATATTTACAATACTCAATAGTGTTTTTTTTTTTTTTTTTTTTTTTTAGCATATTCGATATAATATGGCGGACCACTTATTCATAATTTGTTCACATTATTTTTATATATGCGAAAAAAGAAAAAAAAAAAAAGAAAAAAAAGGGAATTATAGCATTTAAGGTTAATTAGTTAAGTGAAAGAAACAGCATGCAGGTCAAAAGATGGGACACCAGTGCCTGCAAGTTGGCCAGCTAAGGAGTCAGTTGTTCACATAATAACTGAACATGTATGGGAATTACTGGTGGAGAGTGAGTGAGTGAGTTCTCATATTTATTTAATTAACAAATTATGTTTTCCATCATGTACATATATATATACATACATCATAATTAAGTGGGTCTGTGAATTATTAAAGATAAAGCACAAAACTTTACAGAAAGATGGAGTATATAGGTGATAATATTACAAACCAAATAAAATAAAAGCATTCTAAACTTTTTTGAGTTTGTGTCTGAATCAGACAATTAGCAAAACCTTCACACACAGATTCTCATCTCCCCAAAAAAACCAAGGGGGTGATAGATACTAAACCCAAAACAGAAAAAAAAAAGACAAGTCAACAACAGCATAACCCACAGTTACGACTTGTTAATTAGCTCCGTCAGCACTAGTTAGCTACTAGTAGCTTCTAAATACTTATATCCACTAATATATGTTTAGAATATATTTAAACTCTCAAAATTACTTGAAAACACTCTGTACAAAGAACAAATCAAAAACACTTGCTATATACAGCCAACAGCAAAGCAAGCCAAGACACAAAAAGAAAAACCAAGGAAAATATAATTAATATATATAATATAATATTATGATACCTCCTCCCTCTAATTGTTTATGGACTTGAAGAAGATGAAGCTTCCTGTCTGGGTTCTCTCAAGTAGCCAAGAAGAGTTTCAGCCTGACAAAATTGAACCACTTACATATACAATTCCATGCGAAAAACGACATGTTTTTTATAGGGAATTGCAGCTTTTTAATACGCAGACAAAACAACAACAACTACAAAACGCATAATATAATGTGGTGGTAGTAGCCGATGAAAGCAACACTGCGCGGCATCTATTGATTATTATTCCTCTTAAAATATCATGCAACAAAAAGATTAGGGCCTAATACAAATTATGAACTAGGTGGTGCGTTGCAGCATATCCTAAAACCTATGTCCTTCCCTACTAATAAATGATAATCAATCTCAATTATTATTGAGATAATTCATCAATGTGTTCCACATCACAAATAATTGAAGGCCCCCTAACCTAAAATGCAACATAATAATTCATCAACTGCACATTCATAGAGTGTAAGAAGCCATTTTCTTGAATTAGAGCTAATTTTTCCTAATTATATTGTAGAATTTTTTCAAGCAACTGAAAGATTCAACATGAAAATGGTGCAAACATATATGAACAATTAAGAATTATACAAATTGAAATCTAAAAATACAACAAAGATTATTATGCTGAATCAATAAAAACAGAATTTAATGTTGGGAAATCTCACCTTGTGCTTAGCTTTGGCTGTTCCAGTCTGCGATAAGGACACCAATGGCGGGATTCCGCCTTCCCTGACAAGCAATCCCCTGTTCCTAACACAGTCCACGCACAGCTGCAGCAATGTCAGAACAGCAAACTCCTTCCCTTTGTCACTCGCATCCTCAATCGCCTCCACTAACGCCGCGATCCCGCCTTCCTCCACGATGGCCTCCCGTCCGATCTCCGCCGATGCCAAGCTGCTCAGCACCACCATGGCCTTCTCCGTCAATCCGGCGCCTTGCTCCGACACAAGCTCCACCAGCGGCCTCACCGCACCGGCAGCCACCGCTCTCTCCTTATTCAGCTTCACCGAGCACAACTTGTACAGCGTCGTCAGAGCGTCTTTCTTCCCTCTGCTGGACCCGTTTATCAGCAACGCCACCAGCGGGGGTATCGCGCCGGAGGCGCCGATGGACAGCTTGTACTCGTCGACCAGAGCCAAGCTCAGCAGCGCGCAGGCGGCGTTCTGCTTGGAAGTCTCGGTGCCTGTTTTCAAAACGTAGATCAAGGACTTGATAGCGCCGGCGTGTGTTATCACGCGCTTGTTGCTCTCGAGGAGGGAGAGATTCAGTAACGCCGTGACGGCGTTCTCCTGAGTCATCGGGTCGGAGCAACGGAGAAGGGGAATCAGAGCGGGTACGGCACCGGATTCTCCAATTAGGGCACGATTGTCGGCTCGATTTTTAGCCAACAGCCGCAGCTTCGCCGCAGCCGACCTTTTCACAGCAATTGACGACGATTGCAGCCCGTCGACGCAGAGTTTCACGGTAGGCTGAAGGTCTTCCGGCGAGATGCTTTCGATAATCTCCGTCGAGAACGTTTCCCTCTGCAGGAAACCGGAACAAGGCTCCGGCTCGGGATCGGAGCTGGTGGCCTGACTCACGCCGGGATCGGGGAGACTGGAGAGACGCTGGAGCTCTCCGGAAATATCGCTGGAGCACGCCGAGAAATCACTGAATGCTTGGGAGATATCCAATATATCATCTAAATCGGAGGACGACGGACTTTTCGAATTACCAGACGATTTATTGGCGAGCTCCCCCAATCGGATGTCGATAACCGAGTCCGTTAGATTCTCTGAGACATTTGGGGATACCTCTCGGATTGGACCGGAGTTATCGACGCTGAAGATATTGGACCGGATTGTGCGCATGGACCTCCCCATCGAGCGGCTAATTTTGGCGGAGGACGGCGGCGGAGTGTAGTAGTAGTAAGGCCGTGTTTGGGCGTAGCTAATATTGGGGTTTGAGTGTGAGTGGGAGCGAGAATCTTCTATTGAAACCATGATGGAGTAATTTTACGAATTACGAGTACTAAGAGTATTTAATTTTTATATCATATGTGGTAGGTCAAGAAATTTCCATGGACGGCGGAGACGGCGGCGGCGGTGAGTGGTGAGAGAAGAAAAAAAGAAGCTGAGAGGAGGAACAACAATGGCGGATTTATAAAGGCGGTGGTGGTTATTTGTTTTAATAAATAAATTGTGTTTCTTTTTTGTTCATTTATTTAAAAACAAAAGAAATGAAATAAGAATTTGAATTTGTTTTTGGTGATGGGTGAGTGAGTGGATTTGGTTGGTCTAGCGGGTTCTAAAATCACAGCTGGAGAGTTCACAGCTGGGGCCCACATCGTCCTGGAATTTGCCTGATGCGTGTGTCGGCTTGGTTGATGGTACCGTCACGGTAGCAGTTTTGCTACTTTTACAATACGACGCCGTTTAGACCTAACGAAATATTATAATGCACAACGTTACAAAAAAAAAAGCACATTTAAACCAATATTGATAATTTGATATGAATAAATAAATTAAATAAATGTTTGACGCATACTAATGTTCGCCTAAAAGACAAGAGAATAGTTGCGTAATGTCAATAAATAAATGTATTTTTATTTTTTAATACTTTGTAAAATTTTATAATATTTAAGTGAATATGTCCTTTTCAAAAGTGACATGCTGAGTTGTATGCCTACTTTTTAATTATGTTTTCTATTAGCGGATGGAGAAAATATATTATAAGGTTGTCTATAATTATTGATAAATGTTTTATTATAGACGTTTGTAGTTACAGAAGATAATTAAGAAGGGGCTGCTAATTAAACATCAAAATTAGAGGCTACGTTAAGATTTTGTAGGGCCTGAATAATTGATTTCGCCACTAATCCGTTGCTTTTTAGATGTTGCTATACACGAATGCTCCATTTAAGATAAAATTATTAATCCATAATTAATCATTACGTCACACTATGCTTAATTATGATTTAGTGCGATTAGTAATTGATAGTATTAATTAATTGTCCACACAATATAAAATTGGCTTCCCTGGGTTTTGAAAAGCCAACCAAGAGTTTTGACCAATGGGATAAATAAATAAATAAAGACATTGTTTCTGTCAAACAGAAGGTTAAATAATTTGCAATAAGGGCAGGGTGGTCATACCAAAGTATTCAAGCGGTTGACCTAATACCAAACCAGTCAAATCGAAGCCCACTTTATTTTTAATCCAATTAAAAGGGATCCACAAAAAATATCCATTGCAATACAATTATTATATACCAAAACGGCGTCGTGTGTCAAAATATTGACCAGATTGACCGACCAAACACACCGTTCTACAGTGTAAAACTGAATTTTTTTACAGGTGTAACAGTCAGTTAATAATTCTGTGCTTGGCTTTAACTAAAAAAGAATCATTTGTTGAATCGACTGTTTTAAATTGTTTTGCTTACATGAGATTTTCAGACAGAATTAAATGAATTTAGTTGAAAAATAGTAAATTCTAGGTGCATTTATGGAAAAGATCAAATTGTTGACTCAGAACAATTGGAAGATTATGGTTGAGTGTGACCACTGCTTATTCACTGTCTATATATAATGTATATATACATAAACAATTGATATTTAGATTAAAAAAAAAATTAATAATAAATAGTTGATATGGCTTACTTTTTTATTTTATTTTTTAATTACAATTACATTAAATAATAAGATAAATCAAAGAGGCATATCCTCTGATTATACACGCTACCTGCCTTTTAGGAGGAGGATGCTAGAAGCAAAGTCTTCCAATATTTAATTTCAAAAATAAGTTTTAGCAAGAATGAAAATAAGTTTTAGCAAGAATACCATTATATATTCGTTTTAATAATAAATAGAGAATGCTTTTAATTAAATATACCCGTCTTCCAAAATAAGTTTTGATTTAATTTCAATTTATTTATTTAGCACAATTGGGCTTTTGGGAATGGCCCATTTAACTCAAATGTTAATCAACTAACTTCAATATATGGGCTATGTCCAGTTGTAAATAAGTCCAACGGGCCCATGACAGCATTGTACTTTCTTGGTGATGTTATAAGATAATGATTGTGCGATTAGATTAAACGATTTATTAGGGGTAGATGATCGAGCATAATCGTTTGGCTAAACTTATAAGTTGTCAAAATGAGCTTACATAAGTTCTTTTAAACTGTCTGGTAAGAACAAATAAAATATTATTCTAAAAATACTTCTATCCAACTCTTTTATTTAAAATTTTATAATGACTAAAAACAACTTATAAGCTCATTATCCCAAACACTTCAAAAAATAATTTTAAAAATAAGACATATCACCTTATTAGCTATTCAAACAATTTATTCAGATCGTAAGAAGATATCAGCTGTTTAAAACAAATTTAGCCAATATATAATAAAAGGAATAATAAAATTTCGACACGAAACCTTATTTGAAATATTGGTCTAATATCTCCGCTTAAGCGCAAACGACTTGTTGGTCAAAATATTGGTTTATATGAAATTAAATCATGATTACGTCACCCCAAAATATTGTGTTTTGATAAATTACACTCTTAAAAATGTATTAGTATTTATTTGTGTTCATAGTGCAGCCCAAGTTATCTTGGACTTATTTGACTCCAGCACAAGTCATAATCTTACCAAACTTCACAAACATAATTAATTAATTATTATCATTAGTAACTGCAAATGTCTAATCTTTAACCTTTATAAGCTATTTTTGTTGTAAAATCTGATGTAGTAATTATATACTGATAAACTGAAATACTAGTTTCTAATAAAAGATTCAAATTCACAAAACTAAACTAGACATAGATTATCATTTGCAGGTTCTAATTAATCAATAATCAATTAGCAGTAATCATGCACCAAGGTGCCGAAACACATGTTAGTTAATCTTCTTAAAATTTGCACCAGCCTCAATAAGAGGAACATGCTTACCAATAATTACGTTGATTTGAATTAAATATTATAGGGCAAGTAAAAAGAACAACAGGACAAACATAATAAGGTGACTAATCAGGCTGCGTGTACTACAATTAAGGCTGTACTATCAACCTCACCAGAATATAATCTTTCAACCTTTTTTCTTCCTTTTCTTTTCTAATATAACTATTGACTATATAGTAAAATCAATATAATTAAATAAGCTCGTTTGGTTGGGAAGATTAGCCATAATTAACTAAATGATAGGATTCTGTTTTGATATTTGGTATCCCAATAACTTATCGGGTCAACCCATGACTTATCATTCCTTTCATTTCAGCTTTTTTATTGAAAAGTTCCGGCGTCGATAAAATTATTAGGTATTCACTAAATAATTTAATCTTATTTTGACTAATCTTATCTCGGCAACCAAACGAGAGCTAAGAAATTCCATGACTATGCACAGCTAGAGGTTGGATTTGGTTTGACCAATGTTGGGTTCCACCACCTACAAATCATGCACCTAATCCAACTTATATTATATTTTACATAAATAAATAAAATGTTATCTGTCCACATGCTCCTTTTACATATGAATATAAGATTTAAATTTCTATGCATGAAGTGGTTGTGAATACAGATATCAACTCAATAATGCATTTCCCAGCTTTTTACTGTGTTAAAATGGTGAAGTGGTTATTCCTCAAAAGGTCAATGACTTGGTCAACCATACAATCTCCTTTTCTACCGTTCACACACACACACACACACACACATTCATCATGTTCATTCTATTGAAGTAACAAGGTTAATGATAAAAGTTCATGTATGCTTTTATGACATAGTTTTCACATGGTATCAATGATTGTTTTACTCAAAAAGAAACACAAACTAAATAATATGTTTATATCAATGAGTAAGAAAGAATTCTGAGAGGGGCCTATTTGTAAAATAGAGAAAATAAAAGGACCTTTACAGGTTGAAGTTAGGCATGTATTAGTCATGGGAAGACAAGGTTGTTGAAACCTAAACACACAGAAGAATTAGTATTCTGCCAAGTACCCTCAAATCTCTTTAATTAAAATTAAATAAATAAATAAATAATCTGGAAAAAATTCTCTGTTTTACCAAACTGTAACTACTCTCTGCCCCACCATTCATTCAGTATTTCACTCTATTATAAAACACCCTTTTCTCCCCTCTTTCTAGAAATCAAGAAACCTGCATTTTCAAATTCTTGATTTTCAGTTAGTGAATTCCTAGGAGCCAAAAGAAAAATGTTAAGACATCTTTCAATCCTCTTTTTTGTGTTCTCTCTCCACATACAATCATCCTACAGCCAATCGTCTTGCGCAAACTACAACTTCAACAAAAACCAAATCTTCAAATCATGCAATGATCTCCCACAGCTGAACTCGTTCCTTCACTGGAACTACGACCAGCCCGCAAACACCGTCAAAATCGCCTACCGCCAAACGGGGGTCTCCGGCCCCCAATGGGTGGCGTGGGCGATCAACCCCAGCGGCCAAGGCATGGCCGGAGCACAAGCACTCGTGGCCTATCAGAAATCCGACGGCAACATAACTGCTTACACATCGCCTGTGACTAGTTACCAGACTCAGTTAGCTCAAGGAGATTTGAGCTTCCCAGTTTCGGATTTAACCGCTACTTATTCAAAAAACGAGATGGTTATTTTCGCCACTCTAAAGCTCGATAATCTCAGCTCTACTGTGAACCACGTGTGGCAATCGGGCCCACTTTCAGGTGATTCTCCGGCCACACACCCTACTTCTGGCCCTAATCTCCAGTCCATGGGGAGCTTAAATCTTCTCTCGGGGGAGACGAAGGCCTCATCGGGAGGCGTAAACTCCGTAACAAAGAAAAAGAATGTGAGTTTTTTTTCTTTAGATAAAATTCTTTCCTTTAATTACACATATGTAAAGCAAAATCGAAGAAATATCTAAATATGGTTGTGAATATGATGTAGATTCACGGAGTGCTGAATGCAGTGAGTTGGGGGATCTTGTTACCAGTTGGCGCTGTCTTCGCAAGGTACCTAAAAGTGTTCCCTTCGGCGGACCCCGCGTGGTTTTACCTTCATGCAATCTGTCAAACCTCAGGCTACATCGTCGGAGTTGCTGGCTGGGCTACTGGTCTCCGGCTAGGAAGCCTGTCTCCCGGAGTTGTACAAACATCCCATAGGATCATCGGAATTGTCGTCTTCTGCCTCGCAACCCTCCAGGTATAAATCGAAACTCATTTCATCCTAAGTAACTGAAACAATACTATTTCGACAAAAGATTGACAAGAGGGAGTGCAATCATAACAAAGATTCCTTTTTTTTTCCGGAGACAGGTGTCGGCTTTGCTACTGAGGCCGAAAAAGGAGCACAAACACAGAATCTACTGGAACATATACCACCACTTCGTAGGATACTCTGTTATAGTTCTAAGCATTATCAACATTTTCAAGGGGTTCGACATTTTGAACCCGGAGGAGAAATGGAAGAGAGCGTACGTCGGAACCATAATCGGGGTGGCGTTTGTTGCTGCGGTGCTGGAAGTGTACACGTGGTGCGTAGTTTTGAAGAGGAAGAAGAGTAGCAGCCGCCCTCAGAAGATGGGAAATGGGGTTAATGGAACAAATGGGAATGGCTACAATGGATATGGAGCAAGTACACAAGAGAGAGTATGATTCAGATTAGAATTTTCGTGTAAAGCTGTTCAATTTGGCTCTTTTTTCCAATTTTTTTTTTTTTCGTGTCTTGCTTTTCTACTTGTTGAATTTTCTTGTTGAAGGTGTGATGATGTTTAGGATTTTGTTTATGTAGATTTTGTGTTAAATAGTTCTATATATATTTAAATTTGTTGTTTTTTTAATATAATATTTATTCTCTTCATTTTTTTCCTGGTAAAAAATAAATAAAAAATTAATGATCTTTACAACAGCAAAACTTACCTGAGCACCGGCACTGGTCTCTGACGCAGTATATACAAGCAGAATCCGGCCACGATCGGCGGTGAGAAAGCCGCCGTCGACCGTCGACCGTCGTCATCCGCTGCAGCGACGACGGAAAGCGTCAACCTGTATGCCGCGGTCGGATTTATTCTCTCCGGCAATCTTTGCCACGCGAAGCCGGCGATCACAAATCCCCAAAACCCTAATCCCCAATTTTTAATTTTAAGTTTAATTTATTATTATTATTGTTGTTGTTTTTATTTATTATTTTAGTGGGCCGGCCTTAACAATCGCCACCGGGTGTTTGGACTGGAAGATCAGAGATGTGGGTTTTCGGCCCATTTAGATTGAAATTTTTACAGGCCCAATTGGTAATGGAACACTCATAATATTGAATTGACTTAAAACAATTAAGTTTCTAATGCTTCATTAATTTAATTTAATTTAATTTAATTCATTTTATCTTTACATAAACAGAATGCCAATACCAGAAAGAATGATATCAAGAATTTGTTTCACCAATTAAATTAAATGGGTGGAAATAAATGCGGGCATGCAGAAAAGAGAGACAAAGAAAGGGGGGCTCAGCAAAATCACGTGAAAACAGTGAGTGTGAGAATGGAATTCAAAACATTAAAACATACTTAATTATGTTTCTACTATTATAGATACAGGTCAGATATTCACACTCTCTCCCTGTGGGGCTCTACATACATAACCACTTCTCTCACTAGCACTCAATTTTTTATTTTATTTAAATAGTTTTTTATGCTGTTTATTTTTTGATGTATTTGTGAAATTTATATACAATTTTTTTTTTTTTAATTATTCGAAATAGGATGATGGGGCCATACCATATATAATTAGTTTGAATAATTTTGTAAGCATTTGGTGCAACAGTATAATGGGTAGAGAAATATGGTCCTTCCTTGTTTGAATTCAGCACAAAAAAGCTCCAATTTTTTTACTACTTATTTTGTCTCTTCACGTTAATGCAAAAAACTCATGATTTTTCATGTCTCCATAAAGAAAAGGTTGACTTGACCAACAATTCTTTCTTTTTCCTTCTTCTCTTTGCAATATTGCTATATCCCACCTCTACCTAATAATCAATGTGTCTCATGTAACTTCTTTTTTTTTTCGATTTTTATTTTCGACAATAGAAACTCGTTTATCGGATTACGAATCACCAATACTGGATTAACCATAAAATAATAATATATCAAGAAATTGAAAAAAATGAAAAAGGGTTTGAAATTCAAATGCAAATAGAGGAAGGTATAGTGATGGTGGTAATAAATGCAAAATGAAGGCTCCAGATTTGCTGCAGTGAGCTTTTTCATCGTTACATAGCTTTTGAGTAAATATACTCTCCTTTTTGTTGTTGGGTTGTTGGCCATATTCAATGCCTGCTTATGTATTTCCCCCCCCCCCCCCCCCCCCCCCCCCCCCCCCCCCCCCATACCCCCACCCCCCCTACTTCTGTTTCTATATCTCTCTCTCTCTTTATATATATATATATTGGATGTAAACCTCATGAGTTAAACAACATATTCCTTTTTGCTCTCATACACACACACACACACCCCAAGTAGTACTCTTCACTGGTAGCCAACAGTTCCAATTTTTTTTTTTTTTTATTGTTTCTTCTGTTGAATTGAACAAGGAGGAGGAGGGATGTTGGAAAATAATGGAGTGATAAAAAAAAAAGGAGGGATGTTTGGATGCTAATCGATAACGTACGAGATATTAGTGCGGTTCAATTCAATAGTTTTGTGCTCAAAATTATCATCGCAAGAGCTCGATTATTTGATTGAGCCGTGCCAATATCACGTACTCTCCCCTACTCGTGCTCCAAACACCCTCCATATATCATCACTCCATATTTTCAACTCTCAACAGGTAAATTTATTTCTAACTAATGCTTTTTTCTCTTTCGTATAAGAAAATAACGACCTAATGTAACAGGTAACCATCTCCCAGTTATCCGGTCAAAAGTTCGTCGACGGCAAATATACATACATAGATAGATACATACGATAACTGCCTACATTAGGAGATATTCCTTGTCTTCTTTTTTTGGTTTTAATACCTTAAACCTCGTAATTCCGGTCGTAATAACACGATGCACACTAAAATCAATACATAATTATGTTTGTTGTTCGTTTATTGTGATTAAGGATTTAAGATTAAATGGTGTGATTCAAGAAAAGAATCTGATAAGAATATGCCAAAAAGAAGAAGAAGAAGAAGAAGAAGAAGAAGAAATCTGTCACATTGCATTTACTTACATCTACCTAAAAAGCCTGCCCTCCTACA
Organism: Erythranthe guttata; assembly: GCF_056151865.1. NCBI lineage: Eukaryota > Viridiplantae > Streptophyta > Magnoliopsida > Lamiales > Phrymaceae > Erythranthe > Erythranthe guttata. The sequence continues at coordinate 16,779,920 of NC_142545.1, read as the reverse complement.
TTTTTTTTTAATAAGTGTTTGTGGTTGTTGTAAGAGTCCCCTCCTCTTTATATCATCATTAATGCCATTTTAATAAAAAACAATAATAATAAATAAATCAAATATTAAACAAAATCATCCAGTATATATATGTATTAAACCAAATTGAGAAATTCCATAACATCAAAAGTCATGTTTAATTATGGATTAATATATAGAAACTTAACTGATTTTTTAGAAATTTCTCTATTCCGATTCTCGCAACGCCTCGACAAACGCATCCTTGAGGAAAGAATTCGAAGCTGCTACTCTCTGAGCGATGATATCGAAATCCCCACCAGATCTATTAACGTAAAATAAAATTAAAAAAAAAAAATCAACGACAGACAAATGAAATCGGTGTATGATTTTGAATTTTGCATTTATTGGCATAATTTTTAACGGTAGCTCGAATAAGTTACTTACGGATCGAAAACAAGTCCGCCAGCTTCGGTTACAATTAAAGCTCCAGCTGCAATATCCCTGAACAGATAAAGCAACTCTTGATTCATATATGGGAAATTGAGATCATAAGCCCGAATCAAATATTTAATTAATATTATTACCAGGGGCCTCCGAAACCAACTTCATAGAACAAATCGAGCCTTCCACATGCAACACCGCATAGATTCAACGCACAAGAGCCGCTCATTCGAAGGGACCGAACCTGATCAATTCACAAACCCTACTCTAAGATATATTTCCCGTGAAAAAAATATTAATAAAATAAAAAAAAATACAGAAATTAAAATTGTCTTCACTAGACGAACACTAAGTTACCTTGAAGAGTAAGTTATTGATCCTATTTGTAGACGCATCCAAAGTAGACTTGTCGCGCTTTGTGCCAACCTGCGATTTTTCAAATATACTCAAGAAAAGTTTGATTTTTTTTTTTTTTTTTTGATTTAATTTTCGGAAATACGTTTAGAGATTACCTCTGTAGCAAGAAGGGACGTCATAAGCTCATCTTGAGAAGATGCTGCGTATATTCAACAAATATAGTTGCCGTGAGATTTCGACGAACCTTACGCAATGTGCAGTAAAAAAATAATATATAAATGAAGATAAAAAATTAAACCTTTGATAGGTTTCCCATTGAGGAAAGCACCTTTTCCACGAACAGCGGTAAAAAGCTGCACATTGAAAGAGAAGATATTTGCTCGACTTTTATATTTTTCGTATATAAAAAAATTCGAGAAGTCGAAGAAGTCTACCTCATCCATAATTGGATTGTAGACAACTCCAACCGTCGGAACTTTTCCGATTGTAAGTCCGATAGATACACATACAAATGGAAACCTACAATTGATCAATCCCATAACTATAAGCACAATTTTGATACAAAATAAAAAAAAAAATTACATAAAAAATTAATTATATATATCTATATATATGTGTGTGTGATACTTGCCCGTGCACGAAGTTAGTTGTTCCATCCAAAGGATCAACGATCCAAGTTGGTTCGTCGGTCAATTCTGTGGCACCAAAAGCAGCAGTGGTTTCTTCCCCTATGAACTGACATTCAGCTCGGAAAATATTCAGGAAAAATCTCACAAATTAATCGAAAAAAAAAAAGCATAATCGAAAACTACAGAGTTAAACCTTGTGGTCAGGGTAGTGTAGCTTGAGAAAATTGAATATAAGTTCTTCACATGCTTTATCAGTCTCTGTGACCAAATCCACCTTCAAACGAGAACGAAAAACGGATGATCGGCTTATATCGTAAATAACTCGAAGCAATCAAAATTGAAAATTGAAAATTGAAAATGTAAAGCAATGAAATCAAAGAGCCCCATCAGCAATTTCAGCACTTAAAGATTTCATTTTTATCTCGATGCCAAGATTATCTTTTTACCTGGCCTTTATGCTCCACGCGCTTTATCTCGTAGAACCCAGAACGAATTATCTGCAATAACCCAATAAATTGTGAAATAATTAGATCAATGCAAATAAAAAAATTATATGAAGTATGTGGACAAAAATTGGGATAAAAAAGAGAATGGCACCTCTCCAGCTTTCTTGGCAGCATCAACCGCCATGGCCAAGAAATCCTCAACTGAACCTGAAATTGAAGAAAACCCATCAACAAACTACAGAGTTCCACGTGTACAATTTGCACTTTAATTTGTGTGCCAGTGTGTGAAGTGCAAGAGTGAAAAAGGTTTATCAATTGTGGGGTCTTGCCTTTTTCTGCCATCTTCTGTTTCTTGATTGAAAAATGAAGATTGGGTGATGGGAAGAGAAGTTGATGGCTGAGAGGTTTTTTCGTTATACGTAACAAATCAACTGTGATAATATAAAATAGATGGATGCCAATTATTTATAGGAAAAACATTTGGTAAATTAATACCTCTGGATTTTACATAAATGTCCCTGGATTCCTTACATAATTCATTTCTGTACAGTATAATATATAGTATTTAAAAGAATTGAGTACGTCTTTATTCCAGGCAAAATTAAGATTATCTGGTTATTATTAAAAAAAAATATAGAAAAATCAATACCCTGTCAAAATCGTTGATAAACGGAATATGCCAATATGCTGTTAGTTTATTCCAATATATTCATTTACAAGCATCTTCAAACATGATACAAGAGAAATTAGAGCGCCTTTTTTAACAGATAAATAACGGCAACGGCAAAACATGAATAAATGGCCAAATTCCATAATTATTCACCTTTTTCTTGTTCTGAAATAATGTGTACCAGATGTTTAACAAACAGCATCTGCAAGAATAACGGTTATTCTAAAGATGAAACGGAGATGACAACTTTCCAAGGCTTTCTTTCCGTCACTAGAGTTCACAAATATCGGGCCTAAGAAGTATCGATCATCAAAATATTTCTTTATATATGGACAGACTCGTATAAACAGCTGATAAAACTAAATCAGAACTGAATTAAAAGGCCGTTTTTTTTTCGTTCTTTGGGCTAAAGTGCAGCAATTTCTTTAACGACTTGGGCTTTATCAGCCTCGAACGCTTCATCCTCTGCAATAAAAGGAACCAAGAATCAAGACATACTATCGATGCAGATATGAGCATTTAAACGAATATATGCGTATGCATATGCCTACATTTGTTCATACTTACCTTTCTCTGTCTTAAAATCAGCAAAGAGGCGGAGCAGCTTGCTTCTATTCGCGAGAAGTATACCAACAATATCAGAGGGTTTATTCTGATTAGCTGCAAATAACTGCACATTTTCGAGTCGGATCAGAAAAAAAGAAATTATGAAGTGAGCAGAAACCATTCACCTATGCGACAAAAGCTCAAGCTGGAAGATAAAATAGTACCTTAAACACATGAAATGCTTCAAGTTGAATGCTCTTGCTCGACTCCTGGCACAAGGCAAAACTCCAAGACTTAGATACATGACATAACAACTACCTATATAAAACCATGTTCTTGTTTTCTTTCCAGTAAGACAATCATAAAATCCTGAGTTGCATTTTCTGTTTAATTTTTTTTATTAGAGTTTCGAATATGGTAATCCCATTCAGATATCCGTAGGGTTCACTTCCAGTAACCCATTCTGAGTAGACTGATTCGTGCTTTAGTTTCTTGAGTTTCAGTTCTACTTTTTTAATCTCTGATTTATTTTCCCACACTTCTCCGAAATGAGGATTGAATCTAACAGACAAGAAGGTAGCCATACTCTAAGAAGATTCATGAGGATCCTCAAGTTGTCCCGAGAGCTAATATATCGACTCATTACAGCTGAATTTGAGCGATCCAGCAACATATCACCCAACAGCTGAAAGAAGGTGCATCACAAAATCAGAATGCACTGTCAGCCTCACAAAAACAACTATACAGAAAAGATAAAAGACATTTATCGAAGGATATAAATCCTTAAATTCTTCCCATTATTGTTTGTTCTTTTCACATTTTTCTATTAGGGGAAGGGGTTTGGTTCACCATGTGAGCAGTCCTCATATACCTAAAAAGAGAAAATGGAGTATCCATTACCTTGATAGCCTGCCTTCTGGTGATGTAGTTTGTAGATTCAAGCAATTTTGAGTTATACTCTTCAAAGAACTGTAAATGAACAGGTCTCAAAGGAATCAGAAATAGAAAGGGGAGCGAGCTCATCCAGGAACCAAATAAACAAAATTATTTATTTCCAGTGCAATATTCAAAAGAATAGATTAGATACGTAGAGTTCCACGAAGCACAAAAGAGTATAATATTCGAGCCTACATAAACCATGGGGAAAAGAGAGGTCCACGAAAATCACTGAAGAATATAGAGTGATTGGAGAAGACTATGAACGGTTAGAGGCTATGAAAGCAAAAATCACTTACCCATTCATAATTATCGGAAAGGAACTGAGCTACCGTTGACTTGTGCCTAGTCAATAGTTCCTGCAACAAGACATGGATCCTGTTAGCGATAGTTCAGTGCCTGGACACATACTGTAATGTAGTGAAAATAGATAAAGAGCGCAAAATCACTATTTTCAGTCCATGCTAAATACGCTGAGCTATATCACAGGTACCTAAACGCAAAAGTATATGCTCAAGGTACCACACTACAATGCATTTTCAGATGTCAATATAATATATTATATATGAATAAGCAACAGGAAACAAAGAAGTTCAATGCCAAATATCGATTCTTTCAACGATACCAGGAGATGAGGCATACCAAAAATTAGCTAACTATCCCAAGAAGAATGCCTAAGGAGATTCCTAAAACAAATTTCTCTATCTTCCCTACCTAGAAGGATTATTTTTTTTCCGTTTATCCCAATATACAAGGTTAATAGGTGGATTCCTGAACAACTTCTTCTATTTCCAGTTTGAAATGACAAACATGTGTCCTTCAAAAAGGCTGAAATTTGGATCCGCAGAACTACAGAAGCAATGCTGGAAATCCATCATCTTAGGGGGTTCAACATGCATTTGAATACTCGCTTACAAAAGAACGCCAAGAAGAAAATCAACTAAAGATTCTTCTAATAACGCATTGATATTGTACCATAGAGAAGATTAGCCAACAAGATGAGAGAAAGTTGTAATAGATTACATAAGTTTCTACTTCAAATAAATACTCAACCTTGAAAGTGGCAGCAGCATCAGAAGCAATGTCAAAATTTGGAAGTTGTATGTAATCAAAAAACTTCTTCATGTGTTCTGATTCCAAAACGTACCTACAGACCACATCAGATTCTAGAACTATTAAATAAATTTTAATAAATCACAATGATTCACCATAAAACTCAGATTTTGCACTAACCAGAAACCAAAATCCTGTTACACCGACTAAATGACACATTTGAAATACTACAATTTCAAAATACAACCCATTATACATCTACCAATGTAGGAAGATTATTTTAAGAATAGTTCATCTACTTCCTGATGACATCTAACATGAAGAATCAGCTAAAAAATGATATATTACTTCCCGACATGAAAGGAAATTATAAACTTTTGTGGAATGTAATGCATTGACTGACTTGATAAGGCCTCAAAACTTGATAAGAGACGTCATGTACAATTCTATTAGAAAAAAAAAATGATAATTAAAAATTGAGCAAAAATTAAATCATTCACTCACTTTGCAACAGTTTGGTGGCGTATGCAATCCCTCAACATTGCACCGTAGTGTAATGCCAGATCACTATTCTCGTAACTAGTTGCCCAACAGCAAAGCAAATCAAAGTCAGTAAATTGCAAAAGAAAATATTTTTTTTAAAAGTAGCAGAATAAATATAAAACAACACCTCTCTCCCCCAGCTGTCCCAACAAGGTGAACAATTGAGAAAAAAATAATACAAGTTTATTGTTCAAGAAAGATAACACAATGTGGCATACACAATTGTCTAGTTTCTAAAACCATACATAGCATGCGTACAATACATTATCCATTAGGTTGAAAGAAGTTTTAAAAACTTGCATTAAAAGGAAATTATTTTATTTGCCCCTCCGCAAAGACAAATTCCTTGCTCTACCACCCGGTAATTACAACTAAGTACAAAAACTAAAAACTATATGAGAACATGACACATCATTTCTTCAAATTTATACATCTTCGTGTATGGATATATGAAGTCCAACTTATAATTCACCTATCACAGTTTTCGAGGAATAATTCATTTAACAATATAGTGTAAAGTCCTTCATGCTACCTTACCCTGTTATCAAGATATCCATGAGATCTATGTTCTGTTCCAAGTAATCACAAGCAATCAGCTTTGATTGGACCTGTTGCCTCTGCAAATTTGCAATAATCTGCGTAGCATCTTTGCGGGTCTGCAATTGTTTTTCTAATTAGTCAACACCAATTATCATGGTAAAGAACTAGCTGTAAACCCCAAGAAGTTACAGAACATTCAAAACCAATATTTCAAGCATGTACTTTAAGCACCATACTCGACATTCAATTCAAAAGTTAAGCTACATGCAACATAGCAGAATTCTGGTAACTTGTGGCACTTCAATTAAATTATGACTAAAAGTTACCTCTAAGTTCAACTTGGGAAGGTATATAATTAGCAGACGCAGAGTGTTCTCTCTGAAAAACTCATTTGTCAACTGTGAACATGCTTCCGCGACGGGCTCAGATTCACTGTCCCCATAAAGAACTTGTTTCATGTCTCTGATCAGTTTGCTCAACTCCGTCATCTATAAATAGCAAAACACGAAAACATAAGCAGCAGGAAATTAAATTATTAAAAACTATTGTTCGAACAACCCAATTGATGCAACAAAATGAAGCAAACACGATAGTCATCACATATACGACAGTTATGAAGCAATAGTTAAAGCCCTTCAGATTCTCATCCACGAAACCTCTTTACCCTAATTATCATAAACACGAAAATTGAAATAAACAACTCGACTAAAGCTGAAACCACATGCTCGTAAGAATATATCCATGAAGATAATAATTTAAACAGAACAGCAAATTGATATGTACTATATATAATCCACCGTGCACCAAAACATGAATCAGTGACAATTCGCCTTTCATCCACGTTCGATCAAATGTCAACTACCACCACAGCGAGATCGGGAAAACAAAAAAAAAAAAAATGAAAAGGTAAGCAAATGACCTTTTCATCGCGTTTGCTCTCCTTAGTGTCGGGTCCACCGAGATCGAGGAAAATGAGTAGCTCCCGCGTCTGCCGCACCAAATCAACGGGAGTTTTGGGCTTGGATTTGAACAAACCCTTCATTTTGGCGTTATCAACACCACCTCCATCGTTAATCTCGGGCAGCGAGAGCCTCCGGAGCATGGCGGCCTGCGACGAGGCCTGCCGTTGCACCGACGGAGCACGTAGAGCCGCCGGCGCCGACCGTGTCGCCGGCCGTGACGCCGGCCGGTGGCCGGTCGAGAAGCACCCTCCTATTTTGGATAATTGTTTGTTCCCCAGGTGTTTGCCGAGTCAAATTTGATTCTGTCAATTCTCAAATTTTGGGGGTTTTCTGATTCAGTAACCTGATACTTAGGGTATATACGTTTTACCAGAAAAAATTGGGGGAAGGATTGTTTGGGGGTTTTGAATTGTTATTTATATATGTGTTGAGCTGTTCAGTTCAGGTTGATCCGATCCGATTTGACTCACCTGATCCGATTGGAACTTTGTGTGTGGTTATCACTTCATCTTTTTGCAAATTTATTCTTTTTTTTTTCACCAGTTACAATATTTAAATTATTAATTAAATACATTATTCTATTAATTTCAAATTATGGACGAAAATTACAATAAAACCAGAACGTAAAATCCAAGAAAGATATAGTAAACAACTAACTACTAAATTGGGGGACAGCTTCAACAAAATATAAAAATGGATCATTTTCTTACTTTTCAATAAAGAAATTAAATAAATCTATAGTTTATTGCCCCTGCCATTTCTTCGATGCATATTAATTTATGAATAAATTCATTTTTATATTTTATTGTTCTCGTTTACACATTTTAGATAAACGGGTATCAAAAAAGCCCAGTAAATTATTTTACTGTTGGGCCAATAACTGTAAACCAAAGTATATTTTTATTTTCATTTGAAGATTATGTTATTAAATGGGCCCCTAAGTAGTCCATCAACTACATTTTCATATATTAGTGCATTCAGTTGTACATAATACGAGAAACTTACACTCTCGTATAATAGCTTGCAAACCATACGAAAGACGTAAATTACATTAACCTAACCATGTGTGACACACTCAACGTAGCGACCGTTGGCAAGTGAATTCGAACTTACGTCAATTTACACTAATTCACTTGCTCCAATCGCTAGATCATCGATTGAGAGACAATTATACTGCTTTATTGGTTGTTTAATTAAATGGATGAAGCAACAACTTTTTGGATATTTTTACATGAAGTGCATGTTAATTGGGACCTTTTTCCCACCTTTAAATTCACATGTTTTCTTGTTCCTTTATTTAATACTTATAAACCTCATCCTTTTCCTCTCACTCAATATCTATCTTTATTATTGTTGTTACTATTATTATTTTATAAATAAAGAACATATCTCGAACAATAATATCCATATTTATTTAATCCCTCTAAAGTTGTCCAATCTTTATTTAGTTTTAATGATATTTCATCCAATTTGGTATTTATAGGAATATTCCCTAGGAATTTGGTATTTTGAATCATGCCATTTTCTTACATTTTCATTTAATTTGTAGCATGAGTTTATTTTTATTTTCTTGGGTTCCAAAGGCTGGTTATTTGATCTTCAAACACAAATCTAATAAATCGAATTACCATCTGGAAAATAAAGTAAAAAATGTGAATGGAACCTTTTCTGTTTAATTAAAAGGAATTTAATTGATCATTCCAAGAGAAATATAACAATAAAAGAATACAATTACCAATATATATATATATATATATATATATAAATTGTCCGCATTTATTCTGCTTTACATGCAGATAGGGCAAAAATAAAGGGTACAAACATTGCGCCTTCATGTACTTTTACACTTTAACTTCATCAAATGTAAGAAGTTGTTGGAACTTGATCCAAGGTCTGGACCAAACAACTGCAGTGTAGTTTTTAGGTTGGGCGGCGCCGCGGTCCTTGGCGGAGATCACCAGCCGGTAGTTCGTCCCGGAAACCAATTTGGTTTCACCTTGTACGACGGTAATGAACTCCAAGGATGTTTTAGCCTCTTTGTTGTGCTCTGTCACCGCAAATTTGGCAATCTGCTCCACCACTTGGTCTTTCAGGTCATTGATCGGCCGCCAAATTCCGAAGAAAGTGGCGCCCGCTTCGTTGATACTCGAAACCAGCAAAATTGAGAGGAGAAGAAAGAGAATAGAACGAGATTTGGGTGCCATGTTTAATTTGTTTTCTTCTGTACGTGAAATGGTTGTGTTTGATAATTTTTGTGGTGTGCCGTCCTATTTATAGAGGTTATTGCACTTTTGTTAGTGTTAAATATTTGCCGTTAATTAATTAGATTGTTGATTTAAGGACCAAGTTTAAATGATTCTCGTTCCTATATTTTTTGAAAAAAAAATTGAATTTCGGTAGATAAAATATAAGGACACTAGTACTTTATTTTTATGATACACACGTTGAAACTTACATTATGCGTGAATTTTTACCGTTGATTTACACACATTAATGTGGATGCGTGCGTTTGTGTTAAATGCGATAGTAAAGATCTTATTCGATATATATACGGTATATAAAATATATATATATATATATATATATATATATATATATATATATATATATATATATATATATATTACTCAGAAAGCCCTTCGGATTCTCATCCACAAAACCTCTCTACCCTAATTATCATAAACACGAAAATTGATAATAAATAGGCAGGGCCGGTTCTGAGGGGAGGCGAAGTAGGCAGTCGCCTAGGGCTCCCGATTTTTTACGAAAATTTGGGGCCCCCAAATTATTTTATTTACACTTTATATATTAGTACTTATTTTTTTAAAAATAATATATATTATATTTTGGAACATCGGTTCTAAAATAAATTTAAGCTAAATAATCAATAAATATTTTTGCAATTTTCTTAACTTTGGGGCCCCTAAATATTAAATTTATAATATCTCAATTACTTATTTTTATTCTAAAACAGAATCAATATTCATTAGTGTATTCAAGTTTTTAAATATTTATGAAGTCTATTTGCTATAAAGATTATACGTCACGGGAGGAAGTGAACCAGCAAATCATATTGTTAATTTTGAATTTTTTTTTCCATATTTTTAGCTATTTTATATTCATACATTTCAAAACATATTTCGGGGGCACCGCCCCCGAACCCCGTAATCTTTTATTTCATCATTTTTAGAAAATATTATTTATAGTTTTTAATACATTCAATTTCGAACACCCATTACTACAAAAAAGGGTAATTACAACCACCTCCTGAGGTATGGTTAAATTATAAAAACACCCCCTCTTATTTGGGTAATTACAACCACCCCCTCAACTATAAATCTTCTTACACGTCCACCCTTGCGGTTTCAAATTTAGTGAAAATTTCGAGATTATATGGAATATTATCACTTTTGTTTACCCGTTTTATCCCATTCGAACTTCACATTTTGAAGCAAGATGATCATAATATGTGTTTTTTTGCTTGTATATATCAGATTCCACGAAATCTGTATTTTTACACAAAACGAGTACAAACTAGAGCACATTCCACGAAATCTAGATGATTATGTTGAATTTGACACCATAAGGGTGGAGATGTAAGAAAAAAATCATAGTTGAGGGATAGATGTAATTATCCAAACAAGAGGGCTATTTTTCGTAAATTAACCATACCTCAGGGGTAGTTGTAATTTACCCTATAAAAATTATTTTATCAAATAAGGGCCCATGTTTTCAGTTGTTCTTTAAACCTTGCCTAGGGCCCCCGAACTCTCAAGAACGGGCCTGTAAATAGGGGTGGCAATTTGGATCCGATTCCATGAATCCGATTAGATCCGGTTCGGTCCACAAGGATCCAATTTAGATTAAGTCTAGTTGAAACAAATTGGATCGGATCAAGTTGATGTTTTTTTAAAACTGGATCCATGTGGATCCACTTTAGATCCATTGAAAGTTTAACAACAAAATAAAGTGGGTCATATTGGATCCAACCAAAACCCAATTAAATACCAAAACAATTTTCTCACAAAAAAAAGTCAAATATTATTTTAATTAAAAGTTTAATACATAAAAAATTATCAATGAGTATATTAATAAAAACTGTGTGTGTATGTGAGTGTTTGTGTGTGTAAAACAGTGTGTGTGTGTAAGCGAGTGTGTGTATGCGAGTGTGTGTGTAAAACAGAGAGTGTGTGTAGAAACTGTGAGTGTCTTTGTATGTGTAAAATAGTGTGTGTGTGTGTATGCGAGTGTGTGTGTGTAAAGCAGAGAGTGTGTGTGTAGAAACTGTGTGTGTATATGTGAGTGTGTGTGTGTGTGTATGCGAGTGTGTGTGTGTAAAACAGAGAGCGTGTGTGTAGAAACTGTGTGTGTATATGTGAGTGTGTGTGCGCGTATATATAAACATGTATATATATGTAAACAGATATATATAAATATATAAACAGATACATGCATATATATATATATATATATATATATATATATATATATATATATATATATATATATAAACAGATAGTGTGTATATGCATGTAAGTGTGTGTGCGTGTGTGTAAAAAAGTGTGTGTGTGAGTGTGTGTAAAAAGTGTGCGTGTGTGTGTGTGAATATATGTAATTGTGAAACTTGAGATATTAAACCACATAAGTTAAGATATTAAACCCTAAAAGTTGAGATATTCAACATCATAAGTTGAATTAATGAGATATTAAACCCTAAAAGTTGAGATATTCAACCTCATAAGTTGAATTAAAAATGCAATGAATCCATGTGGATCCAATCTGAATCGATCTAAACTCGATCCACATTAAATCCATTCATGTAGGTTGATATTGAATCCGATCCACATGGATCCGGATCGGATCCGGACCAAGTTGAGAAATTACCACCCCTAATAATAAACAAATGAATATTCAATAATTACAATAAAACTAGAACGTAAAATCCAATAGATATATAGTAAATTGGGGAACAGCTTCAAGAAAATATAAAAATGGATCATTTTCTACCTTTGCATAAAAAAATAAAAAAAATTTATAGTTACTGCCCCGCCATAACTTCGAGGCATATTAATTTATAAATAATTTTATTTTATTTTTATTTTTTCATTTACACATTTTGGATACAAGGGTCTCAAAAAAGCCCAGTAATTATTTTACTATTGGGCCAATGCATATTTTTTATTTTCATTTTCAGATTATGTTATTAAATGGGCCCTCAAGTTCTTGACTTCATTTGAATAAATCTACAATCAAAAGTTGTTCGATCTTTATTTAGTTTATGATTATATGTCATCCAATTTGGTATTTATAGGAATACTCCGTAGGAATTTGATATTTTTGAATCATGCATTTTCCTACCTTTTCATTTGTAGCATAATTTGATTTTTTATATATTTTATTTTAAGGTGAGAAGTGAGATTGTTCCAAAGACTGGTGATTTGATCTTCAAACATTAATCTAATAAATTTAATTACCATCTGGTAAATAAAGTAACAAAATGTGAATGGAACCTTTCCTGTATAATTAGTTAATTACAAGGAATTTTTAATTGATTATTCAAAGAGAACCATAACCAAAAAAATAATAATACAATTACCTATCTATCTACCTACGTTTATTCTGCTTTACACACAGATAAAGCATTATTAGATAAAACAAAAAACAAAAAAAATGTACAAACATTGCTTCATAATGTACTTTTAAACTTTAACTTCATTAAACGTAAGAAGTTGCTGGTACTTTATCAAGGGCCTGGACCAAACAACTGCGGTATAGTTTTTGGGTTGGGCGGAGCCGCTGCCCTTGACGGTGATCACCAGCCGGTAGTTCTTCCCGACAACCAGTTTGGTTTCACCTCTTACGACGGTAACGAATTGCAAGGATGTTTTAGCCTCTTTGTTGTGCTCCGCCACTGCAAATTTGGCAATCTGCACCACCTCCGGGGTTTTCAGGTTAGCGATCGGCAGCCAAATTCCGAAGAAAGTGGCGCCCGCTTCGTTGATACTCGAAACCAGCATAAATGAGAGGAGAAGAAAGAGAACAGAGCGAGATTTGAGTGCCATGTTTGATTTGTTTTCTTATGTGAAATGGTTGTGTTTGATAATTTGTGTGGTGGGACGTCCTATTTATAGAGGTTATTGCACTTTGTTAGTGTTAAATATTTGCCGTTAATTAATTGGATTGTTGATTTAAGGACCAAAACTTCAAATGATTCCTGTTCCATCTTTTGACAAAATCGGTTAAGGACACTAGTCGGTTATTTTCTATTTCTATTTTATACACGTTGAAGGTTACATGTATACCAATGTAGTGTATGCATTTGTGTGTATATAAATTGTAAAGATCTATTCGAAATATATCACCCAATATAACATGATATAAATCGGCACAGGTCAAACAATGATTAATGATTATTGTTACCCTCTTCTGGCAGATTTGGATTAAATAATTTGGTTTTGAAGAAATAAATTTACAAAAAAAAACACATACACAAACGACTAAATTTAAGCATTTAAAAAATTAATATAAAAATTAATCCATCCAAAGAAACTAATTTTAGGCTAATAGAACAAAGTCGGGCCTTAAATTTCAACAAAATTAGATATTGGGCCCACCAAATCATTCAAAATTGAAGTCTTTGAATTACAAATACAATCCAATTGAAAACCGAATTTGCAATTATGTAGAACTTATTTTCTCAAAAAAGATAAAAAATTGCAAATCAGTACATTTAGACTCTAGTTTCTCGGAAAGAAATCAGTTTCAGAAGCTTCTTCCAGGGCTGGGACAAAACTTCCGCGTTATAGCTTGTTGGTGCGGCGGCGGCGGCGGAGGACTTGGCGGAGATGACGAGGCGGTATCTCAAACCAGCAACCACTTGCTGCTCCCCCTTGACGATGGTAACGAATTCCAAGGTTGTTTTAGCCTCCTTGTTGTGCTCCGCCACCGCGAAATTAGCGGCTTTCACCACCTGCGGATCTTTGAGATCGGGGATCGGCTTCCAGCCGCCGAGCGTGGTGCCTTTGCCGCCTAAGGTAGAGCCTTCAATCACCAGAATCGAGGCCAGTGCGAAGATAAGAGACAGATATTTGGGTGCCATTTTTTTTTAATTATTTTTTATTTTAATTTTTGTGTGTGTGTGTGTGTGTGTGTGTGTGTGTGTGTGTGTGAGTGGGTGTGTGTGTTTGTGGTGGCCGACCCGTGGTATTTATAGAGGGTTGGGCTCTGTGTAGTGTGTGCGCTGTAAAACATTTATTTGTCATTAATTCGGTTCTTCACCTAAATGGTAACCTAAATCATTGTTGTTACTATCTATTCACAATATTTTTTAAAATTGGATTTTGATTTATTTACTTTTTTATTTTCTTTTTTCTTTTTTTAGTATATATGATTCAGCAGTGATTGTTGTTACTATGAAATAAAATATCATGTGCTGAAAATTGCACAAATAGTCCCAATGTGCTGAAAATCACAACAATCCACCCAAATATGATGAAAATCACACAAACCACCCTTAAATGTGATGACCATTGACAAATCACCCTCAAAACAGATATCGTAAATATCGCATCCTATTGCAATATATTACATTGTGGTAATATTATTTTAAGGGTTTTTGGCACTTTGCACCCTTGAATTACACTGTTTTGGCACTTTGCACCCTTAAATTGCAAAATTGGCAGATTGCACCCTTTAAACATAAATTGGTTGGCATTTTGCACTCCAAATCACTTTTGGCTTAGAAAAATTACCTGCAACTTGTTGAAAATCTGAAAGATGGGCAAATTCGCAATTCTCTAATTATCTATCCTCTTCCCCCAATTTTTAATCATCGTTCCACCATTTTTATATTTCGTCATATTAATCAAAAAATCCTAAATTCTTCTTAGCCGTTTCTATTTGCCATAATATGTAAATTCTGAACTAAAACTCAAGAATGGTCGGAATATATAGACAAGAGTTCGATAACACACCTTCAGAAAATCAAGTTTTATTCCATGGTAGCTCAATTTTTTTTTAAATAATTTTGCAGATCCAAACTATTCAATGGGAACACAAAAATTTTCCCATCATGAAACTAATAGGCACCACATTTCTACCACCAAATAAACTTCTCAGTAGCCTTATTTTGTCATTTGACTATATTAAAAAAAAATTGAGGGTTCGGCCTAACATTTCCAGTTACATTATTTTCATACTAAAAAAAAAAAAAAAAAAAGAGATTTACTATTATTGTTTAGTGTTTATACCGATTTTACCATAGAAAGAAATGGCTAAAAAGATTTTAGGATTTTCGATTGAAGGGAAGATAAAAATGGTGGAACGGTGATTAAGAATTGAGGGAAGAGGATAGATAATAAGAAAATTGTGAATTTGCCTTTCTTCCAGGTTTCCAACAAGTTGCAGGTAAATTTTCTAAGCCAAATGTGATTTGAGGTGCAAAGTGCCAAATAATTTATATTTAAAGAGTGCAATCTGCCAATTTTTGCAATTTAAGGGTACAAAGTGCCAAAAACCCTTATTTTAATAATGTTAAATATTTGTTTCCCATTAATTAATTAGGTTGTTGATATGTGCAGCATGTTAAATGATTATTGTTACTATGTATATTTGGAACGAATAATTTTTGTTTTAAGAAACAAATTTACCAAAAAGAACAAAAAAAGATTTCAAAGATTAAAAAAGTGTTTTAGGATTTATGTTATAAAATATAAATGCGCTTTCCAAGGTTGTATTTTTTTTTTTCCACCAAAATAATTAATAAAGGCCAATTACACAGTATTACACTGAAATTGGAATCTCTTTGAAGCTAACAAGGATCTTCAAATGTTGCCATGGCTTCTCATAAACAAGAGTAACATAATTTTGTGCAGCATTTGCCTTACGACGATCGACAGCAGATATTGCAAGTTCGTAATAAGTGCCACCAAGAACCGTCATTGTCCCGTTTATCACATTCGATAATTTCAAGTTCGTTTTAGCCAATTGATTGTGTTTATCCACCGCAAAATCGGCTATTTCCACCACCTTCTGGTCTTCTTCCGGCGCAATGATTGGCTGCGATGTCCCACCGAGATGGAGCAGTTTTTCATCGGCGGTGGTGGCCGAGTCTATGGGCCGAGTCACCGATAATAATAGGATTAACAATATGAAATGTAGAGGGTCTGTTTTCAGTGCCATGTTTAATTAATTATATCTTATTAAGATCTATATATTCAGTGTGTTCTTAAAGCTTTAATATAACAATATTGCCCCATGCATTTGCCATTTCAGTAATTTGATACAACAATTTAATGCAAAGGATGAGGTTTTGAATTTAATGACAATCTCATGTTTATTGTATAAGTACATGAGACGAGATACAAATCCTCGCTTAATCCTATTAATTATATTCGAAAAAATAAGTTAATTATTAAGGTTTGATTCGTAATTTGGATGAGAGGATTAGAGAGAGGGATTTCGAATGTATTCATAACAAATTCGATGAATTTGTTTGAATTGAGATATTTGACATGGAAATATATGATCATAACTACTCTCATTTTTAGTTCTTTCTTTTCGGATTGATTTAGAGTAATTTCAAATCCTTCAGTCCAAACGCATACAAAATTGTATTGTAGAAATAGATACGATTCTATAGTCAAGCCAAACATACGACTATTTAAACTTGTTTGAATTTTTATTCCACTTTAAAAAATATGTGTTTAAGCTTAATTCGATTATCAAGCATATCGAATTAAAGAGCAATTCGGCCATCTTGCGTTTTATATCTAGCTTATTATTTCCGTTCTAGTCGAGTTTAATTTGACTACCTTAAATCGAACTTTTCATTAAAAAAAAAATTGACACAAAGATGTGAGATCCCAATATATTAGATAAATTATTCTTCAAACATTCTTTATTACATTCCCTTCACTTTGTAACATCACACCTAAAATTAAATTTATCAAATTTAACGCATCATTTATTTTGTTCGAAGGCAACAACCTTCTGGGAGCCTTTCGCAACGACGACACTAACGCTGTAGTCATTCAACACTTTGTTGTCGGTCGCCGCCACAACAAGGGCGTACTTTCTCGTCCCCTGAGCATCCTCGGCGGAGAGCGCCTCGTACACGGTGGAGTAAACCAGATTCGCGTTGTGCTCTTTGTTGTACTCTTCAATGGAGAACTTTGCAATCGCCACCACTTTGGGATCCTCGGGGTTTATTGGTACAAACCCCAAATTGATACCGAAATTCGGTGGGTTAGCCGTCACTTCGCCGCCGCCGCCGCCTGGGGCCATGGCTTTCCGGCGGCCAAAGGCGGTGGAGACACCGAAAAGGGAGGAGGCCAATAAGAAGGAAGCAATCATGATGAAAGAGACAGATTTGAGAGCCATTTTAAAGAGAGATAATATTTGTGTGATGCTTTTTAGTGTGTTAATGGTTTTTCTCTACCTATATTTATAGTGGTTTTGTGGGTATAACGAAGTAATCTGCAATCAATAATTTACGCAATTTGAATAGATGAAATCATTAGATTGTGTGAATTTATGTATGCTACGAATTTGAATTCTGTAATCTGAATAGAAATTCTCTCTTAAAAATAGAAGGTTAAAAGTTAAAACCCCAAGAAGCTAATAATATTTTTATAATTTTTTTATTGGTCATTTAGTTAGATATTATAATCTATTATTTCTATTTTTTCTGGAATAATATTATAATTGAATGACTTGTTTGAAACAATAAGATAAAATAAAATTATAATATTATATGCACTTGAATATATATTATATTACAAAATGAAACAAGGTTGGGCTCCTTCACTAGTTCTTATTAACCACCGAAGTTGAGTAGTGGCTCATCCGTTCTAAACACAAATGCTCCTACAAGATCAAGAAATTTTAATCAATATAAATATCAAAACACAAATTTAAATAAATAAAAACAATTTAAATAAATAAATAAAAAGTTACCAAGTGTGGGCATTAGAATTGATAGCACCAAAATTCCGGCAATTTTGAGCGGAGCGCCGGTGATCAACATATCGTTAATTTCAATATGCCCCGTCGTGAATCCAACAATATTCGACGGAGTCCCCGTCGGCAAAAGAAAAGCGAACTGAGATCCGATGGCGCCGGGGATTACAAGCAGGAGCGGATGGAGATGCATGTTCTGCGCGATTTGGATCAGAAGCGGGATCAACAATGTGGTGGTGGCGTTGTTGGAAGTGAACTCCGTTATGGTGCCGCCTACGAGGCACACGGCGGGGGCGATTGCCCAGTACGGCGCCTTCTCCAAAAACTCCAGCATCTCCGACAGCACGTCGGCCAGTCCGCTCGTGCGGACGCCGTCGGCGATGGCGAATCCGGCGCCTAACAGGAGCACGATGTTCCACGGGAGCTTCTTGCATTTGTTCCAATCCATTAGCTTCTCCCCTCTTTGCTTCTTGTTAGGGATTATGAATAACAATGTTGCCATCATAACCTAATTAGCACGAGATTCATTTTATTAATTAAATACCGTAGAACCTCGATAAATTAAAATCTCGCTTAAATAATAGTTTAGTTTCTCCCGATCCCAATTCGGTGAGAACGTCTTAAATTGATAAATCCATAATTTAATAATTCGCTAAATTAATAAAAAAATTATACTTTCGGACTGTATTAATTTATAAATGTTTATCTATATATGAGTAATATTAAATATAATGGTTAATATTTAAATATATTATATATAAAAATACTTACACTAGCAGTTCCATCACCAGCACGGTCGTTGAACAGAGACCCCCAACCAGGAATCTCATCTGTTAGATTCCTCGTCATCCACAACACAATTAACATCTGTATTTGCAAATCAAATTAATATAATTAAGCTAAAATTAATATTAATTAATTAATTGAGCAATCAATTTTATTAAAGCTGTTATAATTGACCCACCGAAAATATAGCAAGTACCATCTTTTCAGCAAAAGCCATTGGACCTGTAATTATACTCAATAATTATTATTAAACCATTTTGTTAAATAAATATTACTCATATAAGCAAATAATTAAAGTCAATTTTATAATATGTAATTATTGGAGACTAATTAGAGAGAGAAAGAAGTGGGCTTTTGTGGGCCCTACCTAACAAATCAAGCTCCCTCTTCAAATGGGCTTTGTCCATGTATGCAGATAGGGCTTGAGTGGACCCACTTCTGCAGTACAGCAAGCAAAGTATGGCCCACAGAGCGATGAAAATACACAATGCAAGAGGAAAACCGAAGAAGAGCCACGTGTTGAAGCTGATGGGCCGGGCTTCGGGAAAATAACTCTTCCACATCCCGACCAATATGAGGTTGACACCTGTCCCGGTCAGTGTGCTCATCCCTCCTACCGCCGCAGAGTAAATAACCCCGAGGACCACCGCTTTGCAGAACTTGGATACGAGAACCGGCTGGGCGGGTCCAGCCGCCGGCAGCCTCTGCAAAATTCCGGTGGCGACCGGCATCATCATCACCGCCGCCGCCACGTTGTGCATCCACATGCTGACGAACGCCGTCGTGGCGCATATTCCGAGGAGGAGAAGCGGTGGGTTCAACGGATCGCCGCAGAATAGCAGGGTTATCTGCAAATTGCAATTGTTACAATTGATTTAATTTTTTTAAACTTTTCAGATGAATTATAAATTGAAGAAGATTAATTCGGTGCTTACGTTGAGAGCCAATCTCCGGTGAATGTTGTAATGCTCGACGGCGAGGGCGAGGATGAAGCTGCCGAGGACTAGAGAGATGACGTCATCCATGTAGGAGTGGGCGACGGCGTCGGCGGAGGAGATTCCGAAGAGAGGGAAGAGGAAGAGCGGCGCCATGGAAGTAATCGGCATCGGAACCGCCTCCGTCAGCCACCACGTGAACACCCAGGCCAGCACCGCCAGCATATTCCGGCTGGTTTCATTGCCGCCATTCAGGTTGACGCAGAGGCAAATCAGGCCGCACAGTAGCGGACCGAGCAGGACGAACAAGTTCTTCAACGTGAAAATGGATCTGGTGAATGATTCGGAGCTTTCTGAACGATGAATCGGGTCGTGGAGCGGGAGAAGTGGGGCTTTTGAATCATCCGTATCAACTACTGTATCTTTGCCCTTCATCTTGTTGGAGAAGACAAAAATATACTAAATTAAATTAAATTAAAGAAAGAAAATAATGAAATGGAAATGAAAATGAAAATGATTTTTCTTTTTCTTTTTCTTTTTCTTTTTTTAAATGATATGCCTCAACGAAAACTGGTTTATATAGCTAATTTTCAGAAATATAGGACAAAGAAGAGTTTCTATTAGTGTTCTTAATTAGTATGTACTAACTACACAATTATTGTTAATAATTGCTCTTAGTATGATTATGAACTGGGTTTATATGTTTTAATGATTAATGCTAAATAGAATTTGACTATCACCATTTTTTAATTATTTTATGTCCAGTTTATCCTCTTTCTCTCTCTCTCTCTCGAGTCAAGTGATTAATTTTTAATTACTCCATCCGTTTCTATATATGTGTTGTTTTTCACAATGACACACAAATTTTAAGA
Source organism: Erythranthe guttata (assembly GCF_056151865.1). Taxonomy (NCBI): domain Eukaryota; kingdom Viridiplantae; phylum Streptophyta; class Magnoliopsida; order Lamiales; family Phrymaceae; genus Erythranthe; species Erythranthe guttata. Next base: position 16,759,245 of record NC_142545.1, on the reverse strand, counting down.
ATCCCAATTGATATGTCTTGATTTTAGGAAAATAAATATTAATGTAGAAAATACGGAGTGATAGAGAGTTAATAATGAATAATGATATGAAAATGTAATTAATGCAAAATTAGAATTATAAAGTGATAGATAATAATAGAACAAAAATAAAATCTGACGAAAGACGGCTATTGTGAAACGTAGCTAGTATAAAAAAATGATTGAATTTTCAATTGTAATGCTTGAAAGTATAAAATACTTTTAATATAACAAAATGCAATGTATTTAGATTGCATTTGAATCAAATACGATGAGAGTTGGACCATGACACATGCACGTTGCTATAGACAGCTCATACGTGTTTATATAATTGGAGCTTGATAGAAGAAATAATGACATGGCTAATGATGGAGCTAATTACACGATTAGATGAATAATTAGCAAGTGGAATAATAATAATACAATGCTTCTTCTTATCCACGAGAAATTAAACCTTAGCTTTCTACTTTCTAGTACTGTTGGAAATGTTTGGTTATTTTGATGGTTCGATTGTGACCTGATGAATTATTGGGAATCTGGATTTCACAAATAATTTATTTTTAATTAATGAATTAATATTGGCATAACTCTTTGCCCAGGTGGAAATTCGAAGAATATAATCCTGATCCACACAGATGATAGTTGTCAGCTCAAGCAACAGTAGTTAATGTGAGGCCAAGCAACATTATAGTGACGCAAAATATACATATGAGACAATTTTGAGCTGTATAATAATAATAAATTAATAAAACAACAGTCCAAATTGGACACGTATATGGACGAGGAAATACGACCCCAAATACTAAGCCCACATTCCATCCCTTGTCGGTCCCGCATCAACTCAACTTGATGTTTCACACTTGATCCCAAATTTTTTTTTGCCAAGGGCCAAATATTGCAAAATGTCAAAATAAAAAAGTTGTAGCAATATTTTGAATTATTATATTGATATGGGCTCAATTGCCAAGAAGCCCATATTGAAAGAAAGCTATATACAAAGCCCAAAGATGGCTTAGACCCGATACTGCCCCACCCGCTATAAACTGTTAAGGCCTACCAAATAGCTTATCACATGGCATGTGCAAGTAGTGGTTGTAATCATATTTGACACATCGTTAGAGAGGTAGCTGGACGGTTTGCACCGTGACGTGAATCAAAAGGAGGCACACCAACCAACAACAAGCTCGTTTAAGGCAATTGAGAGAAGCCACGAAGCGACCCATGTCACAGTAACAGGAAGCAGCCCGTCTTCAATATGTAAAAGGAGCTCGCTGCAAGTCACTTCACTCTCCACGTGGGTGCCAGCATACCCATCCTTATGGCATGTATAAATACAACCGTGAAACGTAAAATAAATAAAAAAAAATGGCCACTTCTAATTCTAGATTCAAGACATCTTTATTTACCCCTTTGAAAGATATATCAATTTTCCACTTCATCTGAATGATTTGACCGTTGAAGTGATAATGACGGAGAATTCTTCCACGATATATACTTCTTTTTCGCAGATCTCCTAAGATACTTGAGCTCTTTCTTAGACGAGTTTTCTTTCACCTTGATCGTCTCTTTACTCCCTGGATTCGTTCCCATTTTACTATTAGTGAGGCCATTTAGGCCTCATCAATTATATACAAAATATAATTTATATGCTGTGTTGATTAGTTTTCTTAATAAAAACACTATCATTCTTATGCAATGCATATCACATCCAAATTTATTTGATAATGAATGAAGGAGCTATTAATTTATCTTATAATTAATTTCATTTGACAGAAACTTCAGTGCCAAACTCAAACCTGTTAAAAAAAAACAGATTAATTGAATTTTGTATGCACCTTTTCAATTGAATATGGTCAACTTATGGTCAACCTTCATTTTGACCCATGTAGATTGTACGCATCGCTCCTAAATTCACCACTAAATTTAAAAAAAAAAATTTGAAAAAAGGAGGATTGGCTAAATTAAATTCCAATAATCAAATAGCAGATTACATGTTATATTCGTCGAAGGCGAGGAGGCTCATCCGATCCCCTCGCCGGTTCACAACGGCGCCGTACTGTTTGGATGCGGAGAAAGTTTCATCCATGACCTGGATTAAGAGCATGTAGTTCGACTGCACATATAAAGCCTTTACCACACTCTGGAATTTCAGATTGCTCTTCGTCAACTTATTGTATTCGTCAACGGCGAACATTCCTAATCCAACAACTTTGGGATCCTCGTTTGTTGCGTTAAGTCCGATAATGCTGTCTTCTGGTTGTGTTACGATGTCGTCGTACGGACCAATAAACACTGCGGCATAGATGTCTAAAAGAATGTAGGCTACCAACAAGAACTCAACGGCTATGAGGAATATGCTCAATTTAAAGGCCATTTTTTTTTGTTTGTTCTTTTTTTTTTTTCATTTTTTTCATTTTTATAAAGCATTTTCTGGATGCTTTTTAGAGATTTTCAATATCTGATAATAAATGTTGGACATAGCTTTTATGGTTAGTGATTCAGTACTATTGAGTATTGATAAGCCTAGCAATCAATTTGAGAAATTTGAATTTTGGAATTAACGTGATTTCACTTTTGGGCAAGTGAAATGAAAATATATTTGCCCTTTTTTTCTTTATTATGCAAATTCAATACTTTCTTTTTTCAAGAGTTTTTGAATTAAAACTTTGTTGTATGATTTTTTTAGGGATTATTTGAAAAAAAAATTGAAGTCAAATTGCCTGTAATTTAAAATTTAAATCGAAATTCAACTAAAGAATGGATTGGATTTTGAGTTGCATGTGCTAGGAAGTTTCTGGATGGCAATATATGGGCAACACCATATTAAATTGGGGCCTCTGCAGGCCCATTTAGAAATATATCTATGTAGGGCCCATATTGGGACCCATTTACCAATTAGGTTTGTTCTTTTTCCAAAAGGAAATAATTCATTCCCACCACTTTGTACAATGAAAATTTGAACTTCACGTTTCCGCGTTTTGAATACGTTTCAGTGTCGTAAATTCGAAAACACCTGTCAGACACCTTATGATTCAACATTTTGCAATTTTAAAAAGTTAGAAACATGTTTAGTTAGCAAAATTTTAAAATATTTTTATTATTTATCTAATTTAATGATCAATGTCAAAGTGACAATTGAGTTGATATTTAAATAAAAAAATTCCTGCATGGATTCCACCGATTGCATTTCTGTTTTGATTTCCTTTATTTAATATTTTGCTCGATTTCTTGTGAATTGGAAATTCACCTCTTTATGTTTAAAATAATAGCAAATACCTTATCACATAGTAATCCACGCCACCAAGTTTGGTATCGGTCTATTTTAACTTTAATCTTTACCGAACAACCTAACGCGTGAGCCGTGTTGGTGGTTGAACTCATAATTTTATTAATTAATATTTTCTAAATTTACGAAATAATAAAATACAAAATTCAAACATGTAGATAAATTAACAATTACCGCTTAAGACATAGTATATAATTTTGCGCTAAATTAATATATTATTATTAAATTATATATGCTGTCAAAAGTAAAAGTAGAAAGATAAATAGAAAAGTGAGTCCAAAAGCATCAATAAATGCAGCTACCGAAATTGCTATTTCCACTCCTCAGTCGTCGTCTTCCACTCCACCACCATATATTTCTCGTGCGAATATGGTTGATACAGCAGATATCTTTTATGTGAGGTTCAGGTTGGACTTCTGATCTGTTTGTTTAGGTGGATTTTGATAGAACTGTAGCTATACACAAACTAAATTAAAGTTTTCCCCCAATTATATTTTGTGTTTTCGATTCAATCGAATAGATCCACAAACCCTAATTTTTTCACTGCAAAATCGGCTCGGTGAAAATGGCAACTCTACCGTTTGAGCTCGTCGAGGACATCCTCCGCCGTCTCCCCGTGAAAAGCCTCAAGCGGTTCCGCGCCGTCGCGAAGCTGTGGTGTTCTCTCATAGACAGCGAGAATTTCGTGAAAATGCACCTGCTTCAGTCGGTGGCGTCGAATTCACACCGGAGTCTTGTGCTCGGAGGGCTCGCCGTTTACACGCTTGACTTGGATTCACTCGACAAGGCTCACGTCGTCAAACCGCCGTTTTACTACAAGACGGTCGACTGCATCTCGAATTCCTGCAACGGTATAGTTCTTGTGATTAGCGATCCACCTGTTTTGTGGAACCCTTTTTCTAGAGATTACAAGGTTTTGCCGCAGTGTTCTGCCGAATATCCCACTGTGGACGAATATTACACGAAAACCACATGTGGTTTTGGATACGATTCGATAAACGATGATTACAAGATCGTCAGGGTAGTTGAGTACAGGAATAAAAGCAGCCATGTGTGGATGAATTCGAAGACTATGATCTACGGCCTCAAGTCCAATTCCTGGAGAGAAATCGAGGATTTCCCTTACCCGCTGCCTTTTCTGAAGGGGCACTGGCGTGCGTTTGTTAGTGGAGCTATGCACACGCTGGTGGAGGAGTACGATCGTGGGTACAGGGCGAGGATCATGGCTTTTAGCGTCGAGAGCGAGAAGCACTACGAGGTGGCAATGCCGCCTGGCTTTCGGACAAGAATTTTCGAACTGAACTTGGATAGCATTGAAGGGCGCCTTTGTCTGGTTTGCACTAACAGATCGCGTGCTGTTATTTGGGTGATGAATGAGTATGGGGTGAAAGAATCGTGGACTAAACTAGTTTCGATTTGTCCTCCTTTAATTGAGGAGGGTGATTTTGTGAAGCCGCTTGCGTATTCTGGGGAAAGAGATAAGATTCTGCTGAATTGCGAAGATAAGAGGCTTTTTTGGTATGATTTGAAAAAGAAAAGTGTTGAAGATGTTTTGGTGGATGGTATGCCTTTCGTGTTTTATGCTGAACCTTGTGTCGAGAGCCTTATTTCGCCTGATGGACCTCGTACGTTCAAGAAACTCGGACGTGATAAGATCAAGGGAAAGAAGATCAGGAATAAAAGGTGAATACTTTTATGATCTGTCCATCTCTTGTGTTGACTTGTGCAAGACCTAGTCAGTCAACTATGAATTTCTTATTCTTATGCTTCGAATTTCATGTGGCCTGTACATCATTGGCTTCTTCTCAATATGTTTTTCATCCTCTGAGAATAAGTCATTTCCTTACATATAAACACGTTTTCTTTTTTTGAACCAAAAGAATATATATACCTTTGAGAGAAGTTTCTATGCTTCAGATTAATGCTAAAAGTATTGGCTTGCAAAAAAAAAAAAATCAACTTCTTCGGTGTAGTGTTTTTGCATGTGATAATCTTGTTTTGACTGTTTACTCACCTCTGCTTTTATCAGGGATGATTTCTTGTCGGAGGGATTCAAGCTGGTGCTGTAATTAAACGAGCAGAGGAAAAGGCAAGAAGCAGAGAAAGAAAATACTACCGGATGAGATAAACGAGGCAAGTTAACCATTTTCCCTACGACAGTTGATGCATAATTGCTTACATTTTAAAAGTCTACACATTTTATGAACTCGAATGTTGTTATTGCAATTCTTTTAAGGAATAACATAACTGATGATAGTCATTTTGAATAAGAAACTTCTGAGCCTCCGACTCACTTTAGTCACTTTAAATTGTTTTCGTGGAACAAGTTCTAATGGACCATATTAAACAGATTATGTTCCGTGTTTTTTCATTTGACAGATTATCGTTATTGCTATTGACTCACTATACATAAAGCTTAAGAATTTATGTAGAACAAATATGATTAACAGCACAGTATTAGGAATTGGTTACTATAACTGTGCAGTTGGTGCTATTGCGTTTTTTATAGTGTAAGCACATTATCGTAGCATACTCTTTGTTCAATTTTGTGACCATATAACTGTTACTGCTGTGAAATGAAAGCAACTTGTCCATAGCCTATGCTAGTTCATAGTATTTAAATTGATCCAAATAGGAAAATCACTTGGTGAATTCTTTTAGTCCACCCTGAATTTGTGGAATTTGAAATATATTTTTAATTTGATTGAAGACTGTAAAATGTCATAGAACCATCATATCTAAAACCGAGCATCGTCTGCAATACAAAGCATTTCTAAACAATTTATCTATTACCCTGAGAACTTCCGACAGTAGCGAATTGTTAGTTTTTTCGAACTCTTACATCTGAACTAATTAAATTAATTTTCAGTCCAAATATACTCATCGTCTTGCTACTTTGATTTCAGAATAGCAACGAAGTAAAGATGCTGAAGAATCAAACAGGGAAGAAGCTCACTCGATCTTCTGTCAAAGTTCATACCGATGAAGGCGATTACGTTAAGGAGAATTTGCAGGTCCTGGGATTTACATTGGAGAGAAAGAAACACAATGGGTGGTTGTCACTTGTCTGCCCCTGTACAAATGTAGTATACAGATGTAACGAAATCGAGTCTAGCCCAATGAATGCATTGTTGTTCCAGCTTTGTTTGAATTATTATGGACTTTTAAAGTTGTGTTTGATAAAGAATCGAGTCGAGCTAGCTTTAGTTGAGCCAAATACTAATCGAGCTCGAGTAGCTTGACTTTTTGTACATTTTTTCTTTGTAATCAAACTCGAGCCGAGCTCGATAGATTTTCAGCTGAATGAGTGTGTGCAATTGTGGTTGTATTTTCCTTTTTTTTTTCATTATAATTATAATTACAAATAACTCTTGTGATTATTTGCCTAACTTCACCAATGTTAGAAGAACCGGACCGGCCGGTCGGACCGCGATCCGTCACAAAAGCGGTTTGGTGTGATGCTGAAAACCGGGATATTCAAGAACCCGGGTCACATGGCAAAAACCCAGTTCGACCGGCAAAACCCTGCGAACCCGCAAAACCGGTCAATGACCCGGTTTTATCTAAAATACTTCACGATGGCTGTTAGTGGCCGGATCTGCCGCGAAATTCACCGGAGGTGGCCGATCTGAGTCGAGTAGGCCGTGGGTGGCCGGAATTCAGATCTCCAATAGATCTGGCCGTGGGTGGCGGAATTCCACGAGTTTGGGTCGTGGGTGATTGAAACAAATTGTGTTTTTGGATAAAAGAGAAGAAGAAGATGGAAGAAAATAAACTGAGAAAAAAAAAGAAAGAAAAAGAAAAAAAGAGAGGGGAGAGAGACGGTGGATGGAAGATAGAAAAAAATAAGTATAAAAATATATAAGACAAAAATAGGTGTAGGAAATAATTAAAGGAATAGTTTATATATTTAAAAAGTTAATAATAAAAGGGAAGAGAGTGCGAGAAATAAAATAATATATATAGAAAATATAAATTTAAATATTAAAATTGAAAAAATAATAAAAAAAAATAAAAAACTCGGGTCGAACTCAATTGAACTGGTTTAACCGTAACCCGAATACTTATTATGTTTAGCAAATCTATATTAAAAAAATTCAACATTAAAAAACATTACTTTTGTTGTAAACCGTAAATAAAAAATTTCAAACAGTAAAAAACAAGTTCCTATTATTATTATTATTATTATTATTATTATTATTATTGTTGTACGATCTTATTTATCTTGTAATATGTATTTATTATTTAATACGCCCTTACTACACGAGGGCACAAGATTTAAATTGACGAGATCAGTCCATCTTTATCAAAATATTTAAATATTATTGTCGAGATATACACAAACCTTTGAACAATCTTTGATTAAAAAAATACTAAATATATCCGGGCAATTGTGTCATTTCACACAATATACCGTAAGAAAAAGCCTTGCACACCTGGCAACCGATCATCCAGACGGAGCAAAGGCAAACCCCCTTTAGACAATCTCGTCACTCTTAAAACATTTTCTTTCTCACACACTAAAACACACACGCAATTCGCACAGTCTCTCTCTCACTCTAGGTTTTGAAGAAATTCACTCACACACAAAACACACAGTGAAGAGGAAAGCAATAAAACCAGGAAACTGGGTATCTGTTGTCCAGGGGGGTTTACGATTCCATGGGCTCCGGCCCCCCGTAGAAAACCCCTCCCGCAGCCGCAGATGTCGTCATCTCTCTCCAAGCGAAAGCTCGACGATTATGCCGCCGATTCCATTTCTCCGATAAACCCTACCAGGATGCGTAAAGACCAAAATGCCCTCCCCTCCTCCTCCTCCAATTCCCCTTCCTCCACCCGGCCGCTCCCCTCCTGGCCACGATCATCCCCCGCCGGCGACACACACCTTCAATTTTTCGTCCGGATACTTTCCTACCACTCCCTCGTAGTCCAAGCGGATTCATCCGACACCGTTCGATCAATCCACGAGAAGATTGAGTCGATCACTGGTATTTCCATATTCGAACAACGGCTAATTTATCGCGGGAGGCAGTTACAGTTGGAGCAGACTTTGGCCGAGTGCAAGGTCCAGAATGATGCCAGTCTCAACTTGGTAGGCCGTATGCGTAGCACTGGGTACCCTGAGGCGTGGCAACTTATCAATGAAGTCGTTTCGTCTATTTTCCTTATGTACAAGACCAACCCGCCGTTGAACCGCCATAACCAGAAAAGTCTGAGAACGAAGCTCACGAATTTCGTGTCGGACTCCCTGAAAGATCCCTTGAGAGATACGGTGAAGAGCCGCGAAAAGTTATCCGGCTATTTGCAGATTTTCAACTCGTCTTCCGCTTCGGGTGCACTGGTAATGCTCTACATGTCTTCTTGTAAAACCAACAAAGAAGAAGCAGAAGAAGCCATTAAGAGCTTTATTACTAGCATTAAAAACAGTTGGAAGCATTTCTGTCTAGATACTGTGCTGATAGTGTTGGAATTCTGTAGGTTGTTAAATAAGACAGCGGGAATTGATGATCCCTTGTATTGTTTCTGTCGACGTACTTTGGGGGAAATGGCGAAGGAGGAGGGTATTGGTATTGCGAACAAAGAAAGTACTGGCATTGAGAAAAAGAAGTGTTTGATTGGAATTCATGATATATTCCCGTTTGTGAACGAATTAGCATCTAAGTTGTCCCGGGATTTGATGTCAAGTACAGAATCAACCTTCTTCCCTAGTCTTTCACCGAAAGATGTTACCGATTTCTCCACTTTTATTGAAGCCATGAAGATTCAGATTGAGAGACGAGTTGGGTTTGGTGGCCCAATTCGAGTTCCCCTGACAGAGGAGCTTCCATTGGATTATGCGGACAACGTTATCATTTTGCATGGGATATTTACTCATTTATTGAGTAAATTAGAGAACGTTTTGGTCAAAATCGAGGAGCATGTGGAGTGGGGTCAGAAGAAGCCACCCGATACCCATCTCCTCCTCCGATGGTACGAGTATCTTCGAGTACTGAAGGAGCTTAATAGTATTTCTAAACTTTACTATGGCTGTGAAAAGGTGTTTTGGGAAACTATGAAGCGGAGAAAAGATGTTTTGTGCTATCTTGTTGTAATGTGCGCAAAGAGGAAAGATGATAATAACTGGATTCTTGACTGTAAGGAACTGACCAATTTCGAGGCGAGGAAGTGTTTAGCAATGTTCATTCTTCCGGAGGTGAAGGATGAATATAATGACCTGCATGAAATGCTGATTGACCGCTCGCACTTGTTGGAAGAGTCCTACGAGTACATTGTGCATGCCGATTTAGATTCATTGCGTGCTGGTTTGTTTATGGAGTTCAAGAATGAGGAGGCTACTGGTCCTGGTGTCCTGCGAGAGTGGTTTTTCTTGGTCTGCCAAGCAATATTCAACCCTCAAAATGCGCTCTTTGTGGCTTGCCCTAATGACCGTAGAAGGTTCTACCCCAATCCAGGTTTGGTTTTCTAACACGTGTTCCTTTGACATTTATATCTTGTTCGCTCCTCCTTTTAAGAAATGTCTAAATTTTTAGTTTCATGCTTCTGCCAATTGTTGGAATTTATATTCATTCTGCATGTGTATGGATAATAATACTGTCTGTCAGATTGCATGCAATAGGAAAGCGTACGCATGGGTCTACTTTGTTATGCGGGTGGTTTTTGTGGTTTTCTCTTTCATACATATAAAAGAGTTTTACAATATCGGGGTTTGCCTCTCTGTCTTGCTAAGTAGTCTTATAAATGAAAAACTTAAGGTCCGTAAGAGTGTATCTGGAAATATTCTTCTAGAAGCAGTAACATAATGAAATAAATACGAACAAGAGACAATGATATTTGTGTACTTTTCTTGCTGTTGATAGTGAGTTGAAATGAAATTTCTCATAATCAGATTTTTTTTCCAAATCGTAGTAAATATGAATGAGAAAGCACTGGAACCCAAATAGTAGGTAATGATAAAATTATTGTTGTATTGATATGGGATACATGGTATACACTGACAAATGTGATTGGTTTGAAGAATGCGAGTATAAATTAGAGAGAAAAAAATTGGGCAAGTGCAGTTTCTAGAAGAAAAACTGAAACCGTAAACCTGAGAGTAAGAAATTCAGATATTGGGATTACATGTAAATAATTTGTATTATGTTTGGCAACACATGTTTTCCGACTGATAGGTACTATGTAGATCTGCCATAGACTTCTGGAAACGTCTATATATCTAATTATCTCTAACATAATGACTGTTCTTTTGAGTTGTTTGTGTGTGCCTGTCTATTGAACACGGGAACAAGTTGTTTTGCCTGAACTCATAAGTATTTTTCAAGTTCTTCTATTTCTTGACTTGTTTTATGGTTAGATTTGAATCTGAATGTATCTGAATGCTTTTGATTGCCTGCCTTGCTCAATGTGTCTCTTTGTTTTTATTTTAAGATATATGTTTATATTTCCGTCACGTATCATTATTTCTCCTGGTCTGACTTGTTTATTCTAATGTAATCGACATACTACAGTAGGTTTGTCCTCCGAATGAATTTATAAGTCTTCTAAGCTTTCAAGGTATTGTTTTTTTTTTTTTCTTTTTTTTTTTTTCTTTTTTCTTTTTTTTTTTTTTTCCCTATTTGCAGCATCCAAAGTGGACCCTTTGCACCTAAAATATTTCAGCTTCTCCGGCAAAGTGATTGCCTTAGCCTTGATGCACAAAGTGCAAGTCGGAATTGTACTCGATCGTGTGTTCTTCTTACAATTAGCTGGTCAAACAATCACCTTAGAAGATATAAAAGATGCGGATCCCTACTTATACAACAGCTGCAAGCAAATACTAGAGATGGACCCCACTACCATCGATCAAGATGCTTTAGGCCTAACATTCATCGACGAAAAAGAAGAGCTAGGAGCAAGGAAGGTCATTGAGCTCTGCCCCGATGGGAAAAACGTGATTGTAAATAGTAAAAATCGGAGACGGTATATTGATTCTCTTATTCAGCACCGCTTTGTCACATCTATTTCTGAGCAGGTGGCACATTTTACTGAAGGGTTTGCTGACATCATGAGTTCAAACGAGATCAAGAGATCCTTCTTCAGGTGTTTGAATCATGAAGATCTTGACTGTATGCTGCACGGTAGTGAGAGTGGAATCTCTGTAGAGGATTGGAGAGCACATACGGATTATCATGGCTTCGTGAAAACTGATGTTCAGATATCCTGGTTTTGGGAGGTACGTTTTGTCGGTTGACTGTTGTATCTTTGTATCGAAATAATGTGTTCATATCTGCTTCGTGACGAAATTCCTTTTTTGCCCTTTTCCTCTCTGAGATGTGAGGGATGGTTAGAGAAATGAAATAAGGGTAGGAGTGGAAATTAGAATGTGATTTCCCAATTCCGCCCAATCTGATACGGAATTTTCCGATTTTGGGATGAAATTTTTATTTCCGATCTCGCTGACTTTTTTTTATCGGAATCATATATGAAATTCCAGGAATTTCCTGTCCGATTTTATTTTCAAAAATTTTGGATTTTTTTAGAAAGTAATTTTATATTATTAGAAGGGTGTACTATGAAAGATTTGGATTTCGAATTCAGAATAACAAAATCAGTGATTTTTTATTTTATTTTTTTTTATTTTTTTTATCGAGTCATTTGTCAAGAAATTTCAAGTCCATAGCTTTCATTTTAGTTAGTTTTTTTAGCAATTGTGGTGGATTTCAAATCCCTTCTCATTTGGAGTTGTTTCAAATCCATTCATTTCAAATCCCTCAACACAAACACAGCCTAAAAGTAAACCAAATTTTGTTTATTTCAAATCCATTCATGTTAATATGGTAGGATTTATTTTTATGTTCATGATTTAAAAAATTGTTGTTTTCCGTTGCATTTTCTTCCTGTTTTTTTATTCCTTCAAAGGGAAAATAAATACAAGATGATAAATTATTTGCAACTCTTCCAGATTGTCGGGAATATGACGAAAGAGCAGAAAAAGATTCTCCTCTTCTTTTGGACCTCGATAAAATATTTACCGGTAGAAGGTTTCAGTGGATTGGCTTCTCGGCTTTACATATACAAGACCAGCGAGCCGATTGACCGTTTGCCTTCTTCTCACACATGCTTTTACAGGCTGTGTTTCCCTGCTTACACCACCATTAACGACATGCAAGAACGTCTTCGTATTATTACTCAGGAGCATGTAGGTTGCAGCTTCGGTACTTGGTGAAAATAATTAATAAAATAAGAAGAAAAAAAAACTGTACATACAAAATATAAATTTAATTTTAGTCTGTAAATATAGCAGATTTCACTCTGTTAACTATTTTGGCCCTTGACTGTGTGCAAGGAGGAGGTGTTCTTGCTAGTTCGTTAGCCTGCTGTCGTATTTTCGTTGACGGAGATTGTGGCTGCTTTTTGGTAAATTTAAGTTATATAGAAGGCAACAAGGGTAAGGGTAGTAATTTTTATCTGCATTCTGGAATATAGATTTTTATTTTGTGGTACATTGTTGTGTGAGTTTATAGAAGCTGATTTCTTGATTCATAAAATATGTTGAATTCTTTTGCCATCAAATGTCAAGAAAAAGTTGGGGGGGGGGGGAAATTATAATTGTGATGAAATTGAAGATGATGGCTCAGCCTCTATTGTACGGTGTTCAGTCCTGAAATTCAAGAAGGTGGCGACTCCAATTGAAAACAAGCATCAAGCCACAACTACTCAAATCTAGAAAATCTTAGATATATCCCAACTCACACTGAGTCGATTCACCAACACATGCATGCAGAGTTAATTAGTCAAAAAAACACTCTCAGACTCGGTAAATCCCTGATTGATTTCTTTCACTCAGTTACTCAGAGACAGAGGAGATTGAAAGAAGAAAACTCAGAAATGCGTATTTACTCTTTCTTGTCCATCTCTATTTTGTAAAAGTGCCAACACAAATCATTTAAAAAAAAAAACATATAAATAAAACCATTATGATTTATTTAATATTATATTTATTCAAAATCTGAGGGATCAAACACCATCAAAAGCAAAGCAGAAAACCAGTTTAACCATATGGGATAGAAATTCCATATCAAAGAAAAAAAGAAAAGGCAACACCTTGCTTGAATCGCTCTATGCCACTGTAATAGAGCGTTCATGCAGACAGAACACTTATATTATTATTATAATATTATAATATTATAATTGAATACCAGTAAATAAATAAACTAGTAATTAAATAGAGAAAAATAAATAAATAATAAACTTAACCACCATAATTTAATTGCTCGCGTCCAGCGTAAAAACGGATCCAAATAGTACTGCTTTTATACTTTGCCTTCTTCACTCCTCAGTTTTTTTAACCGAAGCTTCCTCCGCGGCTTCATCTTCAGCTTCGGCTTCGGCTTCGGCTTCGGCAGCAGGGGCAGTTTCTTCTTCGGCGACGGGTTCCACTTCTACCTCTGGCTCCACCGCTGCTGGCTCCTCCTCCTCCGCGGCGAGGGCGGCTTCTAGAGTCTCCTCCACAGCAGGCGGCGCCGCCGCCTCTGGCTCCTTCTCTGCAAGAACAACGACCTCTTCCTTTTCCACCTCAGCTGGCGCAGTCTCTTCAGCTGCAACTTCCTGGGGCACGGCTTCTGCAGCCGGTTCCTCGGTGACAACTTTCTCAGGCTCGGCTTCAACAGCTGGCTCCTCCGCCGGAGCTGCAGCTTCTTCAGTTACCTCCGCCGCGTCGGAGGCTGGTGCCTCCACCGCAGCCTCCTCCTCTAATTTCTTCTCTTGGGTGGCGGCGATCACTTCCTCTTCAGTTGAAACGATTTTGGGTACTGTTTGTGGGACCTATGAACATAAGATTCAACCTAAATCATTTTTTTTATTTGTATTAATTAATAGTAAATTAAAAAATCACTCGAAAAAAAAATGATCATATATTATACACGATTATGAATAATCGTTGCTTCAACGATCAATGTACTTTTTTCGTAACACATGCACATACGGCGATGATCATGATATGTTTATTATCCACAGCCTAAATCGACATTCAAATTATTATATAAATGTAAGATGTTGATCGATATGCGCGCAGTTAAAGAAGTTGATCAAACTTTTCAGACATGCAAGTCGAAACGAAAAAGTTTGATCTCGTCGCGCATGATCGGAAAGCAAATATTATTGATCAAAGCTAATATATAAACTAATTAATCAAAATATTGGATCCCACTAAATCAAATACAGAAAACGCAAATCGACCGATACCGATACCTCAACGGTGGCCATTTGTAATATGGAAGAGTGATTGAAAGAAGAGCAGAAAATGGGAAAAGAAAACTGAAATACGATATGTTGCTTTAGTGTATGTGATGATGGGGAATGAGAGATTAGAAGGGGTATTTATAGGAATTCAAAATCAGCATTACTAATAGCTGAGGATGAGAAATAAAAATTAAAATAATAATTAAAAAAAGAGAGAGAGAGAATCTTAGGCAAATTGACACATCAGATATGATGGTGATGAAAAGGGCCCAGTCTTGTCTAGTTGTAAATGGTTATACTTTTCGAAAAAAAGAAAATAAAAGGGTGATAATTTCTTCTATTATTAATTGTTATATACATGTAAAGAAAGAGTGTGGGGGCTTTTGATTTTTGAAAGGGCAAACTCACATGCATTGGTGGAGGCCATTTCTCTATTTAATTGCATATCTTTTTCTCTATCTTTAATTTAATTTTTCTTTTAATTGCTTCTTCTGTGGCTGACTATTGTCATCATACATCCATCTTCAACCATTTCTATTTACAACCCACTAATTCTCTCTTTCCAAAATAAAATGTGGTAAAACAAACTGTTTTTTTTTTATTCAAATTATTTTTTGGTACAATCATAGTTACTAGTGTAAATGAGCTGAGTCGACTCGACAAAAGTTCGAAATCAGAACTCGAATTTTTCAAGCTCAAACTCGAGCTCGCCGAAACAACCAAGTTATGTTCGTTTTACGCCGCCCCGTATCATAATAGATGAATGGATTTGTAATTGTAGGGTAAAAAAATAGAAAGAGAATGTTGAACTATTTGTAAACCGAGCACTTGATTGATGGTGCTAGGAATTGGACTTTAAAGTGGGACCCATACCGCCAGCTGTGACAATCAAACACCTCGTAAAAAGGATGCCCACCTGTCGAGTCGCTGACGTGGCACCCCCTCTTCGATTCTTAAACACGAAAATGCGCGCCTTCGATAACCGCGCTGCCCGGGATGTGGGACCACTTTAGATGCTTTTGGAGAAAAGTACACTCGTGACGTGGGTCCCGCATTGATGGGTGCCACGCTGGATCACAGTCACCACCTCATCTTGTCTCCTCTTTTACTTGATTTTTTCTTCTCACTAATCTCATTATTAAATTCCAGAAATTAGTTATATAGTTTTTAAATTTACATAAACCTCTTGAGTTTAGGTCAGAAGAAAACTAACAGCATAAGAAATTAATTAATTTTAATTAAAAATAACATAAAATTTTATGTACGGTTGAATCTAAAGTATGCACTAAAATTTACCTAAAATTTAGTAGCATCAAATAGTTTTGATTGATGGTATGGTATGGGCGGTGGAGATGACCCCACTGTAGTGGGCCCCACCCGACATGGCTTTCGTGCTATTATTTTGCTGCTCATGGCTACCAACCACTAGGAGAATGCCACGTGGAATATGGTACCTACGAGCCTGAAAGAGGACCGTGGCATTTAGCATTTTGGTTTTTACGGTTACACGTCGTCGGTGTGCCATCACCTCAGAGGTGGGCGGCCCCACTTTTATTTTCTGAAATAAAATATTCGTTTGATGATTCTGACATTTGACTGTGTAATTATATTATTCTTTTTTTTTTTTTGAGAGTTTAAGGATGTAAAAGTATTTAAGCATTAATCAAAACATTTTTCTTTAATTTAACGGTTCAACAAATAAAAAATCAGAGAAAAAATATGCAAATATATTGCGAATGAACCTTCTTGAGTTATGAAGAGCCATGCGTCAATATAAATAGTATAATGAAGGGGTGGTCAATGGAAATAGTCGTTCAAGAGTGTCGATACATACAACCTCTACACACAAATTCCAACAAAAAAAGCGATGAACGTAGACCATTTGACGGATAAGTAGCAGTATAAAGCAATTATCCGATGAAAATAACGAAGATGGCGTGAGGGAATAAAT
Source organism: Erythranthe guttata (assembly GCF_056151865.1). Lineage (NCBI taxonomy): Eukaryota > Viridiplantae > Streptophyta > Magnoliopsida > Lamiales > Phrymaceae > Erythranthe > Erythranthe guttata. Next base: position 16,742,773 of record NC_142545.1, on the reverse strand, counting down.
ATTTAATAGATTGGATTAAGTGGAATAAATCAATAAATTAGGCAACTTTAACTATAGAAACAATCCCTGTCTGCAGGAAGATGCTGCGAAATCATAACTAGTATGCACGCGTATTGCCTCGGTCTAAAATCTTAAAAAAAAAAAAAAAAAAAAAAAAAAAAAAACGAGGGTGATTTTGATGTTCCGGCATGAATCTTGAAGCAATTATAGTAAATCATGGTGCAAACATTTTAGTCCAAGGTTGTCACAGCTTCACGAGACATGCTTTTTTTTGCAACCGGATGACGAATAGTATTCGAAAATCATTTAAAATCTTGGTCCACCTTTGAAAGTGGTGTCTCTCGTAGTTGAGAACAAAATTCATAACTGGCCCCAAATTCATCTATCTGGCACAAGAAACCATCTCAGCCACCATACTGTGATATTTGCACAACTCGATAAATGAAAACTGAAAGAAATTCATCCACCGTAATGTTTCGATTTTTAATACCCTGTGCGGATTCAACCAAAAACATAATCTATATATCCATTGTAAGCCACAGCCTATTGCGAGTTGATGTTTCAATGTACGACTACGAATACATTGAACAGTCATTGGCTCTTTGCAGAAAACATAGAAAAAAGTTCTGTATGAATAACTTGCATCAGCAGTATACTACTCACTCGTGTTTAAAAGATTAAGATATTCGCAGTAGTACATCAACTATTATGGCACAATATTGAAATAAACTTAGACAGAAGAATCTAAACACTTGGAACAAAATGTTGGTAATATTTTAAATTAAAGTGACTCAGCTTAATAGTACAATTTGTAATAATCAAGATCTACTAGTTCCTTAAATTGAAGCAAATACGGCCAAGGGACATTTGGCAAGAAGCAGGCAGTTTTTGCGGGTCTCTAGGGCACGTATGAACTTGATATTCATGCCCTAAATTGGCTTGTTGCAACATAGGCACAAATTGTTAGTACTCGTCATCAATTTTCAGCTGACGAATTTCTTTAGAACTGCTTCTGCTCGCTGCTCGAATTTTGGTAAGGCCCAATCATGTTGAACGATGTCTAGGTTATCCTTCTCCGCTCCCAAACTCTGATCCGATAATAGGCCAGTCATCAGATTCATGGTTTTGAAAGGAAACAAAAAAAATCATGGGAATTAGATTTCTAATTGATTAGCTATCAAAAAGCAAGAAAAAGAAAGACCGGTTTAGGATTCGTTACAGCCAGTAAAAAGTAAACCACGGAAAATGCTAATTGGGCAAATACAAGAATCAGTTGAAAATCATGGGGACAATACAAATGCTGGAATTACACAACATCACACCTCGGAAGCAGATAACAGGCTTTTTTGTTAAATGGAAATTTAGGCAGAAAGTTTAGATTGGGTTATGAAGAATAATTGCCCACTAGGAAGTCGAACGAAAAATTGCAAAATTCTTTGATTAACAGGAACATAGGAGAATCATTAAATATTATTGCACTCTTAACAGGAAGATGTAATACATTCCTCTTGAGCATGTCTGTTATAAGAATTAAAAGCAAATAGCGAAAATTACAGACTTACCTTTGTTGGATCGAATCCAAATCCACTCATTTGCATCATACGTTGAGTATCATCAGTTGCTGATCAAAGTCAAATTTTTATGTTAATTGCTGATAAAAATAGAAGTACTTTCTCCATCAAAAAATAGATATTTATGTGGCTCGACAATTTTTTTAGTCTTCTTTTTTTCAATACAAGTGAAATAAGCAAAGTGTCAGAATGTTAATTTTTAAGTCGAGAAATACTGACCATTTTCTTCTCCGAGAATAAGGCTAAAGAGGCCTCTTAGACCAAATAGATTGAGAAAATACCTGTCAAATAAAGCTTAATCATTACACCCATTGTTGATAATGTGAAACCAACCAACTAGCAACTGTTGTTCATTAGTGAAAAAAAAAATGTCGTTGATTAGTGATATTGAAATTGTTGCTAATGAGTTGCAAGAATACCATGAGCGGCTGCTGACATAGCTGACATCAACGGTGCTCAAGTCTATACCGTTTTGCAGCATTCCCCTGAATCTCTGAGTAAGCGGAAACGGAATCTTTGCTGGAAAACAAAATGTGCATCGAATAATGTCAGCCTTGTAATCTTGTTAATATATGGATATCCAAAAAGGGAACCGACGATACATGACATTTAATTTCAGTATCAAAAGGTTCCAATAATTCGAATGGTAACATAATCTATAGAAGCCAATCTATAACTGCGAACTCAGCTATAAATGCACATCAAGATGGCAATACGTAAGGACGAGAATAAACAAGAAAATAAGGAATGGAAAACAAACCTGCTACAAATCCAGAGAAGAAGAAGTTAACCCATGCAAAAGTAAGTGTCTGTTGAATAAAACACGAGCACATTAAGGATGACAGATCTTTCCTCCAACAATACTGTGAAATAAAACTGAAATATACGGCAACTGTACCTGAGGAATGATCATCGAGAGATTTTTTTTCATCATATCCATAGCCATGTTTGGATCGGAGAACATCTGTGCCTGTGGATTCTGAGCTTGGCCCTTAGGCACGTGTAATAAACCGTTCTCCTGCAATTTCAGTTAAATATGTTTCCCATTTAGTAACTATTGCATAACTCATTCGTGGCTAGCACCCACTCGGAAGGGCATAACAGTAAATGGTAGTATCGAATATATATATATATATATATATATATATATGTCCAGTAACAATTCCACTGCTATGAACAGCAGAGTTTGAGATTCAGACATGCTTCAGTTGTTCTACTTTGCTTACTCTTGATAATATTCACTTTCTCTTTCTTAATCTAATCTTAACTACACTTACTGGTGTTCTAAAAACTAATTACCGAGATCTAAAGCAGAATATTCAACTAATCACCCCCAAAAACATAAATTCGAGTCTTTAATCTCAACTAAACCACAAGCACCAGTAGGAAACACACGTTGAGAATACAATTTCTAACCTCGTTGCTGTAATAGTTCTTACGAGCACGGAACGACTTAGCAGGGATGAAATTCGCGGCCGCCCTCAGATTCCGTGCCCTAATTATCAGTTGCCTGTGAAACAAAAAAACAATTCGCAGATTAAATAAATCTCCATACACTATTACGCGCCAGTACTGGAACAAAACAGCAAAAAAACGAATAAGAAATTACCCTTCTTTGACAATTTTGACATCGGGAGTTTGATCGGAGCGCATGAGCTTAGAAACGAAGTAACGGAGGACTCCGATGAGTACCATCACCACCGACAGTGGAATCAGCACCCAGTCTCTGATCGCCGTATCCAAAACCAAATCTTCCGCCATTGCTTTTTTCCTTCGGAATATTTCGGATCTCTGCTCACGCGCTTCTGGTTTTTTTAGAGTTTCTTTGGAACTTCAGATGCCCAAGGAGAGGTGCTCGGTATTTGCGGGTCAAATCTATTTTCGGGCCCTAATTTCGAATTAAAAAACACAACGGGCCAATTGCGCCATCTGATTGGCCCAATAAAAAGCCCAACCCAATATTGGCCTTCATTCTGGATTTATGTCAGTTTATCAACTGATTAAACAACCAATTAAGTAGAGCAAAATTTTTTTATAAAAAGTTAATGGATTTTATTTAATGATTGTTTTGTTAATGGATTAATGGCCCTAAAACCGACCAATGCTACCAAATCAACGCAAGGGATGATCTAGTGGTTGTAGCAAGTGAGTGTGTCAATTGGCTCAAGTTCGAATCCTCTTGCCAACGGTCGCTAGGTGGAGCTTGGTTAGCCTATTGTAACAATAGTTTATGGCCTGGTTTTAAAGAAAAATAAAAAAATTAAATAAAGAATGAAGTGAATTAGCACTCAATTAACAAACTTATTACACGGACTAAACCAACAATTACATTAATCAGCCTAGAGCAACACACTTTCTGAACCAAAGAGAAGATTCTAAGCTTGCACTTGTGATTGTAGCTTTATTCCTTCATACAAGCACACCCCAACCAACATACTCTCTCTTCTTTCCACATATTTTATTATCAGCCATTCCTCAGATAACCAGCTTTGTTCCTTAAATGGGCTCACTCTCTACTCCCTCACCGTTATTTTCCGGCAAAAAGTTCGCAACAAATGCTCACAACTACGTACCGAAAACGAGATTTCCAAATTCGTCACATGATGTTTCACAAGTAATAATACATTCCCGGAAAGGTTCTTTCAAAGGCAACAGCTCCATTAGAAACGCCCATGTGGCGGTCGCCTGCGGTGGCAAAGACTCGGTGCCGCCACGAGGGGAGCACGGAGCGCTCGAAACGGTGCTTAAACTTTACGAAGCAATCAAGAATAAAAATGTGTACGGTATCTCTGATATTATATCGGAAGAATGCTTGTGCGTTTCAAACTTCGTTTCTGCATTCCAGCCCTTGCTCGGTAAGAAGGTAACATTGATTCATCTTACAACTCTGGTTCTTGCAATATATAGTTAGTTACATACATTTCATGCCCTGTTTTTTTTGGATTTCGGTTGCAGCAAGTGTTGGATTTCTTCTGTTTGCTGATGAAAACCTTGGGGAATAATATCGAATTTGTGGTGGAACAAACTTCGGACGACGGAATGGTGGTTGCTGTATCCTGGAAACTAGGTTTTGTCCTTATCTTTACCTTAATAATGATTTACTCAGTTCGGCTTTTTTTTTTCTTTTCTTCGGCAAATGGGGTTGCTTATCTTGTCGTTTATCGTTTCCTCAGAATGGAATAAGGTTCCGTTGCCACTGGGAAAAGGGTTCAGCTTCTACATGTGCCATATTTACCGGGGAAAAGTGATGATCAAGTGAGATTCATTCTGTTAATATTTCGAACTGAATTGATCGCTGACCGTATTTATTTTTTTGATTCTTGACATAGAAACGTAGAGATTTTCATGGAGCCAATCATCCACATTGAACCCCTGAGATTGGTTTGCCTCCACACTCCAGTAAAGCTTCCATTTATATTAATTTTAAATTTTATTTTTAATGAAAATAACGAGTGATGGTTACAGAAATTAATTTCCATGGCGATGACTGCAATGGAAAAGATTAATCATCGGACTCTGTTCAGAAACAAGACAAGAAGGGCCGTTGTTATTTTGTTCGTTATTCTCTTCGTTGCAGCAACACTTGTGTTCTTGAAATACAGGGTATCCACATAAATAGTACTGGAACAGAGTATTTATCGTCTCACCAAGAAAACAGAGCAGTGAAAAAAACTGATAGAGAGAGTTAAAACTAGTCGACATCTACATACCGATTGCAAGGCGTCCAGATAATGTAGCATTCATCTAAATCTTTTTTTCTTACACATCACAACGGCATTAGTCAGAATAAAGAGACGAGAAAAACCTAAACCAAGGCCATCATGATATAATTACAAAATATATTTCTAGCCCTCGGCCGGAATTACTAAGTCACATTGTTCATAGTTGCAAACTGTGAGTAAAGAAACTAAATTACATCTTCGAAAGACATCAGTCATGTCATCAGAAACATCTATCCAGCTACAGCGTCATATCACCTGCAAATAGTATAACATAAATGTTTATCAAATTTGTGCGTACCAATAGAGAGTATTTCCAAACGGGTCATGTTTTTTCGACAAATTCAATCAAGTCAAAATAAGTCAAGAGTGGGAAGAAAATGAAAACGGTGCCAAACATTTCCTAAGGAATGTGGGGAGAGTTATTTCAAGGGCTGAGTACAAATGTAATAAAACCAAATCGCCAGTCACTAGCTTTCAATGTGAAATTATACGTAAAGTTGCAAAAGAAAAATAAGTCGAAAGTATAATCCGATTATCAAAGAAAGATACTTTATCCTAGAGTAACAGATGAGCAGGAAGATCAACAAAAAATAAATACACAAATTAATACGCAATTGGCAAACTTGTCGCATATTACTTACCAGTACATAACAAAACATTATCATTTCTTCAATAAATGATGGCGGATAAGCATCTCCTGAATTCCCAAGGCAGAAATACTCTCACAACCCAAAAGCTCTTGAAGCTTCGCATCACAGTGAATAACCATAGAACTCAGAGGATCCTACAAACAAGACTAAGGTCAATACAAAGTCCTAACGGAAGTAATAAATCCAAGTACGCATTACCAGTGGTTAATGTAATTGCTAAAATGGAAGTACAACGTCTCATATTAAATGAATTATGACAAATCAACCAGTTGAAATCCAGCACCAGGAACATTAATAGGGTTAATGCAATTGCTAGTCTTGATTACAGATCAACTACCTTAATTTCCTCGTCTAAAAATTCAAGATGTCAGACCAAGTCGATATAAAAATGAACAACAAGAAGACTTCTTTTAATTGAGTCAAATAGGGAAAGAGAAGATAACATATCACCTCAAACGGTTGAGTATTCAAATTTATATTTGAAGTTGGAATAAAAGAAGTGTGGGTACTTAAAACCTAGCAAAATTAAATAGTAAATGTAATAGACCACTGACCTCCAGCTGGTTAACCTTTACGTACTCCCAAACACGCGCCAAAGCCTCTGACTGAAGCATCTCTTTTTCTCCTGTTCCAAAAAAATTTGAAAGTGGTTCCGATATTACGACAGGAACAAGGCTAGAATCTTGATTTTGCTTTGTAGACTCATCTTCAATCTTTAATTTCATATCTTGCTCTGATTGTTCTGCAGGTAGTTGAAGTACACACTGTGAGAAACATTATTTGTAAAAAAGAAGATCATAAAATGATGTTGGTTTCATGTTCAGCTTACATACTTGTTGGATCGAGCGGCAAAATATGCTTTGCCAGCAACTTATTCATCTTGAACATGTCAGTAGAGTCTATTTCAAAGACCAATCGCAGAGCATCGTCACAGATAATCTTTCTCCTGTTCCCTGGATCCTGAAGGTTATGTTTTCTGATATATGCCCACAGCTGCTTCACTATCTGGATTGAAATCAAGTAATATTGCTCATAATTTTTTTTAAATCATAATAATAATTGAGCGGTTCGTGTTCGGGGAGGGTGGTCCAAACCTCTGTCCTTGGTAATGCTGGCTGCCCAACAATGGCCTGAAGTTCAGGTGAAACACCACATACTTTATTTAGACCTCCAGGACCACCTCTTCTTTTAATTCTAGCTGGTGCTCTGAAATGAAATTGAGTAACTAACATTAAAATCATAAGATCCTAACTAATAATCATGTGTATCGTTTAAAAAAAATGAAGGTCTGTTGATTGCAGATCCCAACGAAAAATTAATTGCACGAGAACAGACGACAGACATCAACGTTATTTAACCTGGCCCACCATATGCCGCATTATGAGAAAAAAAATAGAAGCAAAACAAAACTAACATCGACGCAACAGTCATCCACTTTTCCATTATACATAAAAGTGTCAACAGTAATAGAAAGCGTGATACTGGAAACTTCTTTCTAAGGTCGAATACCTAGGACATTGTAAACCCTAATATGGTTGACGATCAATAGTAATGTCAATAATAGAACAAGATTTTTATCTATCTATCCATTGTATTACCAGCTTAGGAGACAACAAGTAAGTTCGTAAAGCCAAGACAATTTGAACACCATAATATGCCAAAATAATAAAAATTAACCTCAAATTTGCAACAAATTTAGTCCAAAGAAGAATCACCGAAAACGATGTTGCATTAAAAACTTCCCCCAATTTTTCCCTAATAGCAAACAAAAACACCGATAGTAACCAAGATTGGAACTTTACCATCACACGGTTAAAACACTCAAACAGCTACGACGAATCCAGTTATAGAACAGAACTGAAATCCATTTAAGTTCCTTTCAAACACAAAGGCTATCCTAAACCCTAGGTCTCACCGAAAATTAACCATTAAAACTAAAATCAATCAACTAATAAGTCATTCTTGTTTCCTCTCAAACACAAAGGCCAACCTAAACCCTAGGCCGCACTGAGAATTAACAATTAAAACTAAAATCAATATACTAATAAGCCATCATTGTAATCACTGTAAAGACTCAATTTTGTACCCCGAAGAAAACCCCAAAACCCTCGGAATCTGTGAAATTAAACAGACTAACCTTCCTTTCCGCGTTTCAGAAGCATTTGCTGCTGCATTCTGGTCTTTCACCGCCGGTACGGGCTGTGGGTGTTTCACTTGCGTCTGTTGCTGAAAGGCGAAATGGGGCTGGTGAAACGGTTGGGGAAGAAGGAAATTTGGGGACTGGTTTTGGGGCTGAGGGGGCAGCTGGTCTTTCGGTACGGGGTGCGAGCGGAGGAGGAAAGTGATTTGGTCCCTGATGAATTCCGCTTTGTGGGAAAGCTCTAACCCTAGTTTCGCTTCGAGCTGCTGAACGACGCTGTTCAGGGAAGTGACGGCGTTAGGGTCTGATTGACGGAGCACTGTCTCCACGCCTTCCGCTATCTCTTGGTCCGACACCATCGTTACGCTTGAGCTTCTGCCTTCATATAATTTTTTCGTTTAACGGAAAGTTAACGTACGGCTCAAACGGCTCTTCCCTCTCTTCTTCTTCTTCTCAGAATAACCCTCTCTGCCTCTCTCTCTCTCTTCTCTCCCTCTCCCTCTCTCTCTCTCTTCGACAAATATAATACAAAATTTATCTAACCACGAAAATACCCTTGCTTCGGAGGGGATGAAATGACCACAGTAGCCCCCACGAGTTCAAAGAGAAATTAGTTTACGCTTGCTTTGAATTTCAGAGAAATGACTCTTATACCCTTACATTGTATTGAATATCGAAATTCTCGTGTGGGTATTTTGGGGTTATGGAAGTGCTATATTCTTGGTGAAGCTTTGGCGGTTAGATGCGACTGTGAGATGAGATAGTAGAATGTTTGTTCAACAACAAAAAATAAAATAAAATATATATCTATTAATTAAACCTAATTATATTATTTGCAATATATTACTTTAATTTATTTTTTTCAGTAGTCATTAGGGGTGGCAATCGGGCCATGTGAGTCGAGTTTGGGTCGACTCAAGCTCACATACAATCGGGCCTTGTTACTATAGGTTTAAGCTCACGTACCATCGGGCAGCTCGTGTATTTTTTCGGGTTTCGGGTTTATATCGGGCCGCATTAATATATAACTGTAATTAGTAGAAATTTTTTATAAAAACAAGTGATAAAAAAGATTTACCTCCATTGAAGTCAATCCACAAAAAACCGTAAACGATCTTTGCAAGTTATTAGAAAAACTTAAAAACAAGACCTAAACTAAAGAAGTTAAAAAGAATAAGTAACTCTTATAATTATAAACGTTTTATATTCTCAAATCTCGTTGATAAATTTCAGCAATAAGATTTCGATAGTTATTTTGCATTTGATTCCTATTTTAGTTATTGTCAACGCCACCACTTAATTCATTTTATTTTGCAAAATAAAATAGTCTTATACGGTCGTAACTTGTATGCTGTCATAGCATTAAAATAATAAATATATTATATATTTTATTATTAACCTAATTGGTCGGCCTTATTTGAGTCATGGTAAGCTCAAACTCGACTCATAAATTAATCGGGTTTAATAAAATGACTCAAACTCGGCTCAGCTCACTAAAAAGAAGGCTCGGCTCAAATATAATCGGGCCGAGCCATCGGCCTTCGGTTAGGCCCAGCTCAATTGCCGGTCCTAGTAGTCATTCTTAAATTAATAATCTTTTATTAATGGGCTCAGATAAACCCGAAGTCTTAGCCCAACATGGATGGGCCGACACCCATCAGCTATAATTAGCATTAAATATTCGGCCCGGAACTTAGTCGGGTAGGATCATACGGGTCTGGACCCTCATTTTCTACCCATCTCAGAAGCCGGCCAGAGCTATTGCAGAACAGGTAAAATGGCGCAGATTCTCAGTCTTCCTCCACCAAACCCAAGTTGCAGAAACCAAACACCGCAACACCAGCACAGTTCAACTCGGCGAAGACTCACCGCTTCGACTAGCTCAACTCACAGCTGGACCTCCGTTTCGAACTCCGTCAAGTGCAACGGCAGGGTTTCATGCCTCTTCTCGGACAATCGCAAACAGGTTTCTCCTCCTACGTTCTTACTCGAAAATTAAACTGCTAATTCAAAAAAAGGGAAAGAGAAACTTCGTTCGGTACAGTTCGGGATTTCCATTTTCACCTTTTCCTCCCTAATTTGACTGCCATTTTTGGAACAGTGAATCGAACAGGAGAATTATATACAAATATTTGACCTAATTTTTGGGGATAGAGAAATTTTGGATAGACACTAAGTTGGAGATATTGCGAGGAAAATGTGACTTCCTTACCTGGATTCCGATTACTTTCGATGTTATAAATTTTACTAGTGGTGTATATATAATGAAATGAAATGGATGGGAGAATGGAAAATGTGGTTAAGCCATTGGTTTTATATGAATTGTATCGTTAGGATGATCTTGAGTTCGGCAAAACTTTGCCGTAGTTCCGTTTGGTGGCATGGGATGGGATTCTTGTTGAAACTAGAAAATACCGCGCCCTGAATCACAATATTTATAACTCAGTGTCGGATTAGCTCTCAATATGCAAGTGTAGGTGGTCTTTCAAGCATATGGTATTAACGAATATTTGGTGGCGAAGAGTGAATGCATTTAGTTGGATGTAGCTCCTGACGATGCATTTAGTGAATGCCATATATGGTTGCGGAAGCCACTGTATGGTGTGTTACAGTTACATCATTCCATGCCTTATGAAATCAGTTTTCGCTTGTAAAGGTTTTAGAAGATGGGCGTTGAACTTTAGTCTAGTTTTTATAGCTAAAGTTTGTCGAATGGCCATCTTATGTAAACGTTTAAGGTGTTACATATGCAAATACTTTAATCTCTCACGAAATCGGAACTGTTTTATTTTTCAGTGAAGTCTTTACACGTGACACTTTTTGCTATTATTGTTATTGAAAAAAATATTTTTATTGTTGCTATTGAAAGTTCAGTGGAGCTAGCTCAAGCATAGGGTTTGGGTTTCACGACAAATATATCGTAGGTATATATTATAATATAAGTAAGCCCACGGGTTTATTTGGACCCGAAAGTAGAGATTCTGAGCTAGTTCTGATGAATGTAAGTTCGTATGTTGTCAACTTCGTACGTTGATATGATTGAATGAACTTTGTGAATCTTAGCCAAACCTGGCTGATTGACATCTTTTCATGTTAACTACCCATATCTGAAGTTCAAATGTTCAATGGCTAAAATACGAAAGGAATTGATTGATAATCTTCCGGAGAATGCATCCATCTATTCATCTATGTTTCTGGAAAAAATTAACTTGGTTTATGTTCGCTACCTGTAATGTAAATTCAATTTTAACTGCAAAAACTTAGATTTCAAGAAAGTGCGTATAAACTTCAGATGCCCCTTCATTCACCGTGTTCTTCTGCTATACCATCAATGGATATCTCATATATGTCTTTTATTACTTACAGGATCAGGCTCGAAAAGCCTTAGAAGGTGCTCTAGGTGAAAAGAAAACAGAGTTTGAGAAATGGAACCAAGAGATTAAAAAGAGAGAGGAAGCTGGCAGTGGAGGAGGAAACTCCGGCGGAGGTGGCGGTTGGTTTGGGTGGCGTGGGTGGTTTGGTGGCTCCGATGGTGATCGTTTCTGGCAAGAAGCACAGCAAGCAAGTCTTACTATTTTAGGCATTTTTGTTGTGGTAACGTTTTGGAATCTTTCTACTTTTTTATTCCGTTAGATATGATACTTGTTTATGCCGTCTTATATATAGTTTTATTGATGCAGTATCTTATAGTGGCAAAAGGAGATGTGATGCTCGCTGTGATCTTCAATCCTCTGTTGTTTGCTTTGCGAGGAACAAGGAATTCATTGACCTATTTGACCTCAAAGATTACAAATCGAGCATACAATAACGGGGGCGATTTCGCTACACCGCAAGAGGAAGCGCCTGTGCCAGTTTCT